>NW_019154096.1:68042057-68468849 GCF_002288905.1 Enhydra lutris kenyoni | reverse complement strand
AAGGGAAGGAAACTAGTATTTATTGTAGCAAACTGCTGACTACATGCTGATTCTGTGTTAAAAGCTTTACACATATTCCTTCATTTACATTAATCATGCAGTGGGCTGTTTTGGAAGATGAAGGTGTTCTGGAAAGGTAGATGAACACAGACCTCAATGTAACAAACCAGAAGTGATTGAAGAGGATTCCTCTAATGGGATTTGCTCAATTGCTATGTACTAAGGGGGATGAAAAGTGGAGACACATTTTGCTCCTGAAGCCTCTCTTTTCATAAACTCTCACCAAGTACGCATCCTACTTGGTAGCAATGATGTCTGTACTTTTCTGACTGTGCTAAGCTGGGCTTCATTTGTCAGGGAACTTCACCTTAAAAGGAGTGGTGTTGACCATGAAAAGAGCATGAGCCTCAGAGTCCGGTGAAACTTCCCACCTGGTTTTCCATGTTATGAGCTGTGTCACACTAGGTAAGTTTCTTAAATCCTTGAAGACTTAATTTCCTTGTCTATAAAATGGATACAATAGTAACTACCTCATGAAATGATATGATATCTATTGCAAAATACACAGCATACAGAAGTGCTCTAAAAGCCTTCTTCTCTGGCCCTCCCTCTCTTCCTATGTACAACCTATTGGAACTGAAGAAGTTGAAAGTGCCAGACATGACAATAAATAAAAAGTCCTTTTCTTTGGCAACATCCTTTATTACAGAAATTTTGTTTCCTCAAATGTCAACTCTTGCTGATGTCATAGTGTTAGTTGTTCAACTTACCCTTGGAAGGCCAGCACTGTTTATAGATGGTTCAGTTTGTAAACTTAGAAAGCAAATCCAGGGGGAGAAATCGTCACACATTTCCAGAAATTCAGAACTCCCTTTTTTTCTATCCTTTTGCATTAAGTCACTAGACTACTTTTTCTTCAATGCAGAACACGAAGCATTTTGTACAGGCGGAAATTAATTATTTTCTTTCTCAGTTTCAGCAAGAAGGACATTTATTATATGTTCCACAAAGTCATATTCAGTTTTCCAAACTGAGAAATATTTAAGGGATTTCATTATATTTGGGGAAATTTTCATCAATCAGAGACTTAACAGCTACCAAGAAAGGCCTCCACAATTAATCTTTTATAACATGAGTGTGACTTGTAATCTCCACACTAAGAAAAAAAATTACTGAATAGAGGGGAAAACTCTTCATAAACTATAACATTTCTTGGCAAAGAAAAACTGCTTTATGATTTTTAAGATATGTTTGAGAATTTAAATGAAATGTACATGTTTGAAATTAGGGACAGATGCAACACAATTCAAGCCCAATTCACTAGCTGCATCACATTTACTGTGATTTAGTAAAAGGGATTCAATAATTCTATGTTTCATAGAAATCTCACAAATACAAGTATTTCATTCACAAAATGCATGGTTTGGCAGGTTTCCAGGGCAGGAATTTGCTGGAGGAGAGGTAAATTTATTGATTAAAATAAATCAAATGACTGACATTTCCCCCAGAAAACTGGCAAAACAATGGTATTCAGAGACTGGAAGTCTTACAACCAGAACCAGAAGAAAAGTTTGAGCTATTTACGTTTATTTACATTTAGTACAGGAATCCAATAATATGATAGAGTAAACAATCAGACATTTGAGAATTCTCAAATTTTAAAATACATATTTTTGGAGTAGGACTTTCCAAACTTTTTTTTAAAAAGATTTTATTATTTATTTGGCAGACAGAGATCACAAGTAGTCAGAGAGGCAGGCAGAGAGGGATGGAGAAGCAGGCTCCCTGCTAAGCAGAGAGCCTGATGCGGGACTCGATCCCAGGACCCTGGGATCATGACCTGAGCCAAAGGCAGAGGCTTTAACCCACTGAGCCACCCAGGTGCCCTTTCCAAAACTTTTAATATGAAACCTGGTGTTTATGGGTCTTGGGATTAATTATATTTCTCCTCTGTCCTTTGTACATTTATATGTGCTGAATAATGAGTACTCTGACAGACTATGTGCAGAAACAGTTCTTAAACAGGTCAACATCCCATCCCTCCTACCCTGTGTCTCAATTCTTCCCCCTCTGTGTTCTCTTCCTCCACTCTGGTCACACTTCCACCAATAGCATTTGTTATGAACCAAATGTTTCTTGTACCCCCAAATTGCTTTGTTAAAACTCTAACCCCCAGTGTGGCTACATTTGGACACCGGCCCTATGAGGAATTAATTAAAGTTATATGAGGTCATAAGGGTGGGGCCCTGATCCTCTAGGATTAGTGTCCTTATAAGATGAGGCACCACATAGCTTTCTCCTGTGCACACGTTCGTTCTCTGCAAACACAACAGGAAGGGATCCTGTGAGCGCACAGCAGGACAGCTGCCTACAAGCCAAGAGAACAGGGTCCTGAATGAAACCTGTCAGCACCTTGATCTTAGAGTTTCCAACCTTTAGAACTGTGTGAAATTAATTTCTATTGTTTAAGCCACCCAGTATTTTGTTCTGGTAGCGTGAACAGACTAAGACAGTACTGAAGAGGCCCAAATGTATTAACCATAGCAGCACTTTTACTCAAATCCTTTCTTTAACTGCCTGACTTGTTAAAGATTTGGATTGGGGAAAAATGCTATTGAGACCTAGACACAATTGGCCAGGAGACTTTCACACAGATCCTGAAGTCACTCGATCTGCTTCCATCTAGAATCAGAGAAGGTCAGCAGGAGAAGGACTTGTGTGACCTGATCTTGTCAGTTCGGGTTTTATTATGATTCTGAGATTACAGAAATCTATGCCATAAAACTGGCATATCCCTCTGGGAGACCCTGGGGGTGAGGTAATGGATAGTTACCTAATAAGCTTAAACATCTGTTTACACTAAATCATGATATATTAGAGTGCAGTGCAAAAATTCTTACACATTTTCAGAATGCTTCAAAGAAAGGCATTATAATGCTAACAACAGTAACAAGTAGCTAAGACTAAAATTACTATAGGCAAGATGATGTGTTAAGGACTCTATGTGTATTTTCTTTTATCATCCTCACGAGGATAGGAAAGTGGTCTTATCATTATTACAGAGCACTATTTCGGAAAGTGGAAGCATTTCTAAAATCGCCCGCACTCTCATCACTATTACATTATTCTGCTTTGTATTCTTCATAGCACTTTTTTTTCCTCTTTTTTTCCTTACTTATTTTCTATGCTCCCCCAACCCCCCCCCCTCGGGGCCTGAACCAGTGGCTGTCACGGAAAAGGGGCTCAATAAGCTTTTAGTCAAGGCCACACATCTGATCAGTGTAGCAGATGGTAAGCACCAGGAGAGCAGGAGTCGGGACTGTTCTCCGCTAAGCAGAGGCTGGCAGGGTGCCTGCTCCATAAATATGTACAGAAGGAAAAAAAGGAAGGAAAGGGAGGGAGGGGAGAGGGAGTGAGGGGTAAAAGGCTGAAGGAATGGAAATATTCCCTTAAGAGCCTAAAGAGCATCTACAGCGAACCTCCCGCCTAGGAGGAATGAACTCAGTTCAAGGTCTAAGCCAGCAGTTTCCTCATTCCCAAAACCAGCGAGAAGCGGGGAATGGGGAAAAGAACAAAGCCTTTAAAAATGTCCAGAAGAAAGGGGGAAACAGTGAGAGAAAAGAAGCAGAAAGAACGAATCCGGCGCTACAAACAGATCTGAAAGCGGCGCTAAGCGCGGTCGGTTGCCATGACGACCCCGGGGCCAGAACGGTCCCAGTCCATTGGCTGAGATGCCGGAGCCAATGGGAAGGCGCGGTGTTGGCGGGGTCTTAAGATGGCGGCCAGAGGGCCGGCTCCTGACTGGTGAGTACCGCTGATAGCCGGGCTGCTTCCCGGCCGCCCCGACCTCCGACTTGACGGGCTCGGGAGGGCCGGGTGCGGGGAGCCAGTGAGCAGGTGTGGGCGGCCTCACTGCCGAGCCGGCAGAACCCCCGGCTAGGCCCACGGAAGCATTCGTAGGGCTGGTCTCTGCTTCGCTTGGAAGGGACGTAGCGCCTTCCCGAAGCCTGTTGGTGGGAGAGGGGTTCTCCGTCCCACCCCGGCCAAAGTGAGAAGGTGAAGAGGCTTTCGACTGGGGAAACAGCCTCCGGTTTACAAGTGCTGTAGCCCGGGGAAGAGCTGCATTTAAGGGGAGTGTCAGCGGGCTAGACGTCCTGCACCCGAATCTGCGGCGCTTAGTTCTGTGCCCGGGACGGGATGCTTCCCGCTGGGGGATCGGAGTGTGGCCCTGCCGCCGGCGAGCCTGCCGAGTTCCGGGTCGTGCCGCCGAGCGGGAAGCGGTGTTCCTTTCTAGAGTCACCCTCTTGCAGTCTTGAACCTTGTAAGTATTCTCGCGACGGCATCCGCCTTAAAGTGAGCCTCGAAATGTTATTGGTTAACCGGAAATCTTTCCGTGCAGGGTCTTGGAACGTGTTTTCCAGGCCCCGACTAAACACTGTCTTTTAGTGGAACATATGCGTACATACAAACTCCTGCCAAGTTAATAGTTTGGGTAATCAGACTGGGAGCTTAATTCGAAGTCAGGCCTCTGATTCAGTTTATCTTTTTGAGAAAAGACAGCATATTTCATGAATGGGACTTTTACATTAATGCTGATACATGCTTAAAAGTATTTTAGTTAGGTAATTCCGCATCATGGAAACTGATTATTGTGTGAATTATTTAACATGATGGTGGGTGGGTGGTGGTTTATGATTATTATACAGGTTGGGATTAAATTCAGATCAGACAAAATTCAGGTTTCTGTGATTATTCTAATTGGATACAAAATATGAGAAGACAGCTTCGTATGGTGAAAATGGAGTTGAAATTCTGGAATAGTAGTGACAGGAGGCATTTACCCATTAAACTGCTCAGATTGGGTTTTGGTTGTAAGCAGTCGCCTGATCTTCCAGAAAATGTGACATTATTACCCAATGTCATTTTTATGTATACATTTAGTATAGGATCTTACGTAAGTTTCTCCTTTTAAAGAGTAAGTTTTTTTCTGAAGCAAAATTTTAACAAAATTACAGGCTAGAGTCATTCTTTAGACCCACTCTCAAATCTTTGTCTCCAAGAATATATTACTACTTAAATTGCAGCCTCTAAAAGTTAATAAGTTGAAGCCCTAGAGTTCTGTTTTTGTAAAATAAGCGGATTACAATGCCTTAGGCAAGTCAGTTTCCCCACCTGTAAAAGGGGTTTAGATAGTAATTTCTAGTGGAAGGGTGGTTGTAGGGATTAATGGTAAAAGAATTTCTGTCATCTTGTTTATATGTGACATTGTGTATATGCCAGATACATCATTGACTTGCTTTGTTTTTCTTTCTGGTTCTGCTTCTGTGTAACTGCTGGGGTCTCCTTGGCTTTCTCTAGAGCATCTTTCAGGTGTTTTTTTTTTTTTTTTTAAAGATTTTATTTATTTG
Source organism: Enhydra lutris kenyoni (assembly GCF_002288905.1). NCBI lineage: Eukaryota > Metazoa > Chordata > Mammalia > Carnivora > Mustelidae > Enhydra > Enhydra lutris. The sequence continues at coordinate 68,463,441 of NW_019154096.1, read as the reverse complement.
ACAGAGAGAGAGGGATCACAAGTAGGCAGAGAGGCAGGCAGAGAGAGGGGGAAGCAGACTCCCTGCGGAGCAGAGAGTCCGATGCAGGGCTCTATCCCAGGACCCTGGGATCATGACCTGAGCCGAAGGCAGAGGCTTTAACCCACTGAGCCACCCAGGCGCCCCCATCTTTCAGGTGTTTTGTCTGACATGCAGTCTTACTGAAAACTAGAAATCTTGGCTGTGGTATCGGGGTTGAGGAGAGAACCCTTATCCTCTGGGGGTTTAACCAGTATTGCATCTGACTGGTACATCACATCTCTTGAGAATGGCCAAATAATTTTCACATTTAAAGGGTAATTTGGAATGATTTGCTTTAGAATAAAGGCATAGGGTAAGAGACATTTCAGAGAATTAGAGAGTCATCTTTAAGAGCAGCCAAAACAAGTGAACACGAGGCCTAACCTAGTACCAGTTGGTACCAGTTGGTACCATAGTACAGTTGGAAATGTATGAGTGACATGAATATACTGTGAATTTTCAAAGTGTTTTCAAACGTGAGCCCAAAGCAAGTCACAAAGCAGTCACTTCATTTGGCTGATTTACAGTTGAACTGCTGCTCACGTGGGCAGCTCCATTTTGCAGTCTTCTCGGTGAGTTATCTGTGTTTATCAGTGACCATGGGGTTGCCCTTGTGTGTATATGTGTGTGTGTGTGTTTGCAGTCACAGGAGAATGGCACGCCACTTGAACGATGTTCAGGGATTGAGTTCAGACGTGTTATTTGAATTTTGCCTTAATTTATGGATTTGGATGTAGAATCTACTTTCTAAAATTTATTTTAGTTCTTCATTTTTCCATGGGCACACACAAGAAATTATCATACTAGCCAGTGTCATACTGAAAACAGTACTTCATGCCACAGCAACGAGCTAAAAATAGATGATTTTGAGAAGGTCCAAAAGGTGATCAAAAATGCTTGAAAGCTGATGGGGACAGGTGACTCCAAGGCACCCGAGAGTGCTCCTCAGAGTGAAGCTCATGTGGGTGCCCAGAGCACAGACACACCCTGTAGGGATGCTGGAACAGTGTGCTCCAGTAGAACTGTGCGCATCAGAGAGGCACGCGCCTTTCACTAGCAGCCACAACTGAAGTCTGGGCCGAGTGGTACTTGGCTGCTGATGGACAGACACTTGCCATGTGTGTAGAATGCCGGTTCCCTTAGATATGTTTGCCTGTCTTCATGTCTTAAAGAGAGCCTGGCACACAGTGGCCATGCACAGGCTGCTATGGAAAGGGAAAAGAAACTGGTTTCAAACATAGAACCCCAATTTTGCTAAGAACGCTGAATCTGAAATGTGTTACTATCCTTAAGTTCTGAATTAGATAATGAGCCTAAAGGTTTATTTGTCAGTGGCAAAGTCATGTTGAAGCTTATTATCATTCCCCCTCCATCTACTCCTCAGAACAGTAAAAATATTTTTATTGATGGCATAACATTCGTTTTTCAATATTGGCATATTTCACATGATGTCTTTTGTGCTAACAAAGTATCTAAAGTTTACCCATTCCAACTATTAAAATCCTCAGTCTAGGTTTAGGCATGGATCCAGGTTTTATGGGGCTTGGAGCTTATATTATTTTGGGTGTCCTCTTTAAGAAAAGGAATACAAATTCTAAATAGAAATTGGGTATAATGCTTTGGAAAGACCTGTGCAAAAGAGGAGCCTTGACATTTAGGCTCCATTGTCTTCCTGAATCTGGTTTTATTGCTCCATTCAGAAAACCAGACTCCAGTATTTTTTTATAGAAACTTATGTTAGACTTTGGAAATCAGGGAGGTAAATGATTTGGATCAATTGCTAAGTGAATGCACCTCAACCTTAGAAACTTCAAAACTACCTTGTGAATGCTGCCACCCATAACAGAAATTATAAAAATATAATACATGGCCACAGAAATACTAATAGCAAAAAGAGCTCGGCATTGATCAAGCCCCTAGAACCTCCTAAACATTGTGGTGAGTGTTTTCATAGCTTATCTCATTTAATTCTCAGAATAGCCCTGTACGCAATATAATTATCCTTGTATTACAGCAGAAAAAAACTGAGGGTCAGAGGTGGTTAAAAATGATTTCCTCATACTGCTAGTATATGATAGGGTGAGGATTACAACTGAAGCAGTTAGATGTCAGAGCCCTTCTTCTTAAAAAGCCAAAAGAGTATTTTGGTGAGGTGGTTTTAGAGGGCTAACAGCTCAGGAGGCTGGGATCCATACTGCCAAAAATAAGATCTGATTCTTTGGACCTGGGAGGAGATCCTTAAACGTTATCTGGAATCCATTATTCAGATTAATGCAAAATCCAGTGATGCCTTTGTCTCAGAGACAATGGTGGTGGTTTTCTCATTAGGCTAACCACAATAGGGGGCAGAAAAGTCGGCAAAAATTTCCATCCGTGCGTTTTATTCCTTCAGGTAAATCATGAGCAGGCAGTATAATTGACTTCTCTTATTTACGCATCTTTTGAATGAAGTGGTTTTGAGTCGAGACATATGCCATGTGATTAATATTGAAAACGTCCTCCGTTATTATTTTAGCAAATGATTATAACTCCCAATTTTAAAGGTCATTTTTGATAAGCTTAACAGTAGTTAATATTCCGTCTACCAATGGGCCAGATAGCTAATGATAAATATTATCCTGAACTTGAACCGTAGTTTCCTAAACACGATATTGTTACTCAAAAAAGCTGTATGTTTTTGTTAAATTGTTAGGATTAACATTTAATTCTCCATTTGGTATTTTAGCAGCCACTCGTAAAATTTAAAACTAGGACATTCTTTTTACCACCATGCTTTCCTCAAACTACTTACACAGCCTAAAAATTTTCCTTTGAGTAACTGTTTTCATACTCCTTTGGCAGTAAGTCCCCTGAAAGTTCGTTTCAATACCAGTGAAACATCTGACTTTGTTTTCTTTTTTAATTATGATAGCTTGAGATATAATATTATAAATCTTAAATTGTGTGACGTATATATTGTTAGGTTCTTAGAACAATGAATGCTTTTACTGAGTTTATTTTTTTTAGACAAAATTATCTATATATATTAGAGAATCCAGGTCCTATTTTCTTTAAGTCATTCATCTGTAAGTTTGTCTTGTAACAAATTAACTACTTTGTACTCTTTAAAACATCTTATACAAGCAAATTTTTTTTATTTAATTATTTTTATTGACATATAATGTATTTTTTGGCCCCAGGGGTACAGGTCTGTGAATCATCAGGCTTACACATTTCGCACTCACCATAGCACATACCCTCCCCAATGTCCATAACCCTACCACCATCTCCCTACCCCCCTACCCCCCAGCAACCCTCAGTTTGTTTTGTGAGATTAAGAGTCTCTTATGGTTTGTCTCCCTCCTGATATTATCTTGTTTCATTTTTTCCTTCCCTATTCCCCAGACCTCCCACCCTGCCTCTCAAATTCTTCATATCAGAGAGATCATATGATCATTGTCTTTCTCTGATTGACTTATTTTGTACAAGCAAATATTTTAATTCTTTTAATATGGAAGGTATATGTGATTTTAGATTAAAAGAAAAAAGTCTAGATTGACTGTTCCCAAACCACTGGGATAATTACTAAACTCTTGGGGTTTTAAATTCCTTTCCATGTCCACTTTGTATGTCTAAATTCATCTTTTTTCTCTTCAGAAGAAAAGATGTGGAGTGGGCTACTACCTCCTGGCCTAAATGAAAGTGATGTTGAGTTGAATTCTGAAGATGAAGCCCCATTAGAGAACTCTGGACTTAACTTACAGGAAGATAAAGAAGATGGGGCCATTACAAAAACAGAGATCTCAGATTTCCAAACTGATGGACCAAAACCTGGGGCAGAGGCAAATGTAAATGCATACAAAGAGTGCCCCTCTGGAATTCCCTTAAATATGTGGCATGTAGGTTTTCTCTGATGTGTTCTTATTAAAGCTTGTGCATGTGTGTCTGTGCACGCTCCTGTCTCTGCCAGGGTCAGAGGGCCTGTACTTGCGAGGTAGGGAAGATTGACTCAGAATACTCTGGGTTTGTGGTCAGCTCACTGGGCACTCAGATACTTACTCTCATCTTGGTGGTGTGTTTTATAAAAAGAGGAAGTAAAACATTTAGTAGGATTAGCTACTTTGCTCAACATAATACATGAGCTTCTGTTTTAATTTGATCTCTTTGTCATCTGTATGAATCATCGAAATTTACTCTCAGCTAATCAGATTGACTTATGTCGAAATAAATGAAGATACAAAATCAGGTTGTCAAAGAATCTTGGAAAATAGGGTATGTCAAGAAGAACTGAACTACTTTTGTTAAATTTGTATTTTTATAAATGCTAGAATATATTTTTATCACAACATGTTTGTAATTTTTGAATATATGCTTTGCTTCAAAATATATTTACTACTTTTTCTCTTTTTTTTTTTAACTTTTATATAGAAATTTCAAGAATTGCATAAAAAACATGCTGAACAGAAAACCTCAACTTCAGGATTCAGAAGGAAGAAAAGGAAACGCTCCAGGAAAGGTGTTTTGTTTTAATTTAATTTTCAGTATTGCTAATGTTAAATTGTGAATGATTGAGCTCAACAGTTTTTAATAAACATTAATTTGGAAATAAATGAATATTCAGGTATTGACACTTTGTGAATTCTTTTCAGGTAAATTGAAGAATGAGGAAGAGACTCATAGGTAGGTTCTATGAATGAATAGGTAAAATATCTATTTATTCTATTATTATCTATTCTAGATAATATTGTAGAACTTGTACCAATAATTGAGTTTCTTACCTCTTAAACATAAGAACTAGTTTTTGTGATTTATAATTGTAGTAACCAATTAAAAACACTAAAAATAAGTTATTGTCTGTCTTGCAGTGAACAGACCTCAAGTGAAACCCAGTGGAAGGAGCTTACTCAGTATTTTGGAATCAATGATAGGTTTGACCCCCCTGTTAAAAAGAAAAAAGTTGACAAGGTAAGATCTTTTTTTATCGCATCTTATATTAGCCTGTAGAAAATGTTTGTGGTTAGCCTTGCCTAAGGTATTTTCCTCATTAATTAATTCAGTGAAAAAGTTAAAATGCCTACTGTACACGAAACAAGATGTTAGGTAATAAAGTAAATATATAGTTACAAACCATTAAAAAAAATGGTGTTAAGGAAATAAACAGGATGTTGCGAAGACGTTAAAATGGAGGTTCCACTTTAGTTTAGGTGGTCAGGGATGACCTTTCTTGGAAGATGCCACTTCAGTGAGACCTGAAAGATGGGAAGAAAGCATCTATATACAGAACACTCATGTAGAGGTACTAACCTGGGTAAAGGTCCTGGGGAAAATGAGTCATCGTGGGACATTTGAGTAACTGTAAGAATATCAACTTGGCTGGATGAGGTCAACAAGGAGAGTAGCCCAGCACGGGTTAGGAGAGGCAGGCAGCCAGGGACCAAACTGTGAAGGCCCTGAAGGGGCAGAATAAGGAACTGGGTTTTAGTTACAGTGTAGCTGAGAGTCATTCGAGGGTTTTAAGTTAAGGGAGTGATATGATCGAAGTTATGTTTGTAAAGATTGCTCTTGTGTAGAGAAAGGCCAAAAAACAGGAGCAGCAAAAGTAGACAAGAAGAGACTCTTCTAGGCACGAGAGGATGGTGGCTTGAGCAGGAATGATGCTCCTGAAGATGGAGAAAAGTGGGTGGATTTGGGGTCTCCTCTAGGAGGAGCATGGACAGTATTTACCTCTGATGCTTTGTGAAGTGGTGGAGAGGAAGTGGGGCGTAAGGAGAGGAAGAGAGCCGTTCCAGTTTTTACCTTCAGCAGCATTGTGAATAGTGATGCTAGGTACGAAATAGGAAGGCTGGGTGGGGAGAGGGGTGGATAGGGCCTGTCCAAAGTTCACTGGGGCATGAGTGATATCAGTGGGCAGGAGTAGAGAGATGGTTGGTAAAAATGAGGCAGGAACTCAGGAGAATCTGAGCTGGAGATCCACATTTGGACGTCATCAGTCTATCGATGATGTGAACACTTAGTAGAGTCTTAAATGCATGAGTGACTTACATATTCACATCAGGGAGTGTGTACTTCAGGAGCATGAAAATTGAGCACTGAATGATAGGGCTAGAGGTTCAGGCGCCTGCCTTGTTGAAGCCCAAGTATATTGTATCCTGCCTGTGTAGACAGATTCCTTCTTCATGAATCATTTCTGTAGACCTGTAGACTACTGTGGGTACATAGAGATCATTCTGATCAATATTTCTTGTGAAACAAACCTCAGATGTTAAACCCATCATCGGGTGGTACTGCGTCATTGAGGGTGTGTGCATGAAGGAACTGACAGTAGAATTTTGCATGTGAACCTTTTGATTCCAGTTTTGCTAAGAATTTTTGTCATTTAGTCCCCAGAACCCTGGGGAATTGGAACCAACACCACTTCCTTTTCTTTCTTTCTTTCTTTCTTTTTTTTTTTTTTTAAAGATTATTCATTAGAGAGAAAGAGAGAGAGTGCATGCATGCGTGTGAGGGGAGGGGTAGAGGGAGAGAATCTCTAGCTGACTCCCCACTGAGTCGGGAGCCCGATGTTGGGTTAGATCCCAGGACTCTGAGATCATGACCTGAGTTGGAAATCAAGACAGACCCTTAACTGACTGAGCAATATCTGTTTCACAAATGTTCAAGCAGGTGCAAAAATGCTTACATTCTTACAAAGAAAGATCGCTGGTAGAGGTGACAGTAAAACCCGGGCTTTATGACCCCATGCTCCGTTCTCTAGCTTCACTGCAGAAGAACTGGTCAGCACTTCAAAATGCAGTTATCTGCTCTTGACCCCTGTGAGTCTGGTGGGCGGGGAGGAGGGATCTTGTGAGAAGGATACTCTGGACTGCGTAAGCCTGTTCTAAAGCGTGAGGGAGGAGGGCCATGGCTGATGGGAGTGGGCGGTCTCCAGCCATCCTGCTGTACAGTCCCCACTGCTGACTACGTTGTTGTTTTGAGGGAAGGAATGCTAAGTATTGGTTCGAATAGGAAAGTTGTTTTAAGTTTTACTCATGAATTAGGTGGTTTTTGATCTTCCCTTATTTATAGTATTTGTTATATTTTCTCAGAACTCTTGACTTCAGAATGTCTAAACTATTTCTTAGTGAAGCTGTTAACCATTCCAAAAAGTAAAAAATTAATGATTTTTAAAAAATTTCTCCAAATTAGAATTTTATTGTTATCCTACGTATAGGAAATTGTACCTTCTTGATCCTGGCTAGATACGGCTCTTACTCATTGTCTAGAATTTGAGATTTGCATAGAGTAATCTTAATAAAGGCTAGAATGACTTGGGTGAATTCTTTTAAGCAACTCGGTTTTATGAACTAATGTTCTGTTTCACATTATATGTTAGATGGACTCTAGGAAAAGAAATTTAAGTCAAACATCATTTTAAAAAACAAGATTTCTGTTTCAGGGAAGTCCCCTCTAAATCCTTTTGTGATCACTCATTAATCTATTTGATGAGTTTGGATTTTCTTAATGACTGAGCCACCCCAAGTTGGATTTTCTGAACGGTAGACATTCCTCTGTACGAATGACAGCTGACTAAGAAAGTCACGGCATTTTTCTAAACAAGGAAACTGGCATTGGCCAGGCTTGCCTCTGCCCAAGATTTTGCCAGCATGTACTATTCTGTTAAAAAATGCAAGCATGAAAGGAAGAGAAGGATTTAATGGGCCAAATGATGTCCTATTCTCTTGATAGTTCAGCATGAGTGTGCGCCTGCAGGTTTGTGCCCCTCCTTTGGATTGGGATCACTGTCTCCCTGTTTTACTTGCGCCCCTTTTGCTGTCATGCTAAAATCTACTGTGAATCCAACAGAGTAAATAGACATTAAGGAATGTCCACATTGGAGGCACCAAGATAAAAGCGAAGAATAAATGTAAGTCTAGCCGATAATAACTGCTGCTGAAGAAGTACAGAGAGGATCATGAAAATCTGTGGTGCAGTTTGGACAAAGCTCACATGGATTTCCAGCCCATTATTTTATTTCTCAGGAGCAGAGGCTCGTCTCTTACCATATCTGAAAGAGCCCTTTTATTCTGTATCTCACTCAGTCCTCAAGAATGGAAAAACCAAACTTCTTAATCTTATGTCTATTGTGCAGTCCTCCCCCCACCATGTTTTCTTTCTTGCTTGCTTTGTTTGCTTCCTTTCTTCCTTTCTTTGGAACCCTGCCAAGCTAAAACTGTTGCTCAACCAAGGATGTGTATTTACAACAGTGCTGTCACCAGCTTTCCTCACAATACAGAGAGGATTTTTTTTTTTTAAATATAATTTTCTTAACATCCAAAGCTGTTCTAAAGTGTTCTTTGTATTAATTACAGCTTTAATACTGTTTCTGTAGTACTGGGACTTATTAATAATTCTGTAATAATAATAATTATTATGAATCTACGTAGGAATATCTTTAGAACAAATTTAACTCATTAATTTCATCATTAATATCTCAAGTATTCTTTAGTTGAATCAGTTTGATTCATCAGCAGTCACTATTGAAGTAGTTTTATGTATACTTAATGTATACTTTTTGGCATGAAAAACCAGACTTAAATTTTAATAATTTTAAGAGTGATTGCACAATGTCTTTGATAATTTTTTTAGTTGTTTATGAGAAGAAACTTGAATTGTATAGTGTAGCTTTTTTCAAATTTTTTTTTTTAGTAGGATGCTTTTTCTAACCAAAATTTTACTTGAAACTCTAAAACACAGATGAGATAAAAGGCTGACTGCCCGCGTAGGTGTTGGTGGGGGAGGGATGTAGGGTAGTGGTCTGGAGGAGGCAGAAGTGGTGGTGTGAAGGGGAGGGTTGGAGTGGAACCATGACTGTTCCCCTGGTATCAGTTACACAATTAAAAAGCATTATTTTTTTTTAATATTTTATTTATTTATTTGACAGAGAGAGAGAGAGATCACAAGTAGGCAGAGAGGCAGGCAGAGAGAGAGAGGAAGGGAAGCAGGTTCCCCGCTGAGCAGAGAGCCTGATGCGGGGCTCGATCCCAGGACCTTGAGATCTTGACCTGAGCTGAAGGCAGAGGCTTAACCCACTGAGCCACCCAGGTGCCCCCAAAGCATTATCTTTTGATCCCCAGGTGGTGATTCAGATAATTTAAGTAGGTATGATTTATACATAAAGGTAACACCACTAATTCTTAGTTATTTATTTTCCTTCCTTCTTTATGGAGAGATTGCCTAATTTTTTTTCTCCCTTAGATATTAGTTTTAATTAGACACAGCAAACTTCAGTGGATAGTTCACTTGTATTAAGCTTTAAACATTGACTATATTATCCAAATATCTAGTAGCAACATTTCTGTAGAAATATATTGTACATGGGGCACCTGGATGGCTCAGTGGATTAAAGCCTCTGCCTTCGGCTCGGGTCATGATCCCAGGGTCCTGGGATCGAGCCCCGCATCGGGCTCTCTGCTCAGTGGGGAGCCTGCTTCCTTCTCTTTCTCTGACTGCCTCTCTGCCTACTTGCGCTGTCAAATAAATAAATAAAATCTTTAAAAAAAAAAAAAAGAAAGAAATATATTGTACAGTTTGCCTGGAGGTGCTCTAATCGTATGTTAAAACAGATTCTGCTTATGCACATCTGGGTGACCGGTCCTTCATGTTAGACCTCGTACCCATACATTTCTTGGATATTTGTCTTCTTGAGATCTGCAGCAAAACTGTTAATTAGAGGTTATTTATGGCCTTGTGGGAACCTGTTAGATACTGGCCTAGGATGTTTTCCACCTGTGGCCGAAGTGCTGTCTCTAAATTTGTTTGCCTGTATTGAAGTGCATATATCTTAAGCTAAGTTCTGATTCCTGACAAGAGACACCTGAGAAGCATACCGAGGCCCCGCAGAGTATCATCAGTCCCACTTCTGTTCTATGAGAGACATCAGAGATAATTCCAGTAGAGGTACTCTTGGGTTCAACTTAATATTTTTTAAGACTTAATAATCGGACCTTACTTCATGAGATTACTTTCTTTTTTTTTTTAAGATTTTATTTACTTATTTGACAGAGATCACAAGTAGGCAGAGAGGCAGGCAGAGAGAGAGGAAGGGAAGCAGGCTTCCTGCTGAGCAGGGAGCCCGACTCGGGGCTCGATCCCAGGACCCTGAGATCATGACCTGAGCCGAAGGCAGCAGCTTAACCCACTGAGCCACACAGGCGCCCCATGAAATTACTTTCTGACTCAGAGTTGAATTCTTGGGTTGTACGCTTGGGGCTCAGGCCTTGATGAATTATGAGGAGATCTGTAGCTGTATGGAGCTAGACCGCCTGTTGGTTTTAATGGTATCCTGATATTTAGATAAAATAATATGAACAGCTTATTTATCGAGTGATGCTATATTCTAAAGTTTTGCTCAGCATTTTACATCTATTTCCTTTGACCCTTACCGTAAACTTGCAGAGGATGCGGTATTACTCTCTTTTCGCAGGTGAGGTAACTATAAGCTGTAGAGGTCTAGGAATCACCGAGTTTCTCAGCCATTAAGTAGAGGAGCTGGAATTTGAACCCCTGGATCTGACCTTACCAGCCATATTCTTTGTAAACTGTTATTATGGTCTTAAGATGATGGAAATGTTTTACCTTAAGATATTTTTTTTTACTAATGTTAGCATTTTGAGTGTATTTACAATGTTAGTATCATTTTAGATGGAACCAGAAATTTTTCAGAGCCAAAAGGAAGTATTATATTTTACTTAAATATATTGTCCAAAAAAAAAAAAAAAGAAACTAAGAAAGAAAAAGGGGAAAAGGGAGAGAAAAAATAAAGTTTTATCTATTGAAATTTTGTTGAATATAAAAAAACTTTCAAAAGAGCTAAAAACAAAATTGAACATGTAAGTGCAATTTTATTTCTAGGAGAGAATTTTGGTTATCATGCCTGTCATGTCATTTTTCTTGAAGGAAACTGAGGCTTTGTTCTTCCTTCGAGGAAATCTCATTTGCCGGGAGCCATGACCACCGCTCCTGACCACCACTTCTGTTCCAGCTCTTTCTGCTATATTGTGCCAGTGCTCTGAATGGCTGGGGGAATGGGAGTTGGTTGATGGTGAAGAGATAGATGTGTAATTTTAGCTGACTTATTTTTAAGTGAAAATTTATACTTACAAGCTCAGCAGTTCATATAAGTTTCTAGAAGAGGGGAGTATTTTTGGTTTCTATCTTTGTGACATTAACTATAAGCAGTGGTTCCATGATAACCAAAGGGAAGTTAGCAAGTTGATGAAGCAAAATGACTTGATAAGCAGACCCCTGGTTTATTCAGGGTATTGGTGGTAAAAATAGAGTGGGTTCCTTTTTACTCACTCATCTGATTACTCTAGGTCCTAGACTAAAGGAGTACAGCACCCAGGTCTAACTAATCTTAGGAAACTTACATAATTGGAGGGAAACATACAAAGCTATTATGTGGAATCAGCTGGACAGGCGCAAGAATGGATGACATTAGGGACCAGGTTGCTGAAATGAGAGGTTGGGATAGATGAAGTCTGGGTTGATATAACTGGCTCCCCCAGAATTTGTGGTGCAGGGAAAATTGAAGTTTGCTGTTAGTATTTTGTTTTCATATATATTTGAGGAGATAACTAATATTCTGTGCAGGAAGGAGAGCCATTTATTCTCATTTCTTAAATAAGATATTTTATTTCTATTTTAAAAACAAAAAATAAAATTCTAGAGACAGGGACTTTGCTAGGGCTCTGGGAGTCCAAGATGAGGAAGATATTCTCCATGCCCTCAAAGAAATGCATATGCCAGTAGTGGGAAAGATTTATACATCAAGAAGTATAAGAAAATGTTGCTCTTGTTTAGTCATAGGGGTACTATTACCCCAATATTACTGTTGTAGAATTCTCCTGGGAACTTGTCAAAGCAGTGGCTAGGTCACGAATGGTCCTCATTTGGGTGGGATCCTTTCAGTATTAATACAATCATGGATTACTGCACTGTGACCGTTAACTCAGTAACAGAAGCTGACTGAGTGCCTCTCAGTCAGGTTAGGTGCTTGAAGAGGTCTGTGCTTGGTGAGCCTAGAACCTGGGAGGGGAGAGAGACCCATGGGTGCTAACGAGAGTCTTGGAGTGCAGTGACAGCACAGCATGGGGAGAGCAGTGCACACGGCACTTAGGTACTGGGCATGGGGCAGAATAAAGCAGGGTCCGTGGGTGTGTACTGATAAGTGAACCTACAGAGGTAGGAAGGTAACATTTGACATGGGACGTGCAAGGATGGTTAAGATTTTTCCAGTAGAAACAAATCAGGTGCATAGGGGACAGTAAGAGAATGGTAGATGTGACCAGAGATTGGCAAGTACAGCATTACCCAAGATGGGACTGAGAAAGCATTGTGGGAACCTATTGTGAAGGCATTTTGGTGTAATTCAAAAGGAATAAAGAAGTGGTCATGTTTTCAAGCTGGCTAGTGACATGGTATCTCTACTTTAGAAAGACAGAAAACTAATTTGGAGAAGGCTATCATCTTCCCAACAGGAGATGATGAGACCTTGAAGAAGCCCAGAAAGGAAACATGAGACACCCTATGAAAAGAGTTAAAATAGGAGCAAAGGATTGGAGGCATTGAAGACCACTAAGGATTCTGTCTGGGGTGACTAAGTGGGTTGTCAGCTCTGAAGGGGAAGCAGGGGGGCAGTAAGTGATGAGCTTGTTTTAGGCATAACAAGAAGTTAGAGACCCTGTCTTTGCAAGGCTTCAATATGAAGATAACTAGCAAGTAGCTGGAGATATAGATCTTGGAATAGCTGAGAGGTCAGATGTTTTGAATTAGTCAGAGATCTGTAAAGCAGCTTATAAGAAGTAATTGAAGCCCTAGGACTGCATACATTACTGAGAAGAAGGAAGAGGAAGATGTTAAAGTAGTAGAAACAAGTGGCTGGGAGTAGCCAAAACAAGGTAACATGTGGGAGGAAGTTGAAGGTATTGCTTAAGTCAGTGGTTCTCAAACTTTGGCCTTGTTAGCGTCAGTGAGTTGCTGGGCCCCAACCCCAGTTTCTGATTCAGAGCATTTGTATTTCTGACAAGTGCCCCAGTAGTGCTGATGCTGCTGGTCCAGACTTCAACTTGGAGAACTCCTGGCTTAGAGTTAGAAAAGATTAATCATGGGCGGCAGGCCAGAGAAGGAGGTTAGAAGAATCCAGGGAGGGACTGAAGGACTCTGAGAATGAATACAGTGGTCCCAGGACAGGGTTACAAATGAAGACAATGCAGGTTCTCTGGCTATGAAACTTGGGATAAGTCAAAGGACAGAATCTTGAGTTCAGAGAGAATTCCAGATTGTAAAGCTTTGGAATTAGAGCTTTCAGGTGATGTCTATTGCCTGGTCCAGAGCAAGCCTTTTCAAAGAATTGGTCTTCCAAGAGATACAGAGCTTGTATCTGAATATAGCTCAGTGTACTACTTTCTGATTTGAGAAAGTCTTGTTGTCCTTCTCCCTTTAAAAAAAAAAATGTCAAAGCTGAGTATAGTCTTGTAGTTGATTTGCATTCTGGCACAAGCTCAGTTCATAGACCGGCACCATTCACAGACCTGAAGAGGTGCACAGACCACACTTGGAGTGTCACTGGCCTGGAGTATGGACTCTGGGGTGGGTTATTAGTTAGAGGTCCCTGAGGATGAAGGATGTTGGAAAAGTGAGTCCAGGATGTTTTTTGGGTGGTGAGAAGAGTTCTTCAGAAATACAAAAAAGAATTTCTGTGTTTTGTTTTTTTTTTTAAAGATTTTATTTATTTGAGAGAGAGTAAGCAAGACAGAAAGCACAAACTGGGGGTGGGGCAGTGGGAGAGGGAGAAGCAGACTCCCTGCTTAGTGGGGAGCCTAATCTGGGGCTCGATCCAAGGACCCCGGGATCATGACCTGACCAGAAGGCTGATGCTTAACTGGCTGAGCCACACGGGTGCCCCCCAAAAAGAATTTCTGGACACTGGTGATCATAGGGCCAGAATGGGAAAAGGACAGGAGAGCCACCTGGCCTAGGATCATGGCCAAGGATCAGAGACTAAGGCCTACTGAATGATGGTCTTAAGCTACAGTTGGGAGCAAGGATTATAAGTGTGTCATCCTATCAAGACCTTAGGTGGGGTGAGGGATTGTGAGAAGGGATGATCTTCATTCAACTAATGATAACCTTACTGGTCTGTGTTCCATCATCTTTTTAAGCAGATTATGTGTGGGCATTTTTTTTTTCTTTTCAAATTTTCATTTAAATTCTAATTAGTTAACATAGAGTGTAATATTGATTTCAGAAGTAGAATTTAGTGATCCATCACTTACAGTATAACACCCAGTGCTCATCATAACAAGTGCCCTCCTTAAGACCCATCCCCCATCTAGCCCCTCCCCCACCTACCTCCCCTCATCAACCCTCAGTTGGTTCTCTACCATTAAGAGTCTTTTATGGTTTGTTTCCCTCTTTCTCCCCACCCCCTGCCCCATATGTTCATCTGGTTTGTTTTTTAAAGATTTATTTACTTGGAGAGGGGGAGGGTGTGAGTGAGCAGAGGGTGGTGGGAGAGAATCCTAAACAAATTCCCTGCCCAGCGAGGAGCCTGACATGGGGCTTGATCTTAAGACCCCCAAGATCATGACCTGAGTGGAAATCCAGAGTTGGATGCTCGACTGACTGCACCACCGAGGTGCTCCTCTGTGTTTTGTTTCTTAAATTCCACATACGAATGAAATCTTACGGTATTTGTCTTTCTCTGACTTATTTCCCTCAGCATAATACACTGTGGCTCCATCCACATCATTGCAAACCGCAAAATTTCATTCTTTTTGATGGCTGACTAGTGTTCCGTGTGTGTGTGTGTGTGTGTAAATTGGCATTTTTAAGTCTTGTTTCCACAGAGGCTGCACAGGAACAAAATTTCACTTAGATGATGGCTGTAATCAAGCAGTACGCTGACAGGCAGAGGCATTCCTGGGGTCCCTTTTACTAGATGAGAGAGAAATTGGGAACTAAAAACATGGAAGACACACTGGCTAAGCCATTGTTAGGGCAGAATTTTCTTGTGGGAACCATACATTAGACTATTTTAAATATTTTTTTATTTTACATGGTAACTATTTCCACAGGCTAACCTCAATTATTTAAGTCTAAGCTTCTTTCCATAAATATATGACGAATCCTACCTGGTGTGTTTGGTAATCACATGAAAATATTAATTATGATTTCCTAAAGCATCTTCACCTAGTAAATAAAAACATTTCCATAGGAAAATAAAACTTGTTCTCTTATGTTACATTATTCCCCTATTTAATATCTAACTTGATACCCATCGTCAAAGACTAGAGGGGCTATTGAAGGAAGGCCTCAAGCTACAGGAAGGGGCAGTAGAGAGAAGAGGCAGAGGAAAACGGTGGTTGAGAGCACAGGCTCTGGGCAGACCCATATTCATGCAATGGCCTTACCGCTTACAGGTTCTGACCTTGGCCACGTTCGTGAGTCTGAGGCCTCAGTTTCTTCATGTTCAAAAATAGGGTAACAGTATTTTGTGAAGTTTTTAGGAGGATAAATGAGCTTTCTTATAGTTGTAAGTCAGGGTCTACTACATAATAAGCGTGCTGTCATTTTAACTGTTGTTGTCGCTAACGTTATATTGTTATTAAGGGAAAGCGTAGTCCTTGAAGTCACAAAAGTCTGTATAGGCATCTCCTTTTTCTTAGTTCAGGAAGTTATCTGGCTTTGAATAAGTCATTTGATAATCTCTGCGTGGCCTTCTCATCAGCAAATGGGAGTGGTACCAACTACCACAGGGGTCATCATGAAAATTAAATGATCAAAGTATGTAATGTGTTCGGTGTAGCCCTGTGACATAGTCTTTGCCAGCAAATATTTGCCTTTTTTCCTGCTTTTAAGCTTTAGGTTTCTTTACTTTCTAGTCGGGCCTTGAAAAGAGCATAGACCAGGCTGTGGAGGAGTGGAACATTGAGAAGGCTGAGGAGCTCAGCAACCAGCTAGCTACTCGAGAGGTGAGTCAACTGTAGTATTTCCAAGTTTTCTAAAATGGATGTACATTCTTTTTGTGACCATGAGTTAAGTTTCATATTCAGATACTCTCTTAGCTTTGTTTGTTTGTTTGTTTTTTAAGTAGTGGGTGTGGAGCCCAGTGTGGGGCTTGAACCTCGTGACTCTGAGAAAACACCCGAGCTGAGATCAAGAGTCGGACGCTTAACCAAATGAGCCACCTAGGTGCCCCTCAAATATTTGATTTTAGATTTTCCTTTCCGTCCATTTTCTTTCCTCTCATGCTGCCATTTATTTTGAAGTGCTGGGTTTTTATTTTTGTCTTTAATGTTTTAAAATTATTCCGGTCTAAAACTTATGGTGGAAATAATCCGTGATTGATATTCAACTCTAGATTTCACCTAGTTCAGAGGGTTTTTGCCAGTTAGGATGAAAAGACTAGCTTTCTTTTTCCATTTGCAGCTTTAACTCGCTTTAACTCTCCCTGAAGGCAGCTGTGTGTTCTAATGTCGTATCTCAAAGTGCTCCTCGCCCTCACTTCCCCAAGTGCCTTCTTGGCCGCACATTCTAAACTTTTCCCCAACCCTGAATAATTTTCAGCTTTTTAAAACTTGAGAGTCTAGAATATAAAACTAATAGATATATTATATTATAAAACTAATAGATATATTGAATATTCTTTTTCCAAGTACAAAGAACCTTCCAGAAACTTCTCACTTGCACCTTTCATGGGAGATATTTCTACATTCGCTGCTGGATGTCGCCAGGCAAAGTCACACATTGAGTAAAGAGCTCATATCAGCATATGTTGGGTTGTTGTTACTGGTTTTGTGATTCTTTTTTGTCCTTTTTAGGGGAAAAGTTCTACCATAGCTTTCTTTTTTAGTGTATCCCTATGTTCTTCACCTTACTCTTAAACTACACTCCCTGGGGTTTAATTACCTGGAGAGCACCATCAGTCACCTGTGCAAACGGCTGGCCACGTGCCCTGTTCTTTCTTACTCACCTCCAGGTGAGCATTTGTTTTAAACTGAGACTATTAACAAACTTAACTATTTTAGTAAATTCTTCTGTGGAAGAACCGTTTTGCTCTTCCATCTGCTGGTGACAAAAACCACTGTTGATTGCTGTTTGTTGGTTTGTTTCCTATTTTGGGGTGCTGGCCAGAAGTATCTTGTAAGGTGTATGTTTTTATGTAGGGAAATAAACAAATAAACAAATAAACAGAAGTGGGGCTTCAGGATTCTGAAGTCATCTTTTTTCCCACAAACCTTTAAGATCAGTTGACACAGTAAATACTTCTGTTTGTAACATGTCTGTGTATTTGGGCTTACTTATTAAATGGCTAATCTTCAGGAAATTATGAAGCTTAGAGCTTGAGTTTAGGACTTAGGCAAGAAGCAGCATAAATGGCAGTTAGGGGACCTTTCAAAAAGTGACATTTAAAAAAATTAATGTTTACTTTTTCCTTGTAAGAGTCATTCTTCCTTTTCCAGCTTACGATATTTCTTGTGCTTCGATATTTGCTCTCTTTCTTTTTTAAAGGAGCCATATTTTGATTTTATTGATTATAACATTCATTGGATATAATAGCATTTTATCACTCTGTTTTCAAATAGAATGATTTAGGCATTACATGTTTTTAAAGATTTTATTTATTTTAGCGAGAAAGAGCGCGCATGTGTTCAAATGTGCAAACACGGAGTGGGGGAGGGGGCAGAGGAAGAGGGAGAGAGAATCTTAAGCAGACCCTAAGATCATGACCTGAGCCTTAACTGAGTTGGACACTTAATGACTGTGCCATCCATGCACCCCTGTTACATTTTGATAAAATGAATTTGATAGTATGTTGAGTGGTACCACAACCCCCATAGGATTTAAGTGTCATTTGGCAGAAGAAGTGGCTTCTTTAGCTCGGTATATACCTGGCACTTACCTCTAAACATCAGCTCTGTGTTAAAGACCATCTTTAAACTTCTGTTCAACAGTAGAGCACTTAATGTTTGTTGGTACTGTTTTGGTACCTGGAAATTATTTTTCCATAGAACTGTTGTTAGAGGTAGTAGTTAAGTTTCTTGGGTAGCCTGCAAGTATATACAGCATAGCAAATTGTATCGTTAGATCTCATCTTCAAATTTTGGGGAGCTGACCCTGAAATGTCAGAGAAGGATGGGGAGGGACATGCTTTGGAGCTTGGAAGAGAGTCCAGTGGGTAGGGTAGATATGGCTGCAGGGATGGGGAGGAGTGGGCACAGTAGGACGGATGATGGAGGGAGTGGCTGAAGGCATAAGTAGGCTTTCAGAATCTGAAAGGCACCTCGGGCAGCAACACCAATCATTAATCTTGGTCACATCTAAATAGGCAGGTTTGGAAGCTGTTGGCAGCTTTCTCTGGATATCCACCTTATTTGGGTGAGAAGCAAAACTTTCTGGAGAACCGGTCCTTAAAGGCACCACTTAGGTCCATGTTGTGCCACATGTTTGAGCAGGTGTCTCTTGAATCCCTTTAAAAATTGTGGGTATTTGTGACTGCTCTCCAGCAAATGCTGTACCATTAGCATGTGGCTGATCTCGAGATGACTGTGTAGTTCCAGTAAAGCTAAGGATAGAAGCATAGTAAAACCAGCAAGGCCTTAGGGTTTGGCCTACTGATTGTTTTCAGAAACACTGTAGACTTCTTCGTCTTTACCTCTCCCTCATGGATCATAGGACTCAACAAACTGATGTCCCCATGTCATTGTTTGTCCATTCTTCCTTTTGGAAGACCTGAGAGTTGTGTATTTTGTAATCTCTACCAAATAACAGGCTGACTGTGACTTAGCCAGAGGCTCGAGGTCTCTAAGTTTTCTCAGATCTTGGCTTAGTAACAAGAAGGAATAAAGCAAGGCCTAGTCTGCAGCATTAAAATGTGGGCTCCACATGACCCATCCATGGCTGGCTGTTTTTCTTTTTGTCTTTTTCTGTTGGCTCTCACCCCCATCTGAGGCAAGGGGAATTCAGAGAGAAGCATTTACTTTACTGCAGGCTGTGTGTGTTTTCTAGGTAAAGTTAGTAATGCTGAAATTTTAAGAGTTGCTTACATTTGACTTTTTTTTTTTTTAAAGATTTTATTTATTTATTTGACAGACAGAGATCACAAGTAGGCAGAGAGGCAGGCAGAGAGAGAGAGAAGGGGAAGCAGGCTCCCTGCTGCCCAGAGAGCCCGATGTGGGGCTCGATCCCAGGACCCTGGGATCATGACCTGAGTTGAAGGCAGAGGCTTTAACCCACTGAGCCACCCAGGCGCCCCACATTTGACTTTTTTAAAAAAAGTTTTATATTGAAGTAATTTTGGACTTTCAGAAAGTTGCAAAGATTTTCTTTTTACCTTCACCTAGGTACCCAAGATGTTAACATTTAATATTTACTTTGTCATTCATTCCAACTTATATACCTCATTTAGATTTGCCAAATGTCTCACTGATTTCCTTTATAGAGGAAAGGATAGTTTCTTTTTCCAGGTCTAGGACATTTCTTTTTGTTGTCACGTCTCTTTATTCTTTCATCTGGGAAGTTCTTCAGTCTGTCTTTATTTCTCAGCACGGTAGCATTTTTGAGCAATAGAGGCTAATTATTTTGTAGAATGCCCTTCAGTTTTGGTTTGTCTGCTATTTCCTCTTGCATTTTTGGCAGGAATATCACAGAAATGATGCTGTGTTCTTCTCAATGCAAGATATCAGGAGGCACATGATTTCTGCTTGCCCCATTTATTGATGATGTTACTTTGAGCTTTTGATTAAGGCCAGGTTTCTCCACATTATAATGTTACTGTTTTCCCATATGTAGTTAATAAGTATCTCATGGAGAGATGGGAGATAATTTGAGACTATGTAACTCTTCTGTCATTATACTTTACCTACTAGTTTTAGCATTGACTGCTGATTCTTTTCCTGTTTGGGACAGTTACTGTGGTGGTGGTTGCCAAACTAGATTTTTAAAACATTATTGGATTGTACTTTTCATCTTTACCTGGCAAAGCAGACCTAAAATTTGTCTTAAATGAGATAATGAATTATATAATCTTTTACGTATTTATTAAATCTTGCAGTAAAACCTGGACAGTTGAGAACTGGATATAGTTTTTTTAAATGATGCACTGGGAGGGGATGGGGTCACCGTGGCCTTGTGCTCACTAGCAGCTGCATGTAACTCCCTCCTTAGCTGCTTCGTCGGAGATCACTCGTGAGCTTTCCTTCCTCTGCCGTTGGAAGCTGCGTGTCAGAATGTACAGAAGTAGCTCCTTACCAGCCTCAGAGATGCGTGTTTTCTTTCAGGATATTAGGTTTCTTTTTTTGTGTTTGGTTTTGTTATACTGCTGTTGTAGAAATGAGAATTGCATAGCACTGGCTAGGTATTTTAAGAGTGTTATTTCCTATTACCTTTGTGATAAATGAGGTTGCTTCAGAAATAAAGGATATTTCCATCACTTGCAAGGATAGTAAACCTTTTTCTCAAGTGTTTTGTTTTTTTAACTTCCATATAAATATAATGCCTGATTCTAGTAAAATAAATTAGACTTCTTTAGTGTGGGCTTAAAGAATTCTGTTTAGGAGAAAAAATAAAATGTATTCTATTCTTTTCCTTATGTAAATGGCAAAACATTTGGAAAGTGTTTGCTGTTCAGACACAGACTTTGGAAAGATACCGGTGCTGTGTTCATTAAACACCCGTGAAGAATGACTAAAGTAATCAAGATGGAATTCTTGAATAAAGAGTTTAGTTTGAGATTTAATTTTTTGTATTTATCCCCTTGGTGCCAATCACTGTGGATATGAGAGATGGGATTTTGAGAAGTAAGTAATTGTGAGTTTGGGGCAGAAACCCTTTATGAATTAACTGTGTAAGTGCATGGTAGGTGTCCTTTTGGAAATCAGGTATATTGGTTTTTAATCAGTTCCGTTTTCTTTTTTCAAGAAGCAGTGACTGGGACCTGCTGATAAAGCCCTTGCTCAGAGGCACAGATCCCAGAGTTCTTAAAACCTTTTCCAACCATAATAAGTGAAACTAATTTTTGATGTTTAACATTTTTAAGCCTGTGAAATCAATAGGGCAGCATCAGTATTGAAAAAACGGAAGCCAAAAGTAGGACCGTGCCTGCGAATGGGCCTTGAAAATTGTTCCTCAAAAAAACAAAAACAAAAACAACGGTATGCATTTGTCCATGCACTATCATTGTGGCATAGCAAATACATATTTTCCAGAATCACATTCCCTTAAATTAATGATCACATCAAGGATGCGTATTTTCTGGTTTGAGGGGACAGCTCAAATTCGTATGTTTGAAGCCTCGATTCTGCTGACATCTTTGGTTTTTGCCATGTAGTAACATAGTTGCTTTGGGACTGTCCCTCCTGTTGATTAAAACTTCTTTGTCATTAACAGTCTTGAAGGAGAGATAGTGGAATAATATACTTGGGTTTGTGTCATATTGATGAAACTGTTCTATTTGTGGCTTGTTAACCTAAGGCCTGGGTTGGAAGTACATTGCATTCATTGATAGTGATCCTTAAAAATTCCATCCTTTGGTACTGGTCTTTCATGACATATTTTCTTTTTTATAATCCAAATTATACCAGTTAATAGAAGTGAGTAGAAACATATATTTTAAAATTAAGTGCTAAAGCCTAGATTTAATTAAGTACGCAACACTTGGGTTGAATGTCACATTTTGCAAAGAGAATTTTCTCTGGGCATCTTCACTGGTGTTAGCCCGCTGTAGGCAAATGAGACCCCCTTGGTTTGGCAGTGGTGAGTTTCTGCCATGGAATGGATCACGTCTCCGTTACCTAGATCTATTGCTCAGGTTGACTTCATTTATAACTGTACAGTGTCAGAGTAGAAATGAATGAGAAAGAGAGGTTGTCTGTCAATTTTGTATAGCTAAAAGTCCTTAAAAATTACTTTTTCTGTAAATGACTCCGGTAGGATAGTCTTCGGCAGCACCAGCTAAACTTCATTCTTTGAAAACATCAGTACTTCACGTGGTAACATGGTCATTATTTTGTGTAACCTGAAAAGAGCATTCATTACATTGGCAGTATGAATTAAACGGAGAAATAAATTTTAATTTTGTGAAATTAAATAAGACGACTTAAATTTTTGGACTCCGAAACATAGGTAAAGTTAATAATGTTGACATATGGGTAGTTTGTTAATATTTAAATAACAAAGATGGGAGTGGCCTTTAAAAAAAGAAAAACACTAATGTTTGAATTGATTGAGTCGTGTTCTTTCCTAGTTAAATAAACAGAATGCTCTCTAATTTGGGGAGATTATTAATTTGTAGCCTGAGCTCTGTTTCTAGAGCAATTTCCTAAAAAATCTGAAGGCATTCTCATCGAAGAGGGGCAAATATACATTGGAGGTGATCATTGCTGCATTTTAGGTTCCCGTCTAAGAAGGGGTCCTTTCTCAGAAATGCCGGAGTGCTCCTGCACTTGCTGTCGCGTTCAGAATTTTTCCAGTGCGCTGCATTGTTTGGCTTTAGTTTCTCTGAGAGGACTCTGGCTACAGTGCACTCTTTTCATCTTGGGTTTTAGTTTTATGTTGACATACATGTGGTGCTGTCTTAATGGAATAAGAACTTGAATCACCCCACTCTCCCCAGATAATGTGGTTTGGGCAGATTTACCTGTCAGAGTACCTGGAACATTATCATGCATAGGGTTCAGAATTGATGTATTTGTTTAAATTGTTGAAATAAAGATTCTGTCAAACTTGGTAAGTTTAAAGTTACTTTTTGTCAGTGCTATTTTCAAAGCTCTAATTGTTTGCATTACATACAAAAAAAAAAAAGCTGAATTGAAAAATATATTACAATGAAGCAAATCTTGTCATTCTGAGCTCTTTTAGGCTATAATCCAGAGAGCAAAATTATTTTCTTTTCGTTTTCGTGAATACTTTTTTGGGGTAGAAATATCTTAACAACCATGTTTCCAAAGGTAAAACAGTTCATTCAGATATGAAACTGAATATACATTCCAATTAGCTATTGTAAGAATTTATCATTGGAATGTGTGACTCTAAGAAAGATGATACATACTCTGTTTTCTTAATTATTGCAATCTCTTACCACTAAAGATTGGGTATACAAAATATAATGTGTTAAATATTATATATAGAGAGAGACTCTAAAATATCCCTTTCAACATTTCGTTTTCTAGGAAGGATATTATTTTTGTTGCTAGTACCAGAAGGTGTAGGTGAAGAATACATTATTTCATACAAAATCATCGAATGTCTGCCAAGTATTTGAAATGTTACTGCCCTGCCTTCGGTCCTTTACTTTTTCTTTGGGTTTCTTTTTGTTTGTTTGTTTCCTACTTCCAGTTAGGAGAGTTTAGGACCATTTTCTTTGTGGTGTGTTTCCCTGATACGCAGCAGAAAGGAATCTAGGACACTGGGGAGAGAAAAGCCCTCTCGGAGCAGCCTTCTGCTGGCAGTGGTGTGCTCAGCCACCTGGGGAGGTCGGGCCTTCTCTGTGGGGGGGGCTGTGTGTCTGTTAAGGATCATCTAGAACTGACTTACTTTCATTAACTTTGGTCATTTCTCAGTGGTTTCTTAATTTAAGTGTTCTTCTGTCTATCATTGCGTACTCTGAGCATGGTCCGGGGGGCTTTTTAAATGGTGATTTTAATTCTTTGAAGCCTTGTTCTTCTTAGTTCTTAGAAGTAATTTCAATAATTTCATACAGATGAACAGTTAGCGGACGGTGTGGGAAATAAGCTATGCCTGTCCTGGTAAGGGAAGGTCTGGCTGTTTGAATTCCTTTACGTTGAGTTTAAAGATAGATTCATTCCCATAAAAAATTGTGTATACCCTTGAAGTTGGAGCGTATTAATATAAGAAAAATAAAAATGGGGCCGAGTGATAGGTTTTCCTCTCAGGTTTTTAGGTGTGCCTGCCTAGATCTCCTTGCGTTGAGGATGTCTTCTTTTAACCTTTTCTGTATGATTGGGTGATCACCTAGAATGGTGTTCCGTATGCTCTCTTTTAATTATGTTTATCTGTGCTTTAACAAATCTTAAGAAAAGATTTCAGATGTTACAAGTCTAATTAAAGAGACAGACAAAGCACAGTTTATACTGTAGATTTTTTCTGCAGTTCAATTAATCAGCATGTTTTCTCTTTTAATTAAAACCATTTTAGTAAATTAAAGCCCACAGCAAAACACATATATAATTTGTTTGTAATTAGCTCTTAATTGGTGGTAGTTGAAGCTTAGCACCCTTGGTTTCTTTCTTCATGATTGCCATTTTATTAGCAGCCAGTCATTAATTAATCTTTTTCTAATTAGCTTATAAAACTGTTGATGGCACATTATTGTAAATGTGATTTTAAGTTCAAAGCTTGTTAATAAGCTTTCTTACTTAGAAGAACAGAGATAAAGAAATTGCTGAAAACAGTACTACAGTTCTTTTAAAAAAAAACTGTCTTTCTTATGGGGACTGTGTAAAGCATCTAACAGCTTATGGTTAATTTTTTAATGCTTTTTTTCCCTTATGAATGGGATAAGTTGCTTGAATATAAATGTCTATATCCAGGAGTAATTTCAACAGTATAACGTCTTTTCGCCCTCCTTTGGATTACTGTAATCTACATATAATTTGATGCCTTAATAGTCATCATTAAAACAGGTGTTATATAAACTATTTCACTGTGAAATCAAAGTTGAGTATAGGAAGCAAAGTATATCTTCTTTACACCTCGTGGACCAAACACATACTATTTCTATAGATTGCAGATAAATCATATATGAGCGTATATATGTGTACACACGCACTCACAGTATATATGATATGGCTATATATAAATATCTTTGTGATGTGTTTGAAAAACAGAATTTGTGGGGTTGTGCTTGGAAGTATAAAAACTACTTGGCTTTAACTCCTAGACAGTTGAGGTATAAAAATAAGTAATAGGTTTCTACAGTTGAACACATACAGATAGGTGTAGCACACAAACGTGTAAACCTGTGCATGCACATTTTAAGATGACAGCGGAATTAGTCTGGTTCTGTAACAGAAGACGACTTGATGTAGAAGGTGACTGGAGAGCACGTGGCCTGTGTGCAGACATCACAGCTTTGGCATCTCAGGTGTGATCACGGAGAGGACCCAGTCCCAGTGCAGACACCCCAGATTTACTACAGCACATCGCCACATTACATTGTAGTTTGAGTGAAACACATTAGCCACATCATATTCTTCATTGGAATTTGCCACTGATTTCCCAAAACTCCTTAGCTGCGTGGTGTTCTGAGCTATTTATCAATATCAGCGCAGAGTTTTGAAAGTTGTAAAAAACAAGAAGCGTCATCAGTCCCTGGAAGAGCTTTTTCTTCTTTGCTTTTTAAACTTTCCATGTCATTTCAACTTTGGCTATTTCTGTGCTTGTTTTTATGAAGGCATTTTAGGATGCCATGCAGGAGACACTAGAAAGGGATAGCTGACAAGGAAAAAATTAAAAATTGGATAAAAAGTAAATGAATAATGTCATATTACCAAAAAGATGAGAGGCTAATTTGTGCCGACTTTTTGCTAATTTTGTTCAAGCCTCAAAATGAGGAGTTGTCACCCGTTCTGTGTAGCACTGGCGACAGTGCCAATGATCCATGAAATAAGCCGCCGCCGGCTTTGTTCTGATAAGAATGAACAAATCTGCGCCATGCTCGGCTCCCAGAATCTCATTTTCATACTTGCATGCAGGCTAAAAGAAATAAGCTGTTTGCAGGCTTGATTAATCAGACATTGGAGCGGTTTTTGTCTCTTTGATCTCTTTCGTCTCCTAGGTAACTTGCTTGACATTAATGTTGAGCTTGAGTAAAGACAATCAGGAATTGGCGACCAAACTGATATAAAAATGAAAGACCTTAACACTTTAAGTACTCCAGTAATGGTTCCGCTTTACTTCAGAAAACATCTGTTTTCATTTAATTAAAGAACAAAAGAGAATGGCATAAATATTTTTCATAGAGACCTATCATTCCATAAAAAGTTAAAGTATGATAATTGGTATTTTTAAATAAGTGCCTTGAAAGTGTTCAAAAGGGAAGAAAACTTCATAAATCTGTTACAAGCTAGTAATTTTGAGTGAAATATTTTATGAAATGGATAAGAAGTTTACAGTTACGCTAGATGAAGCTGTTTGAATCAGATGCCTCAAATGATTATCGGCAAACTTTGGAATGGCACAGGTTTAGCTGGGAAAACCAACTTGATTTTGAAAGTTTGTCTTTTCAAAATCTTCTACTATGTTACAAGATGCTCCATTATATCTGTTTTACAACCCAATATGATTTACACATGCTAAACCTGTAAAATTGAAAGGAATTAAAAAAATGTCGCCGTGCATTTGCTTGAGGTTATGCAGACGCTTTTACAAATCTTCCAAGTGGCTGTAAAGATGAATGCCCCAAGGGTCCAGCCAGGGCCCTGCTTTTCCAACCAGCTAAAGCCCTTATCTTAAATCCAAGCAAAGTACCATTAATCTTTTTGAAAGACCTTTTATGGCTTTTAATATATCCCAAATTAGAACATTTTACACCCTTGGTTCCTGAAATATGGTGATAAAAAGCCTTTAGAGCTTAATTTTCCTTACCGCTTGCTCTGACCAATTTGCAGTTCTTTGTGATAATGTTTAGACACCTTAATTAAAATGCAGCAAAATATTGGATGTTCTATATGGAAAATGCTGATACTTTGGCTACACATACAAGAAATTCTGTATATATTTTTATTCATTTTAAACATTTTCTTTCCACACTGGGTTGCTGTAGTTATCTGATGACCCAAAACATTTTTTTTTTAAATATGAATACCATTGACCAGGCTTTTGTGATGTTTACTTTGGGCATGAAGATGCATTTTTCTTTTTATAGAAGTGAAAGGGGGTTTCTTGTTGGCCTATATTATTTGTAATACTGAAACATAGCGCGATATTCTTTTATCTTCGGGAACTCGGTTTAGTCATCTTGCCTGGGAAAATGAGTTTCTTCTCAACTGTCTCTTCCATAGAAGATCTTATTATCTTTTCATATTTCCAAATATTTCTGTTCTTTTTTCTTTCTCCATAGGAATAAGTGAAACACATTTTAAGCATGTGAAGGACAAAAAATTGATAGGACTTTTCATCATCATTACAAGTTAAGAGATTCTTTCTGTAAAATACATAAACGAGGCTTGTTGAATGTTTATCACTTGAAGAACATTTCATTTAACCTAACCCAAGGCAAAATATAGTTGGAAAATATACCTTTTATACAGACAGGTCTGTTTGAAAGTATTACCTATAGTCCTGGCCATTTATTATATCTACTTAGTCCACAGAAATGATGGAGCCCTCTCGTGTAAATATGTGTCTTACATATTTTAATGAATTATTTTTAATAAATTTATATATGTCTTATGAAATGTATGCTCTAAATCCTTACTGTGATGCTGATTGTCCTGGTCTGGCCTAAACGTTGCCAGAAAACTAAAAGCTTTTACTTTCTTAGGGTGTGTGACCATGTTGAGATGATGAGTCCCATTTAAATCAAACACATTGAGGTATCACTCTTTGGCTTATCGACCCCCAATCCAAAAAACCCGGGTTGGGAAATTTCAATAAGTCAAAATTATAAGCTACATGTTAATTTACAACAGTTTTAGAAAATAATTTTTTCACATGCTTAATGGTACATGGCAGATATGGTTCAGACCATTTTTGCTTTATCCTCCCAAGTATATTCTCAATTTAAATATAAGATAAACTTGCCAAATGGGACTTTTGTTGGGAGGTAGACTTGGCAAAACTATATCATATATCAAATTTGCATTTGATACATAATACATAGGAATATAGCTAAATAGAAAAACACAGAGTTCTACATTTTACCTTTTGGAGGGTGAGGGGCAGGGAAGTTGCTAAAAATTTTGCAGGGATGTGGAGAGACATGGCGTGCATCTTCACACAGGTAGCAAGCTGGGTTTTAGGACGGTGGACAGTTTATTAGGTGCATCTGCTGCTCCACTGGGAGCCCGCAGCCCCCATGTTCCCAGCCGCCTTACTTTAGGTGGAACTGTGTGAATAGTTGTGAGCAGAGGACTGTGGGCAGAAACGATGTGTGTCGCTTCTGGACTAAAGCATTTAAGAACCAACATGAGACCCTCCACATCCTTCTCTTCTTCTTCCGCACCAAACTGGAAAGTCACGCATTGAGATGCTGGTGTCACAAGGTGGAGGAGCGCCCAGCCATGCCATGGCTGACTAGAAGGGACAAATGGAGAGTTTTTCCGGTGGAATCCATCTTCATGATAAATAGCCACAGTGTCTTTCCAGCTGTATTTTCTCCTCAGGTGGTGCTGCTTTAAGCCCTTTGATTTGTAGCCTTTTCTTAGTTGACTTATCTGAACTTTTCTATGATGAAGAACTGGAAACAAAAGGCAACCAGGGGAAGGGGACCAGTATTGAAAGAGTCAAACAGTTCGCATCACTGGCAGCCCCTTCTGCCTAGCCCCCAGTGTGAAGATCAGCTTTTTTTTGTTCAGTGCTGTACCTCTAGCGCCTAGAACAATGCCTGGCCAAACACAACAGTGCCTTTGGGCCCTCATGATAGTTGTTGAATGAATGTTGTCTTGTGAAAAAAAGACGATGAAGGTGGTGGTGCTGGTCATATTGGTGTGAATTTGGGGACTCCGAAGTTAGTCTTTCTCAAGTGCTCTCCTAAGTCGCAGTGGATCCTTCTCTGGTCAGTGGTTTTCCTGTGGGTGTTGACCAGTTCAGCACTCTGATTTGGTTGTCGGGTTGCTTCCATTCTTCATGTATATTCTTATCTGGACTGGAAAATGAAATCAATGTGTGCTGTCCTTCATAAAGCCTAAGCAGTGCTCGATTCCTACTTGTTCGTTTCATCCTAAAGGAAACTGTCTCCAGAATAAGCTGAAAGAAGTGTCAAGCATGTCAAACCTCACTTTCCTAAATTGGCTTCTCATACATGTGCTCTTAACCCACCCACGATGCCTCACTGTTGGCCAGCAGGTCCCTAAAACTCGGGCTTTACCACATGGGCCTGACAGTGGCTTCTTTCTTGTCTTCCCATCTGTTGTCCACTCATATGCATTTGAGTGAGTCCAGGGACAAAAAGGGAGATCTTCAGCCTTTGTTGTTCAACCTGGGTGCTTAACAGATATTTTTATTTTTGAGCTATCCATGTAGGCAGGCATTTTGAAAATCAGAGCCACTACAACAAGAAGATCGCCGTGCTTGTCCCGGAGGTACTTGCTGAGCAAGTTCAGCAGCCAGAGAGCTGTGTAGAGTAGAGTATGCAAACTGTAGGTTATGGCATAGAGGCTAAAGGGCTGGAGAAGTACAGAAAGGAAGACTGTTTTAGGTTGATTAGAGAAGAATGCAGAGAGGTGGGGTGGGCCGTGGGGTTGGGTGGGTGGGAGGCTTTGTTTTAATGGGACCTTACAGGACTGGTGCAGATGGGTGTCAGGCCGAGCAGGAACAGAGGGGCCCACAAAGGGAACCCTTAGGTGCTCTGGTCCTCGGGCCCGGCCTTCTCGCCTCTTAGCACCCCCTATATTCTGTTTTCTATCAGTGAATTAAAAGCTGTCGCCCATCATACCAAGTGTGTTTATGAAGCAGTAATTAGCTTTCCCATGTTTTATTAATCACATCTATGACTGCCAATCAGAGCTTCTGATCAGCATGAGATAACTGATGTGACCATACTGAGTTGCTATAATTCTAGCCCAGAGCAAGGAAACTTGATGTCTCTGTCAGTCTGCGCAGCCTTATCAGGGGTAAATTCCTGTTTGGCCTACTGAAATGCTGGAATAGCTTGAAGATCTTCATCATATCCTTATGGACCCTCGAGGGCCCTCGGTTTGGGAAGGATTTCCATCCAGGAAACTGGTATAACCAGGGTATAGGGTCCGTGGGAGGTAAGGGAATCCGGGCCTCCTCTGCGCATTCGTTTACTTCGCTTCTTCAAGGGAACCTGAGCATAAGAATTTCAAATTTGTAGCTACGGCTTTCATACCCACAAGTTCTCAAGTATTTGTCTGACTGTCATTCTTGTATTAGCTGGAATTTTTTGTTTTTCACTTTTTTTGTTTTTCTCCTTTGTAATTCATAGCTTGGCGTAAAAATTGCTAAGGCGGTTGCCTGCCACAACTTTGTAAAAGCCAAAAAGGATGCTGAAAATTCACAGGTTGCCCGAAAAAAGAAGAAACTTGCATGGGGGTAAGTTTGTTTAAGACTTAGTAGTAATTCTAGTAACTTCATAGGAATTATAGAAATCCTGGAATACATCATATGAATCCAGTTTGTGTGTGATTGTTACTCATTTTATTCTTTGTGTCTTTGCTGCATATTTATCATACTGTAAATATGGAGGCATTTCTTTATCCTTTTTGATATTTACTTTGTTGTGGAAATGTTTTATTTTACTGCGGCACTTAGAAAGCATGTTTAAGAAAGTATTTCAAAAATAAATTGAGATTTCTATGTTCTTTATTTTAGGTTTGAAGCAAAGAAGAGATGGGAAACCAAGAGCAACATGGGATATATGTAGCTTGCCACAATTCCTCAAGACATTTGAGTCTTGACTTGGGTTTTTGCTTGAGTCTTCAACTGCTCAATTTACTGAAAAGATTTTCCTGCTTATGTTAACTATGTCAGGAAACTGGTAGAAATTGGAAAAATAAGCATAAAATTGGGGAGTTGATTATTAAATCTTTTCAAGTCTTTCTAAAGAGTTGATTCGATTGAAGTGAATGAGATGGAGCATTCTGTTGTTTGTACAAGAAATCTCAGCGTACGTAGCAGGAAAAAGGATAGGACTTTGTTTTATTTATTTATTTATTTATTTATTTATTTATTTATTTATTTACTGAACCCTCCAGTATAAAATCAGTTGTACTTTTCATTCATCTGGTGTAGCGTACCCAGTGAGCTCCTTCTTCTTTCTTATCTGTATCCAGTGTAACTGCACTTATTCTGGAATCGTGTTTTTAAGATTGGCGTTTATTTATAATGGATTAGTCATAAATGCAAGAAAGTCTCTGTTTATACTGTCTTTATAAATTAATTATATTAATGTTATAAAAGTAATTACTGGTTCTTTATTGGAAGCAGTAGAATTGATATTTCATAGTCAAATAATGAAAGCAATTGATTAATTTTATATACCTTCAGATAAAATATTAATAATTTTTAAAAGGTCAGAATGTAGTATTTGGACGATGATTTAAATTCAGCTCTGCCTGGAAATGCCTTCCTAAATATCTCTTTCAGCCTTATCATTCCTTAAATTATGAGATGGTTCTTAGAAGAGAAGAGGGTATAATTGTACTAGGCAGTTACAACTCCAGGCGATACAACTTGGAACCTTCTAAGAACAGTTTGATTGTTTTTCCTCTTTCCCATTACTTCTTCTTCTTCTTCTTCTTTTTTTTTTTTTAAGACTTTATTTGAGAGAGAGTAAGAGCATGACCCGGGGGAAGAGCAGAGGGAGAGGGAGAGAGATCACAAGCAGACTCCATGCTGAGTGTGGAGCCTGACCTGGGGCTCCATCCCAGGACCCTGAGATCATGACCTCAGTCTAAATCAGGAGTCTGATGTTAAGCTGACTGAGCCACCTGGGCGCCCGTCCCATTACTTTTTAAAAGATTGAATGAATTAATGAGCATAAAGTGGATTGGTGCCACAGGAAGTATTCATTAGATGTGTGTTTCATAGACCTAACTAGAAGGGGCTTTGAGAAATCTTATAAGAAGTAGGCAAATAAGACTGGATGTTTGCTGGTTTGACATCTTCGTGCCCAGCAAGTGCTCAGCAAAGGTAGAGAACTGCTTACTGCTGCTTTGCTCCGTTTACCTCCCTTCCTCAGCCTTCCTCGGCCTTCCTCAGGGGTTTGGTAGCTTCTTTTTATTCCTTTATTTATTTTTTTAAGCATTTTATTTATTTATTTGACAGGCAGAGATTACAAGCAGGCAGAGAGGCAGACAGAGAGAGGTGGGGGGAAGCAGGCTCCTTTCTGAGCAGAGAGCCTGATGCGGGGCTCAATCCCAGGACTCCGGGATCATGACCTGAGCCGAAGGCAGAGGCTTTAACCCACTGAGCCACCTGGGCGCCCCAGAGGTTTGGTTGCTGGCTGGTATGAACTTTCTCTGGGTTGATGATGTAAATTTGGGAACATTAGAAAATAAGTTATGATTATTGTTTGATTATTGTTTTATTATTAGCAAAATTCTACTAATTTATGGTAGCATATTTAATGTTCTTCTTATGTTCTGGAATAAGGAAATAACTAGTTGCTATTTAAGAGAACAAAAATCATTTCTTGCTTCCATTTCGGTGAGAACCATTATAGAAAAAGCAAGATTTTAGGAGATTAGGTATCTACTTACAGAATTCATCATAAAAAAGGTGTCCAGACCAAATAGGAGAAAATCTTTTATTTTATGATTCAATATCCCCTGTTTTGTTTACCTACAGCATTTCATTTCTGACTCCTCATAAGGGAATACAAACTTCCAGTATGGAAACCTTTTCCCTAACAATCCCATTGTGGGGGAAGTCTCCACTGTGCAGCCCGGTGGTTTTGTCTGAAGCATTAATATGTCACTGTGGCACAGGCGGGCAGGGTAGGTACTCGCAAGCCCAGGGCCCGCACACCGCCGGTTCCCTGCAAGCTCTGTTTTTCCTTTCCCGTATCCACTTCCTTCACTTAGTGACCCCCGCAGGCGTGTTTCGCCTCTCTGCTCGCGCTGACGCCTTGCCAGCGAGGCCTGTTGAGGGGCTGATTTGGCAGCCCATGAGCGGAAGTCCAGCCCTACATGCCCTTCTTCAGCCTGTCCGGGGCCGGCAGTCGTCCTGCCGTCCTCGGGGCCCTCATGCAGACGGGAGCGTTTGAAGCCCGTGGAAGGCATCCCGGTGGGATTGAATGTAGCTGCGGACTCATTTGATGAGGGGGCCGCATCTCCTAAGTTTTCATTTTGGGGGGGCCTGGGTTGCGAAAAGCTCCAAAATACGGTATAGCAGGAAAGCGGGGGCAAGGGAGGAAATTGAGGGAGAGGAAGGGACTGGTTGTCTGCGATGAACCCGGCTGGCATGTCGTCGGGACTGGGTTTATTTTACCAGCTTTAATTTGAAGTAGACATTTTGCTCAGTAAAGCAATAAAATGGGAACATTATTCTTAGAGCACCCATGTTGCCCAAAAACTGTAGTCATTTGTCTTCTCCATCTGCTCACAGCAAAATGAGGATTCTTTTTGGATCAGTCATAACTTCAGTTCCCGAAGCTTCAGCGTGTGCATTTACTGCTGCTTGAATGCCTGAAGTAGACGAGGGATGTGAACGTCAGTTACTGTTAACTGAGATGAATACATTTCAGGCCATTGGTGTAGCATTAACGTAACTGTGATTTACTGTTTCAGTCCTTCAGGCTAAAACAACTTACTAAGGAACAGTAATTTTGAGCTTTATAGTGCTGGTTCTGAGAAGGAAGGTTGGTAGTGCGTTCTTGTTGGGAGCCCTCAGGTTGTTTCTGATTTTCAGCAGAACATTCTATTTCTTTCACCAAAAGGAGAGTTTGAATGTATAATCTCAGGTTTGCTATAATTAGTTCTGATGACAGAGTTAAATACCTTGGCCAAAACTATAAATCAGTAGTTAAACAGGTTTCTGCAACTGATCATAAATCTCAGACTCTGTATTTTAAGCCCATTTATTTTTTCAGAGAGACAACTAAGGGAGGGGCAGGCCAAGGATGGGAATAAAATGTTATCTGAACTTTGAGTAACAGCCTAGAACTTCACCTTTAAAATCTACTGATTTCCCTGCCACCTTTGGTCGAAGATGTTCTCTTTTCGGTATTTTAATAACCTCACTTACTGTTTACTCTAAGCCAAGTTTGAATTTAATTCTTAAACTATGAAGGTTAACTTCCAAAATGTCCAGATTTTTATTTGCTAGGTAAAGATACTGCTTTTTTAGAAATGTTATGTCCAGCTACACTATTAAAAAAATATTGTATGAGGTCGATATTTAAATAAGATGCAATTGGATGTGTTTTTTTATGAGATAAGGTTTTGGGGAAACAAGGTAATATTATGTCAGACCTCATTTTGGAAAATTAACTTGGTGTGAAACCCAGTAGTCAAATCCAGAACCAACTGAAACAATTCAAGTTTTTCCATGTTGGCAGAAGTTCCTTTTATTTTTAGTATCTGGCAGAGCAACAAATGCTTTGCATGTCAGTTTAATATTTTTTCAAGCCAACTGTTTATTCATTGGCTTAAAATTTACACTCTACTAAAGTCTTAGTCCTGACTTTCATGAAACAAATAGTAATATTTGGACAAAATACGTACATGGAAATCTTTTTCCAAAACCAAATGTAGATTGGTATTTGTGGCATCAGTGCCTTTTAACATGGTAATGGATCTAAAAGTACTTTGCAAGTCTAAGGCATTTAGAAACCCAGGGCAATGAATTTCAAGGAATTAATTTTTATTATGAAGTAATCAGAGGATCTTTCTAGGTTTCCAGGTTTAAGTTAGTGAGAGACTTTCTGCTAGGAAGTGGAATATATGTAAGAGTAAATTTCAATGAACTATCAAAAGATTATTTTATCAGTGTATATCTATTCACGACCTCCATAGCATACTGAGACAATAAGACCCATTTTCCATTTTGAGGTTGGGATGCTCTCTGTAGATTTTTATAAAATGAGCAGAACTGCCTTTTTTAGTCTCTATAATCTTATCGTCCTTCCACACTGCTCACCTTGAAACAAGCGCACGCACTTAGACGCTCTCAGTGTTGGAGCTGTCTTCAGCCCCGAGACTTAGTGGGAAAGCGATTTGTGACTCCAGTCAAAAACATGGTAGTATGTAGCCAATCAAGATGGCCACAAAGAGACTGAGAAGGGAGCCTCCAAACCATTGTGCTCTAGTGTTAAAATGAAGTGTGTTGCTTCTTCAACAGTATCTCCTCCTATTCACTTGTGAGTATTCTAGAAATAAGCGTTCACTTTGCTAGACTTTCTTCAGTAAAGTGGTGCCGTCGGAGTAGCTTCCTGCAGCATCGGCTTTTGTGATCTGGATCCCGGGAACACAAGGACAGGCTTTGGGTTGGGAGGACACTCCATTAAATGCTACGCAGTGTCCTCTATTTTTACATGGGCTTGTAAAATCAAGTAACTGAGGGATATTTCTCTTTTTTATTAGTATTAGTAACAAATTTTAGATTTAAGTAGAAAAGGCATAAAAATATTCCTAGTGAGATGGCATTTTTTAAAAAAAGATTTTATTTATTTATTTGACAGAGAACAAGCAGGGAGAGCAGCAGAGGGAGAGGGAGATGCAGGCCCCCTGCTGAGCAAGGAGCCTGATGCAGGGCTAGATCCCAGGACTCTGGGACCATGACCCAGGCCGAGCCAACTGAGCCACCCAGGTGGTGCCCTGTGAGATGGCATTTTTAAGACATTGAATTTGGGTACCTGCCTTTTATGCCCAGAACAAGTTTCTTAAGGAGGCACAGAATTAAAGGGAATGGAAGGAGAGAAGAGCGTAGTGCCCAAGAGAGAAGCCTTAGCTCCTGAGTACTCCTCTGCCAGGTTTCCATTTGTGCCTAGGCCCTGGCATTGTTCTAGAAGCCTCGGCCCTTACCTCCTCTGGGGCCCATGGAATGTCTCTTGCTGAATTGCTGCAGGGGGCCTGCTATGTGATAGGTATGGAATGAGGTCATCCTTTCCCACCTCTAATTTCTGAAGGGTGTGTCTGTCCAGTTATTACTTGTTCATTGAACTTAAAGGTTTAGAAACCAACAGCTCCAGTACAAGCTGTAATTATTGATGTCTGTTTCATATTCATCTCTACGTTCTGGCATTTGATCAAGAAGTTAATATATCACTTCATCTTCAGGCTGAATGTGCCTCAGCTATAAACATTTTATTGTTTGATGGATAGTGTATAATTATGACTGCCCAGAATAAAAAGTTTTCATTTGTAATGTGGTGATACTAGAAGAAGTAATTAAGAATGTCACAAGGAGGAGTGAAACAATGCAATCTTGGATTGCTGTGAATTCCTCCCTACATAACATCTGAGAAACATTTACTGAGCACCTAACTCTTGTGGTTGCACAGTTGAGTCAGCACCGTCTGATGGGAGATGGAGGTAACGCATGTTTTGGACAACTTGATTTTTAGGTGGGATATTAGAAAATCAGTGACTTTTCTCTTTGCCAAATACAAAGGAACCATGTACATGTAATAAATTAAGTAACTTAAAAAATTGAGTCATGTGGATGAGTAGGACTTCTCTCCAGGATGGAGTTTCCTAGCTGGGCAGTTAGCCACAGCCTCTCACTAGCTTAGTGACTGACACACATACACACCTCACTGAATGGGGTTGACCCTGATTTTCACTTTATTTCCCGGACTTGCTACGGAGGTGAGGGTCTTGACAGAGTCAGATTCAGGAATGGATGCAGCTCTTTTTGCACAATACTTGGTAATTTTAGGCTTTATGTTTTTCTTAGCCTGACTTAGACTAACACAGACTGTCCTCTTTGTTAGAATGGCTGTGTCATAGTGTCTGTGCATGTGAGGGTGACGTTAACTACTGCAACAAATAGGCCCTCAAAATAGGATGGCTCAACACAGTAGAAGTGTACTTCTTGGTCATGGAACAAAGGAAGTTCTGTCAGTATGGCCTCTGCTCCATATAGTCACACAGAGACCCAGGCCGATGGCAACTCTCATCTTCTTTCCCTAGTAACTCTGGTGTCACCATCTCAGGGAACTGGAAGGGAAAAGAACATGGGAGGGCACTCATGGGAAGTTTGGGGCCTGGCCTGGAAGTGGAACCCATTACTTGTCCCTCTGCACTGGCTCTGGCTGGAACTTCGTTAGTTCCCCACAGCTAACTGCAATGGAGGCTGTAAAGTGTAGGTTGGCTGTTCCCCAAGAAGAAGAGGAAATACATTTTAGCAAATCCCTAGCCGTGTTTGGCACCTTGCCTCAGTCACGTAGGACCTTGACTTGGAGGAGTAGCTAAGCTCTGTGGAGGCATGATGAGTGGTGGCGACTGCTGTTTGTGATTTGATGTAGGCATTCTCACGTGCACGTGCTCACAGAGCTGATCAAAATTGCCACTCAGTTACCAGGTAATGTGCGTGGTAGGGGTCGTGAGGATCTAGGATGGTGTGTTAAGTGCTGAAGTAGAACTGTACGCTCAGCGAGGCCGCCAGTGAGAATGTAGTTGCGATCCGCGGAAGGGCGATCAAGGCTCACGGCATAGGCTGCTAAGTAGAGGTCAGAAAGGATAATTGGGACTTCAGCCCGGAGACACAGTTGAAGCCTGAGGATCCCAAGCAGGAGCAGTGTGGCACAGTGGGAGCACAGCAAGGGATTCGGCAGTGGGGCAGGATGGGAGTTTGGAGGTCAGTCAGCTGCCTGAGTGACGACGCTGCACAGGGTGCCTGGAACCCACTTGTACAGCTTG
Organism: Enhydra lutris kenyoni; assembly: GCF_002288905.1. Classification (NCBI taxonomy): domain Eukaryota; kingdom Metazoa; phylum Chordata; class Mammalia; order Carnivora; family Mustelidae; genus Enhydra; species Enhydra lutris. The sequence goes on along the minus strand of NW_019154096.1, from coordinate 68,425,855 downwards.
TGAGACGCGCTGGGAAGGTTGGAGTGAGTGTAGGGAGTAAGGGGACACTGACACATATTAAGTGAGAAATGCGCAAACTCGTGTATGAGGAATGGGGGGTTGGAAGGCAAAACCAGAGAGGCCGGTTAGGTTGTTCTGTAGCCCGGGGAAGAAGTGAAGAGAACCTAAACCAGAGCGGTGGGCCTCGAGAGCAGGAATCTGGAGGTGTTCAGGCAGCAGACCTGGCAAGACGCAGTGACTGCACGGGGTGGGAGGGGCGCGGGGAGGGTTGGCTGCCTCTGGACGGTGACACGGCGTGAGGGAGGCAGTTGGAGAGCTGGTCATGTAGGTCATATTTTGCAACTGAGTCCCATTCGGTCATGCCAAGCCCGACATTTTGTAGTAAGTCGTTTTTGGTGATGTAGACCCGGAATCCCAGTGTGTTGAGGTACCTGCGAATGTTGCTGAGCCGCCAGGCAAGATAGCCGTGGGGGGACAGCCCTTAGAGACAGCATCAGGTAGTCCTGGGGATCTGGGCCAAATCCAGGATCGAGGCATGATCACAACAGACGGTGACTTTGTTCCAGTTTCTTAGAAGGGATGTCTCATATGCCTTGTGGAAGTTATTTTTAAAGGTGTGTGCTTCTGGAAAAACCTGTAAGGGAGGGAGGGAAGCTGATGTGGAAAGGAAAGAGCCAGTAGAGTCTTAGATCTGTGAAACCCCTCCCCCGAAACCCTTGCCGCAAAAGAGTCAGCCTCTCCTGCCCTCATCTGGGTCAGTCAGGGGCCGTGGGCTGCCCCTGGGGTGGAGGGTCATGTCTTCCCTGGGCAAGGTGGCCTCCCTCTGTGGTGAGCAATCCTCTGGAAAGGGGGACCTGCCAGCAGCCTAAATAGCAGCTGGGGGGGTGTGGGGGATGGGTACACCAACTCAGTAAAGGGGAGATACTGGGAGCGTGAATTCATACGGGTATGTGCACAGACAGTCCCAGTTGTGGCTTGGGCCCAGGTCTCCCCGAGCAGCATGGGGTGGTGGACCAGAAGCCTGGCGCATGTAAATAATCCACAGCTCGCCTGATGTCCTGAGTAAATGTGAATTGATGTGACCGATGGTGCTACATGGAAGTCTGCGGGGTTTGAAATCCGAAGTGTTGGGAGTATTGATTCCAAGAATAAATTAAACCTTTTAACTTTAATAACCATCTTTGAGATAGTATGAAAACTAGTGAGCTGTTTAAAGAATTAAATTCATGATTAACCTATAACTGTGCATACAGCAGGTGCTGTTCAGACAGTGGAAAAGGAGTAAAAAATCTACTACAACAGGGTATGTGCTTATATATGTAGATAAACAGATATCTACAGACACATACATAAATACAGATACAAACAGAGAGAGAGTAACTTCTGAAATAAGTTCCATGGAATCTTGTCCCATAAGGGGAAACAGATTTCTATGGCCAGTTACAGGAAATATCACATGCTGTTGTCCCAGGGCATGTCATAAGCACATTAAGGGCTCTGAGAGCTCAGGACACCTCTGCTGATATTCATCACGATGCTTATCAGTTTTTGTTTAAAAACATGTTTTTGTTTTGTCACATAACCATTTATTAACAGTCCACATATTTAGTTGCAGCACCCCGAGAAATCCAAATCTAACGTATAATACCAATGGAATGATAACATTCTAGACTAACAGCTCTCTTGCTCTGGGAGCTTCCGGAAGAGCCTGTATGCGTTCCCCACTCTGTGTTCGTGCTGAACTCTCCCCATCCCCATCGAGCGGAACCCATCCTTTATTTGCGGCTCACCTCAAATTCTTATATTCCCAGGTTTTCCTTGATGTCTTCCTCCAAGGCATGGAAATCACATCCTTGGTACTCCTCTATTATGTAGGTTTCCAAGTCCGACCCAGACCTACTGAATGACTATGTGGTTTGGAACTTTTGTTTTAAACCTCTCAGGTGATTCTCATGCCCAGCAGCTAGCTGGGCACAGAATCGCAGGCCAACATTTTATGTGGATGAGAGGATGGATGGATGGATGGATGGATGGATGGATGGATAGATGGATGGATGGATGGATGGTTGGATGGATGGTTGGATGGGTAGATGGGTAAATACATACATACTTGGTCCTTCCTGTTAAACCATTTAAAATCCTGTCTTGATGTTCTCACTAAATACTCATGACTGATTGAGAATAGAAACCTTGGGACTATTTTTCCAAGGAACTGTTCTACTGAATATTTTTTAAAACTCAGAATTCAGTGTTGTCTGTGCTTCTGCCTTAAAGAAATGCCTAAATTCCTCATAGATCACAGAAAAGTCTATCAGGTTGAGAAGCTAATATGTTCTCATTTACTCTTTCCATATGATGCTCTTGGAAGCCAAACACACATTGCACCTGTTTTATAGAGGAGGAAACTGAGCTGCTGGGACCTTTAAGAGAGAACTCGAAAGCCATACATGTAGCATAAACCATCAGGATTAGACCCGGGCCGGGCCTTTCCTCTTTCTCCCCACCCATTCCAGTGATTCTCAAAGTGGGAGCCAGGCACTAACTACAAGCAGAAGAATCACTTGTTAAATATGTAAATTAAAGAGGGTGGGGCCTGGAATTCTGCATTTTAATAAGCTCTCTATGGTCAACGTGTACTAACATTGAAGAATCATTGTCCTGAGTAACACCTCGTGGCTCCAGGGGGAAAGCTGGAATGGGAAAGAAAAACAAGCCATTGAAGCTCGTGCACGTCTTATCACAGACCGTAGGGAGGGAGGTGTACCATGTAGTATAAATTCTGAGTCTGATTCATTAATGTAAATGGTCAAATCCCCCAACTGGCCGGCTCTACTCAGCAAACCACTTTCATTTAAAAAAAAACAAAACCAAAAATAAAAACTGGAAAAAAAGGTTCCGTGTCAAAGAACTCAATTGGAATCCTTGCTTGGTACTTGCGTCCTTGCCAAAAGTGCTCAAAAATGAAAAAGAAAATCCAAAGTCCCTGCACATAAAAGTTCCATTCCCCATGGTGGAGGGCTTAATTAAAGTCCTCAGATGTTTCTCTGCACCTTGGAAGGCATTTTTATGAAATCCACAAATTACCAGAAGTGGCTCCAACAATTCTTGAGGTCAGAAGCTGTGTAAATTGGGCGGCTCCATCAGGAACAGCCGCCTTCCGTCAGGATTCAGTGTCCTGGTTCCTTTACCTCTAGCCTCCTGGCAATAAGGACCACTCAGGGTTGGTGGCGCTAGAACATTCTCCAAAGTTAAGGGCACATAACAATTTGGAAGACATGAGTATTTCTCCCATTTTCTTTCCTGATTCTTTCAATAAATATGTATTGAGGGCCTGGAATGTGCCAGGCACTACTGTAAGCTCTGAGGATATGGCAGTATGGGGTGGGCTCTCCTGTTCTGGCGGGGAAGACAGATAATAAGTTAATTATATGGCATCACGGTGGTCCCCAGCACGGGGTGCTGGACCAGGAGCACCTGGGAAATGTAGAAATTGCATGTTCTCAAGTCCCAGGCCAGACCCAAACCAGAAACTCTTGTAACAAACCCTCCAGGTGACGCTGATGCACACTCACATTTGAGAACCACTGGGCTCTGTAACGGTGAGAAGCTATGGAGAAAAAAGAGAGGGTCCAGAGGGGTGTTGCTGCAAATGTTGAAATAGTGAAGTGGTTACACACAGACTCTGGAGAAACCCAGATTCAAATTCCAGCTCTGTCACTATGATTCACGTAACCTCAAGCAGGTTACTTAACCTCCTGCAAAATGGGCTATCATAATCGTACCCACCTGATAGGGCTGTGGAGTGCTGAGATCCTGACACACTTCAAATAATATCCTTGTGGGGAGAGAGGTCTCCGGGGTCTCTTGCGTTTCTGTACATCTTGCAAGCAAGCAGTAACTACCCTTTGTTTCCAAACTATCTTTTCCAAAGATGTTTGTATATGAATCTTTGGAAGATTGAGATAGTGCCTCCCTCTGGAGCTCAGGCAGCCATGCTTAACTCCCATTATAAAAGATTCAGTTTCCTAAGCTCAGACTTTCTCTCCTTTAATGAGAGCCATGTGGCATGCAGGTGGCATCTGGCCCTCTTCATATCACACTGTAGGAATTTGCGTGAACAATGCCAGGACAGTGGCTTACTGCTCATGAGATAGAAACTGTCCCTTTGTCTCTGAATCTAATGTCTTTCTCCAGCAGCCACGATACCGTGGCAGGCTCACTTCCTAACTCAAAGTAGGGTGTCTCAGCTTGTTCTCAGTTCTTCGTGATACCATGTAAGTGTTTCTCTGTGTGTCGGTATCACTGTTATTACTCCCCACGGTGTGCCAATTTTCTGGAAGAAACAGAAATGTAACTGGTAGCTCCAGCCTTCAGAGAGTTTCCCAGTGACCCAAAGAGGTTAAATATTTATGTAAAGCTGACATGAAAGACAGTAAAGCTTGGGTTTGAATCTAGGCTCTGGCCTCTAGCTATGGGAACTGCTGAAGTCTCAGTATCTTACTTGGAAAATGGTGTTAATGCTTACCTTGTAAAGTTGTGAACATTAAGATCATGCATGCAGAGAATTTACCAGAAGACCTGACATGCAGTAAACAGTTACCATTAGCTGGTTTTACTGCATTAATTTGGTGGCTAGAACAGAGCATTTTCTGTTTTCTCCCTGGATCTTTAGGGAAATAAGACCCAGTCCTGTGCTAGAATGCAGGTTGAAGCTGTTTTATGTGGAACTACCCAAACCTCAACTCAGTGTATCCCTGGATTCTGTCCAGAGAATTCCCCAAAGCTGAGTTCCTATAGGTGAGGTGGATAAGGAACAGGACATAGAGTCAAAAGGCTCTCAGTTCATACATAATTTGAGGTTTAGTACGATAATATAATAATTTGAAGTTTATATGGCTGTTGGTGAAAAATTATGTTAGTGTTTGTAAAACCCTTAGCATACAGTATGTATTCAACTAATGTTATTCAGTCCGTTAGGCCTCAACCTGGTGATTTAAGGAACTGTCCCCTTTTCATGACCGTATCTGTAGGACCTTTCACACTGACAGGTACAGAGTAGATGCTCGGTAAATATTTGTGGAGAATTATATTCAAAAGTACCTACTAACTACTAACTAGTTAACAAATTCTTTAGTCTCTTTTTAAGAACATTTCTGCTTTAAAGCATTATCACTGTATTTGTCTGAACAGACACACACAAAAATCTTGACAAAGCCTCATTTCCTCATCTTCTCTGCCACTGGTTTTTAACCTCCTGGAGGCTACAGACAGATCCTGCCTATGAAAGGAGACACGTGTAAACATACACACTGCATTTTGACGTGATTCCAGTTGTCCCCAGCCCTCTTGAGAACCCCGCTTAAACACTCCTGTTCTAGGAGACCCAGCCCACTGAGGTGGGTACAAAATCACATCCTGTCCATCTATCAAAATCAGCAAGCTGTCATAGAAAATCTACAACCCAGTACCTTTTCCTGTCTCTCTTCAAGGCTACACAAAACCTACTTCCAATCTATTTATGATTTAGGGGTAGCAAAGCGTTAAAGCAATTCAGGTATTTTGGGTTCCTTACAATAGACTTGTGGTTTTTGAGATAAGCTAATGGAAATGTTATTTGTAAAAATAAGTAATTCAGTCTTACTGATCATGCTTATAACCCTGAAAATTCTAAACATACTTTCTATAACCATATTTCTCTTCCCCCTCCATTCCCTAGTTGTGAGAAAACCCAATGGCCAGAGAATTACCAAGTTTCTCATGGCCCTAGGGAACTGAGCAGTCAAGACCCTTCTGGAAGTAGAAAAGAGGATAAGGCAAGGGAAGACTTTCTAAAACTAAATCATGTCAAATGCTTTGCTTGACCTCAGAAAAATACTTAACCAGGGTTGGTAATTGATTGACAGGGGAACTCAAGGGGGGAAATGGGGAATGTATGAAAACACTTATGTAGAACTGCCCAAAGGAAGAACCTATAAAGTTTAGCCATAGATTTTCTGAGAAGATGAAAGTGTAGGCATTAGTGTATTCAAGAATTAGGCAGTGAGTTTTCCCCATTTAGAAGCTAAAAAAGGAATGATCTGCTGCCCAAGACAAAGAAGAAAATGATTTGGGCCCTGAGGGAACTGTCACTCACATATACACTGTCCAGGGGGCTATAGAAGGATTATAGCCGCCATTTTGGCTTCTCTAGAGTGAAGCAGCAAAACAATGTCTAGTGGTTGCTAGGCAACCATTAGCCCATTGCTACCCTTTTCCATTAAACATTATCTGCCTTCTTAGATTGTTTTAATTTATTTTTTTGAACAGGAAAGGTAACGCAAAAGAGAATTACCAGTGCGACCTAACAATAAAAATGCATTTGAGGTGAAGGCTTTGCACATGTTAGATCACTCTTGGGTAGGATGTTAAAGATAGTGACAGTTCAGTGAAACCTCTTCCCCTCCAAAATTTCACCCTTTGACCTCATGCTTCCTCATGCCAAGAATAATAACACTGGAGATATCATGATAATCTCTGAACATTGTGAAACTTAAGGCCAGAAATGTTTGTACCGATCCAGTTTGAATGATCTTTGTGCTCTGCTATGACCTGCCCCAAGCTAGTTCTTGTCCTAAAGCAAGTCTATCAGCGAAGAATGGTGGTCAGAGGTGCTGAAATGAAGTTCTAGCTCTGATCAGCTTTGCAGACAGCTAAAATCCTATTATTCACAGTCCTTGAGCATGGACACGTGGGAATAACACCTGTTTATGAAAGGAACACTTTCTGGGACATAAAAATGAAAAGTACCTGGAAGGAGAAAACAAGAGTCTTTACTCAAAACCCATTTGCATTCAAGTTTTAGAGCTACATTTAGGACTTGCCCAAGAGGATGAGGAAGTGCCCAGCAAAAGGATGTAAAATCAGGATTAGGAAAGAGTTACTGCTAGCCTGTCGTGCACCATGCACAAACGTGTTTTTAAATTCTGCTGGGTTCACTGTTTGCCTCAGAGGACCTGTCTGGGAAAGGATTCAGGGAAGAAAGACACGTTGATGCCATGCTCTGGGCTCAAACCCTTACAGCCACACATATCAAGTTAGCTCTCTCACTCCCACGGACAGCCAAGATAAAGAGATGGGAGAGGGTGTATGGCCAGGGAGAAAGGAATATGTGAGCACCTAGGTTCCAAGCCTGATTCTCCTGGTCACCAGTTGTGAAGACCCTTGGCAACTTCTCTGTGTTTTTTAGCTATGGGTGAAGGTAGTATAACCATTTATCGGGGCTGTTACGAGAACTAAATGTGGAGGATGGTAAACGGCAGCTACCATTATGATTATTACTTTACTGTTGCTATTACCATCACCTCCACTACTAGTACTGTTACCCTAGAGCAGAGAAACACTGTTTCAGGTTGCCCGTTTCAGACATCTTCTCTTCCTCCAGGCTGCCTCTGGTGTTCCAAAGGCAGCTTCATCTGGATAGCAAGAATGTATAAATACATAAATATATCTACAAGATATTGCTCAGATACCTGGCCTGTGGAGTAATTGAAACCTTTGGGCAAAGGTGGCCCCAGAATGTGATGACTGCCAAGCTGTGGGGCCCTGGCTTGACAGGTGTTGGTCTGTCAGTGTATATGCTCACCCGTGCTGAGATATAGCCACCACAGTTTGACATGGTGCTAAGCACTTTTTAGGCAATATCATTTAATTGTGCAACTCTGTGAAAGAGATACTATTATCCTTATTTTATATATATGGAAGCTTAAGTGCAGGGAAGTTCTAGAACTTGCCAAGACCAAGCCATGGTGAAGGGCAAAGCCAAAGCCCAAAGCCCTGCTAGTGCTGTATTGACACAATGGCCAGGTCTTGACAAGGTCTTGATGAGGTGGGACATCTGGCAACAAGAGAAAAGAAGGCCTTGTGCAAGTCACACATCGTCACAGAATTTTCAAGCCTCTCTATTGTCTTCTGATGGCTCTAGGAGGTACAGGACCACAGAGGACCCAACCAGTGCAAATAATGGCAGCTATCAGCAGAATCATAAATATAACCTGGATTCCCATACAGCCAACAGGCATGTCCTTGTTCAGGGTATTAGCTCAAAAAGAACAGCAGACAGGAGACATTTATATGAGATGTGCATTTAAGCTCTGTGATTGGCTGGGGATAGAAATGAGTAGTGACTAGGAGAAAAAGAAAAACTGGAATCAGAGGAATTTGGTGTCTAGATTCAGCAAAATGAAAATAAATTCATTTATTTACTCAATAAGTATTTACTATTATGTGCCAGTTGATGCCAAGCACTGTAATAATCCTAGCAAGTTATTTACAGATATGGACACACAGACTCTCAAGTTCATATGGAGAGACAAAAGACCCAGAATAAGCAACACAACATTGAAGGAGAAGAACAAAGTTGAAGGACTGACACTACCCGACTTCAAGACTTAACGATAAAGCTACAGCTATCAGGAAAGTGTGGTACTGGTGAGAGAACAGATAGATCAGTGGAACAGAATGGAGAGCCCAGAAACAGACCCATAGAAATAGAGTCAACTGATATTGACAAAAGGAGCAAAAAGCAATACAATGGAGCAAGGGTAGTCTCTTCAACAAGTGGTGCTAGAAGAACTGGATGTCCACCCAAAATAAAAAAGCAAATCCGGGCACAGACTTATACCCTTCATGAAAATGAACTCAAAGTGGATCATAGATTTAAATGTAAAATCGAAAACTATAAAATTTCCAGGTGGTGCCATTTTAAATACAACACCAGGCATGAACCATGAAAGAAATAATCGATAGGATGGACTTTACTAAAATTAAAAACCTCTGCTCTGAGAAAGACAGGATCAAGAAAATTAGAAGACAAGCCACAAGTTGGTGGAAAATATTTGTAAAAGACAATCTGATGTAGGAAATTATCCAAAATGTACAAAGAATCCTAAAATTCAATAACAAAACAAATGACCTGATTAAAAAACAGGCCAAAGTTGTCGTTGTTGTTGTTGTTTTTAAGATTTTATTTATTTATTTGAAGTAAACACAGGTAAAGAGGGAACACAAGCAGGGGGAGTGGAGAGGGAGAAGCAGGCTTCCTGCTGAGCAGGGAGCCCGATGCAGGGCTTGATCCCAGGACTATGTGAAGGCAGACACTTCATGACTCCGCCACCCAGACGCCCCAAATAGGCCAAAGTTCTTAACAGATGCTTCATCGAAGGAGATACACAGCTGGCCAATAAGCATAGGAAAAGATGCTCCACACTATATGTCCTCAGGGAAATGTAAATTAAAACAACAATGAGGCACTACTACGTATCTATTAGAACGGCCAAAATCCAGAACATAGACACCACCAAATGCTGGTGAGGGCATGTAACAACAAACTTATTCTTTGCTGGTGGAATGCAAAATGGTACAGTCACTTTGGAAGACAGTTTGGTGGTTTCTTACGAACTAAACATACTCTTTTCATATGATGTAGCAATTGTGCTCCTTGATTTTTACCCAAAGGTGGCAAAAACGTAGGTCCACTAAAACCTACACATGGATATTTATTCATAATTGTCCAAACCTGGAAGCAACCAAGATGTCCTTTAGTAGGTTAATGGACAAATAAACTCTGGTACATGAAGACAATGGAATATTATGAATTATGGATATGAAGAAATGAGTTATCAAACCACAAAAGGATGTGGAAGAAACTTACATGCATATTACTAAATGAAAGAAGGCTATGTATGATTCCAATGTCTATTTGAAATTGTGGAAAAGGCAAAACTATAATGACAGTAAAATGATCAGTGTTTAGCAGGGTGTGGTGGAGGGAGGGTAGGAGAGAGAAATAGAGCACAGAGGACATTTAGAATAGCAAAACTATTCTCTAGGTTAAAATAATGGTGGGTACATGCCATTACACATTTGTCTCAACCCATAGAACACCAGGAGTGAACCCGAATGTAACCTATGGACTCAGGGCAATGATGATGTGTCAGTGTAGGTCCATTAATCATAACAAACATCCCATTCTGGTGGCGGGTGTTGGTAATGGGGGAGGCTGTGCATGTGTAGGGGCAGGAAAATCTTTGTGAGAAGAGATTTTGGGAAATCTCTGTTCCTTCCTCTCAATTTTGTGTAAACCTAAAACTGCTCTAAAAAAGTATTAAAGGCAAAAAAAAAATTAAAGGATGCAGCCTTCCTTGCTGCAGACACACACCTCCCTTTTGTACGTTACAGTCCAGGGCAGGAGAAAGAGAGGCATCTAACTAGATAAAAGTATAACTGGATAAGTGGTCTAAAGGATTTTGATATTCCAGAAGGGAATCTGATAAGTAGATGTGACCTGATCAAGGAGGACTAGGGATGCTTCCCTAAGGACATGAGAATAGAGCTCAGTTCTAAGGGGTGGGCATGGAGGGAAACTCTGCCCAGAGGGAACAGCCTCTGCTATGCTCACTTAGAGGCATGAGAGGGGGCTGTGAGTGGAGGAGAAAAAGGAGGGATGAGGTCTGAGATGAGCCTAGGGGGACGGGTAGAATAAGTCAGGCCCAACTGCACAGCAGGATAGAGCCCCAAGCCCTTCCCTAATCACTAACATCTGTCAAGCCTACTCGGTACCCAGGCTCTGAGACTGCCTGGCTGCTAACTGCAGTGGGCTGGCATCTGGACCTCCCTATCCCATCTCCCTTCAGCAGTGAGCTCAGCCCTGTCCTGAGCTTCCGCAGGCTTTGCCGATGGCCTGCCATTCTGCACACCTGCCACCTACTCTTAGCTGCATCATTTAGTTACAGCCTGTGTTTTCCTCTGTGGTTGAAGAGGCTTTACCTGGGAGCGCTTAGATCTGCTATGATCCCCTACTGTCCCAAAGGGGACTGTGGTTCTGGAAGTGGCTACACCAGGTAGGAAAACAATCCTCAGGAATGCAGCAACTTGACGGCTGGCCATCCAAAGAACTCGCCCTTCAAATCTCAGAATGAGTAGGCTCCCTGTGGCCTCCCCTGCACTCTGGGAGGGCGATAGTTCACTGGCCTTTGGTGTCAGGCAGACATGTGATATCATAAGAGATCAGCAAAACCGGTTCTCTGGTTTACATAAATCAGGCTCTTATAAGTTTAGTCAACACAAGTCAACTTCCCCACCTAGGAATACTTCTGACACTTTGGCAAGGCCAGATAACTGCAATCTCAGAGCCCGGACAGTTAGTAGGCTTGACAGATGTTAGTGATTACAGAAGTGCTTGGGTCTCCATCCTGCTGTGCAGCTGGGCCTGAATTTTTCTACCCCTGCCCCTCTCTAGGCTCATCTAGCATGATAAAACCCTATGCTGGAACATCACCCCCATCGCCATCATGTAGATGTTTTTCTTATCATCAGTTAGGTATGTATGTATGTATGTATTTATCTAAATTCTATTTAGTTAACATATACTGTATCATCAATTATTTAAAAGGATTTACTTGATGAAACTCCAGAGTTGTTATTTTATAAGCATGATTCAGTTGACAATTCATTAGGAAAATTAACAAATACTCGTTTGCAAATACAAAAACTATCAATTTGGTCACTATTGTGAACCACCCAGCTTATGGATATCAAGCCATTACATTAGAGCGGGGTTTTTCTTCCAGTTTCAATTTTTAATCAAAAAGTCATTGTTATAGAAAATGTCTAAACACAAATCCCCTTCATTTTTTGGTTTATTAGAACTTTGAAATTGGCCCGTTGTCCTAAGTATCTCATTAAATACTATTTTGTTAGGAGAGGATGAAGCTTTTCTGATTGGACAGCTTTAGGGGAACTTCAGTCCAGATTTTAAATTGCAATAGTCCATTTGAAGCTTGAGAATTTGGCATTGAAGATCAATATTTGAGGGTTTCCTGGTAATGGTACATGATTGGAGCTGCCAGCAGCCAGCCTCCTTCACAGAGCATCCCCGCTTACATACTGTTTGCAGAGTCAAAGCTCTCAGCAACTGCTTGGCTCATGATCACACTCAGAAGGAGCCCACACTCCTCTGTCTCATTGCACAACCTAGTACCGCTGCCCAGGCCAGGTCCATGGTGCATGCTGCCGCAGGCTGAGGCTACCCCGAAGACGGCCCAGGCCACCGAGACTTCTCCTGTAAGGCCAGGCTTTGCGTCAGTCTCATGTACAGATCCATTCTTCTCAGCAGTATTCCTAGGTGGGGAAGTTAACTCATGTTGACTAAACTTATAAGAGCCTGATTTATGTAAACTGGATGTTAATTGATTAATTTACATCAAGAAACAAAACTACCCAGGGAACTGGACTCTGGTACTTCTTACCAGAGTCTCTTCTGGTAAGAAAATGACACAGGGAGCCAAAATCACAGCCTGTCATCTTTAGCCTTGATGACATCCTTCTCCATACTTCTACAGCTGGCCCCTGCTATCCACCCACCACCCTTCTGATGGGCGCCATCTTCCTTTAGCTATGTCAATATCTTCCATCAGGTTCCTGTCCTCTAGGTCTTTCTGAAGTGACTTCTATGTTACAACCATTTAAGTATAGAGTTAATTCTCTGAAACTAACCTATTTTCGGGTTCTTGGGGGTGGTGGTGAGGTAGGTACTCACTGATGTCCTATTGTACCTCTTCCATTTTACAAATTGCAATAAAATGTCTGGTCTTTAAAGAAAAACGAAACTAATCTGGGACTCTTTAGCCAAAGAGTCTGTGACTTAAGAGGGAAAGAAAATTAGTTATCATTGGACTTTTCCAGACAATGCTTTAGGTCATAAGAAAATGGGATAACAGAGGAATATGTTTAAGATACTCAAGTTAAGAAAATGTGAGCCAAGGATTTTAATCCACCAAAGCTGATCTTTAAGAATAAAGGTCATCAATGAACTAAATTGTCAGGCAGAAACTCCAGGAATATTGGTCTCATGAGCCCTTCCTAAGGAATCTAGTAAAGAATAAACTTTAGAGTGGAGAGACATTGATGTAAGAACTGGTGGTGAGCATTCTTAACACCAGCAACTTGTAGAGTTGAAAACAAAGGGCATCAAGGAAGTTTATAATATGTGATAGCTATAGGCTCTGACAATGCACATATGAGACAGACAAAAATTGGGAGGAAAGGAACAAGAATTACAAAAACAAGAACAAATCCCAGCAAGGCATTAGGGAAAATCAAATCCCTAATCCCAAATTCACACCCACTAGGATGACTATAATAAAGAAAAAAAAAGGGGGGGGAAATAGGTGTTAGTGAGTATGTGAAGATATCGGAACCCTCATGCATCTCTGAATTTCTGAGAAGGACCATAAAATGGTGCAGCCACCGTGGAGGATAGTTCGGTGGTTTCCCTGAAGAGTTAAACAGGGTGCTGGCATATGACCCTATGTGATTCTACCCCTATGTGGATATGCAAGAGAATTGAAAACAGGTGTTCATACAATAATTTGTGAATGTTCATTGCAGCATTATTCATAAGAGCCAAAAGTTGGAAACAACCCAAATGTCCATCAACTAATGAGTTGATCGACAGCATGTTATACAACCAAACAACGGAATATTATTCAGTCAGGAAGGAACCAAGTAGGGGCCCTGGGTTAAGCAACTGCCTTTGGCTCAGGTCATGATCTCAGGGTCCTGAGATCGAGCCCCGGATTGGGCTCTCTGCTCAGCGGGGAGCCTGCTTCCCCCCATCTCTCTGACTCCTTGTGATTTCTCTCTCTGTCAAATAAAGAAATAAAATCTTAAAAAAAAATAAGGAACAAAGTACTAATACATAAGACAACATGGATGGACATTGAAAGCGTCACGTTAAATGAGAAAAGCTAGATACAAAAGACCACATACTGCGTGATTCCATTTGTATGAAATGTCCAGAATGGGCAAATTCATAGGGACAGAAAGTAGATTAGTAATTGTGAAGTGGGGAGGGAAATGGGACAGAGGATGGGGAGTAACTGGTAATGGGAAGAGGGTTTCCTTCGGGGGTGATGATAATGTTTTGGAATTAGGTAGTGGTGATGGTCATAAAACTCTGTGAATTTACTAAAATCCACTGAACTGTACACTTTTAAGTGATATTTCTTACTTATGTGAGTTAGATCTCAATTTGAAAAAAAGAGTAAAATGCTGGCGGGCTGTAAATATGACAGCTGAGCTTACGTTTACTCAGTGATTAGTACTCTTGTTTAAACTAATGTTCTGCAGATGTGGTCCAGGAGCCACCTGTATGGAATCACCTGAGGTAACTGGTCAAAATGCATTTTCTCCAGGATCATTCTAGACCTCAAACAGAATCTCCTAGAATAAGGGCAACCGAATTTGCATTTTTAGTGAGCCCTTGGGTAATTCTTTCACACAAAGAAATGTTTGAAAACTCTGCCTTATGGTTAGAGTTTTTGTGTGTGTGTGTGTGTGTGTGTGTGTGTCTGCGCACGTGTGTGTTTAAATCTTTTAAAGCATGAGATGCAACTTGGGCTATAAGCCCCTAACAGGAAAAACAACTATTAATTACAGACCAAAGTTATCATTCTGGGATCTCTCTACATCATCATTCTAGCAATTTCTTTTTCCTTCCTCCTACGTTGAGCTCTTATTACCTGGACCCCACATCTTTCTCAATTTCTCATTGTGGTGGAACACGTCTTCCAGACATTCTTGAGAAAGAGGGCAGAGGAGATACAATTTATTGAGAGCCAGCCTGACTGAAGATGCCTTATCCTACCCTGTAATTGATAAATAGGCTGAATTTGGAATTCTAGGTTGGAATTAATATTCCTTCTGAATTTTGAAGGTCTTGTTCCATTATTTTCTATTTTCTAGTATTGCTGTTAAGAAATCTGAAGAGGTGGGGTGCCTGGGTGGCTCAGTGGGTTAAGCCACTGCCTTCGGCTCAGGTCGTGATCTCGGGGTCCTGGGATCGAGTCCCGTGTCGGGCTCTCTGCTCGGCAGGAAGCCTGCTTCCCTCTCTCTCTCTGCCTGCCTCTCCGTCTGCTTGTGATCTCTCTCTGTCAAATAAATAAATAACATCTTTAAAAAAAAAAAAAAGAAATCTGAAGAGGTCACAATTCCTGATTTTTGTGCCTTTGACCTGTTTTTCTTTTCTCCTCCCTCCCCTCTTCTCCCCTCTCCTCATCTCCTTCCCTCTCTCCCCTCCCCACCCTCCCCTCCCCCCTTCCCTTCCTTTCCCTTCCCTTCCCTTCCCTTTTCTTCTCTTCTCTTCTTTTCTCTTCTTTTTTATTCTTTTTGGAAGCTTATAATCTCTTCTCTCTGTCTCCTGTGTTCTGAAATCTCATGTTGATGTGCCTTTGCAATGTCTTTTTTCATTTATTGTCCTGGGCACTTAGTGGGCCCTTTTCATATACAAACTAATATTTGCCAATTATAGGAAACATTCTTGATATATTTTATTGATTTCCTCCCCTCTTCTTCTTCTTTTTTTTTTTTTTACAAGAAAATTCACCTATCTTTCTAGAATCCCTTGTATGTGTGTTTATTTTTTTTTTTCAGGTGATATTTTCAATTTCATCTTCTGAATTTTCAAGCGAGGGGTTCATTTCTGCTATTTTTTTAATTCTTAGAGCTCTTTTTATAATCCTCAGAATTTTCCCTTTTTATACTAGTCTGTTCTTGTTTCATGGCTACAGTAATTTCTTTCTCAGAGGCTTGCTTCAAATGGCATATATCTGTTTCCTCTGAATTACTTTATGCTTATTTGTTTTGTTTTCTATGCTTAGCATCATCATCCTTGGTCCTGTTATATTTCAGAGTTGGGGGGATGAGATGCTTACTTAAAGTGCTGAGAGCATGAGGGGAGCTCAACTACCATGGCCTTATCTATGGTAGGATGTCCTCACTGGGCTGTGACTTGATGATAATATTTTAGGTTTTTCCTTTCAGATTGGTCACATTTTCCAAAGATTCTATTCTCTCCTTGGAGGTTGAAGGCTAGGCTATAAACTTTCTGGGGCCTAAATGAGAAAATGGGCAGGAATTTCAACTCCCAGTGTGTCTACATCCTGTTGTTGCCCTGTTTTTACTGTGTTTTTCCCTCCCTCAACCATGTCTGGTATCTCTTAGTGCCAAGACACTGTCTTCTCCAGAGAGAGGGTGGGGAAGGCTATCTGTGTAAAAGCTGAATGTCTATGAACAGGTTTCCAGTCAGTCCTCATTTACCCAACCTACCTTCATCTTCATGACCAGAGGTAACTGGGGCCATTGTAATATTATCCTTATCCTTTGTGCAGTGAATTGGTCTTGGCTGTTCCCACTGACCCCTTAGGATTCAGTCATCTCAGGTTTACTCCATCCTTTCCAGTTTCTATGAATTTTGTTGCTGATGCCTCCTTTATCATGTTACTGTCTATATATATATATGTATATATCCATCCCACAGCATTGGGAAGTGAAACAAAACATGTCAGTGAATTATCCAGGTAACTTAAATGCAGTTAGCATTGAAAATATTAAACATTTTATGGAAATATTTTCAGAATGAGTTACAAATGCCTTTACAAATGCCTTTTGTTAAATCTCAACCAGATTTAACTGAACATAATTGAGACATGTGTGTGTGTGTGAGCGCACGTGCGTGTGTGTGTATGCCTTTTTAAAAAGTGATTTTACTATTATGTGGTCAAAAGGATGAAAGTAAATAAGTTCCATCCTGTATCTTTGTCCAGGAGTCCATCTTAGTTTTTAAAAAATTTTTAAAAATTTATTTATTTGAGGGAGAGACAAAGAGAGCACAGAGGGAGAGGGATAGGGAGACTCCCTGCTGAGCAAAGTGCCCAAGGCAAGGCTTCATCGCAGGACCCTGATATCATGACCTGAGCCAAAGGCAGACGCTTAAGTGACTGAGCCACCCAGGCGCCCATAGAAGTCCTTTTTAGTTTTTAAAATCAACTTTAGTGCAGTGTGATGTATGTACAGCAAACTGCACCTATTTAAAATGTGTAGCTTGGGGCACGTGGATGGCTCAGTTGGCTTAAGCATCAGACTCTCTGTTTTGCCTCAAGTCATGATCTCAGGGTTACGAGACTGACCCCCATGTAGGGTTCCATGCTGGGTGTGGAGCCTGCTTATGATTCTCTCTCTCTCTCTCTCCCCCTCTTCCTCCAACTATGCTGCTCACACTCTCTCTCTAAAAAAATTAAATTAAAAAAGAAAAAATGTGTAATACACTAGTTTTAACAGAAGCATATACCTATAAAATCTCTACCACAATTAGGATATAAGACATTTCTGTCATCCCCCAAAATATTTCTTGTGCCCCATTTGCCATCCAAACCCCCCTCCAGCATCTCAGGGAACTACTGATTTGCTTCTTCTACTATAGATTAGTTTGCATTTTCTATAATTTTATATAAATGGAATCATACACCATATACTGTCTTTTGGGGGTGGAGTTCAGGCTTCTTTCACTCAGCCTGATGATTTTGACATTCATTGTAGTTGCCTTTAGCAGTAGTTCATTCCTTTGTATTACCAGGTAGTATTCCATTGAGTAGATAAACCACACTTTATTTATCCGTTCTTCTGCCTAAGGACATTTGGTTGTTTCCAGTTTGGGGCAGTTGTGGTAAAAGCTTCTATGAGAATTCATGTGCATGTCTTGAACCTTTACATGGACTCTTCTGTGAATTTTTCACCGAACTGTTTCAACATCTTACTGAGTTGCTGTCTCTAGTCTTTCTCTGGGCCCATACAGCCTACATATTACTCCCAGAACATTCTTCCAAAGGCTCAGTCCTGATGATATCACATCTTTAATGATATCTCATATTCTACAGATAAGTCAAAACTCTTTATTGTCAATAACATCCAAGTTTCTTCCCATATCACTCATAATCTACCCCTTGGCACTTTCCTCTGGCAACACTAAACCTTCCTGCCCTCTGGAAGTACCCTCCACACTCCTGGACCCTTGAAACTTCCCCTTCTTCTTCCAAGAGGGTCTTCCCCATCGCTGTCCAACTGACGCTCTTCAGCCACGACAGGTGTGGAAGAAGGGCCGTTATTTCCCTGAAATTCAAATTGACTCTCTCTCCCTTGTTTAATTATCCACCACCATTTTGTACTTCTTGTTGTTGTTCTCACAGAGGTGGGACCCTACCTGTTGACTCCACAGGTAAGTGCATTCGTAACCTGTGCGTGGGACGGTAGCAGAATGTGGTTTATCTCACATCTTTGGGAAGTGAAACAAAACATGTCAGTGAATTATCCAGGTAACTTAAGTGCAGTTAGCATTGAAAATATTAAGCACTTTATGGAAATATTTCCAGAATGAGTTACAAATGCCTTTACCTTCTCAACCAGATTTAACTGAACATAATTGAGACATTGTAATGGGTCCAGGTAATCACTATAATCATCATTTATAGATTTGCATTGTGGTACGGGGCTGTCCACGGGGCAGCTGTGTGTAGAGTTTTCAACCCTTCACTAAATGACCCCATACGGCGATGCTTTTGTACTTTTATTTCCTTTCTCCATTAGGCTGTCATTTCTTACTGTGCTGTGCCTAGTTACTGCCTTATGTTACTCATAATTATCAATGTATGGCCTGCAGGGTAAAGAAATAGGTTTTGTTCAACTGTATAGACATCAAATTCGTAAAGATAGAGATCATGTGGTTGCAATAAAATCATCCTAGGCACAATCTAGAGAACGGCTCATCTGGAAGAGCTATTTGTCAGCTCACATACATTACATCCCAAGCAAAGGAGGGAAGGGTCTGGAAGAAGTGAGCTGGTGATGGCGCGCTGGTTAGCTGCGGAGCTGAGATCCGAACCCAAGTCCCAGTGCTCACCACAGGACCTTCCCTCGCCATGTGTTCTCTCAGGAAGTAGAAATACATGCTTCTGTTCCGGTTTATCCTACATTTTGGGTGGCTGAGTTTCTGGAAGCATGGCCATCAGATACCTATGAACTGACAAATGTGGAACTCCTGGTGTTCCAGTGAACTTTTTGAGACAGTGAGATGGAGAACCATGCCAGCAGCTGGCAAAGGGACAGAGAGAGGGGGCAGTTCCTCGGTCTGTATGTGTCCCCAAGGGGGTCAGCTACTAAATGTGCCAGGGGTTAGGTCACCAAATCGTTACGGGCTCCACCCCAAAAGCTCCTCCTCATGATCTTCCACATCAGCGCTTGGCTCTGGGCACATTTTCAAAGAGTGGTAAAGATTCCAGGGGGGCCAAACTTTATAGAGAGCTATTGCTTATGTGCACTTGGTGGCTGCCTGTCCAAAGCCCGCTGCCCTGTCTTTCTTCCTTATGTAATCCTAATTTTATTCAGGATGCAGAGACAACTTAAAATAGATGGTCTCCCAGCCTGCTGGGAGAAATGTGGCCCATTTGATACATTGCTGGTCGATGAATGGGCAAGGCAAAACCTCATGAAGATGCCAAAGTGTCTGGGAGGAAGTGTACCAATGTCCACAATGTACTTTGAAATGCCTCAAAAACCAACACCATGAATTAAAGCACAGGCAGAGAGCTGGCTTGCTGGCTAGCTACGTGATAAGGGAAGGATGGGAAAAGGTTAAGGATAGAATCTAGGTGTTGGGTAGACAAACGCCTCCTGTAATACACTTTCAGCTTCACCATATGGTAAACATTCCGTTTCAAAGTTAAATGTTGGGAAACAAACGTCCTGTGGAGAAGGCATGTGGCCGTTAGCCTTTCATCCTTCTCCTCCTTCATACCGGACCAAATGCAGGGAGCGCCGCAGCCATCTTGTGACAGCAATGGCAGGTCCACAGCCCACAGGACCCGAGAGCAGGAAGACAGGGGAGGCGGGGCCTTGATGAAGTCCTTGCTTAGTTGCACCAGTGATTTCCTTCCGGGCCTCTTGCCACTTGAGGCAAGGGAATCCGCTCATGTTTGAGACCGTGCAGGCTGGGTTTTCTAACGGATGCTCCTGGATACTCTAGGAAAAAATACTTGCTTGAAGTTTCAGAGATAGAGTGTCTGGCGGAGGGAGATGGGCCCAAACTGCTTTCCTCCTGGGTGCTGTTTGCAGTACCTCTGTTGACATTTCTCCTCTGAGGTCCGGAGCCTGTGACCCTTGTTCTCATTACATGAACTTGGAGGGAGGATCTGAACACTCAGGTGGGCAGCAGCTGCACTTGGCGGGCTGGGGGCGGGGGGCAGAGATGGCCTCCTTTTGGGGAAGCAGCTTTAGTCAAGTGGCAGAGGGGTCATTCTTGTGGACACAGGGGTCACCTCTGTGAAGGGCAAAGTAGAATGCAAAAGCGAAGCTGGGATCATCTGTCAAGGACTGAGCTGGTTAGGGTTTCCCCATCAGGGTGTTCACTCTGAAGGACTTCATGCCCCCTGCCCAGTGGGGGACCCCAACAGGCTGATTTCTAACTTGAAAAAAAGCAAGATTCCAAAAGTAGGGTCAACCGCGGAACTCCAAGTCCTCTTGTTAAAAAATAAATTGCAGTAGGAGTTCTCTTTTGGTTATAGACAGATTTTTAAAAATTTATATTTATTAGATTTCCTGCATATTTCCTAGAAATGACCCAGCAAAGCATTCCCTCTCCCTTCCAAGCCAGGTCATTTTTCTTTTTTCATCTGCCCTCATTTCCGTTGTGTATCTCTCAGGATTTACCCACAGGAGAGAGACACTGCTGGCCTTGGACTGTTTGTACGCGGGTGCGGGCGTCCTGCTTCCTGGTGCAGCAACTGGTGGAGGTTACGACTCCAGTCTCCGAAGACTGCAGGATGGAAAGGGCTTCCAGAACATGGTCAGATCTTGCTCTGCCTCGTGCCCGTTCTTACGTCAGAGAATGTACTTCCTCCACTCCGGCCTCTTGAGCTCCTTGTAGCTCCACCGTCTCCATGTTTGCTGGTGTGTGATCGACGGGCCAGCTCAGGGTCAAGGCCCTGTTGCCGTGGGAAGCACAGCATGGCACAGGCGGGACAGTCCTTTCACTGGAGCTCTCTGGGTTTCTAGGCTGTGGAACTCCAGAGTGGTCAGGGGCATGTGCCATGTAGATCGGTTCTGCCTCCCCAGCCACAAAACCCTGGGAGGCACCTCCTGGACCCTGGTGGGCTCGGGGCAGGAAAGTCCTGTCAGGGCTCCTTGGGACCAGGTGGCCAGGCAGTGTGGGGGCAGTTGCAACTGTCTGGGTCAGGAGCCTGCCCACCAGCCTTGGAGAGAGCAAGTCTGGTTTTAAGACACACAGCAATATCTGATCTGGGTTGGGGGTGGGGCAGGATTCGAGTTTTCCTTGGGGAAGTCTTCTTGCGCTGGGTGGGGGGAGGTCCCCTAATTTATCTATGACATGCTTCTGATGCTTATCTCACTACCTTCCACCCAGACCTCACTCTCCTGGGCGCAGACAAGAATCCAGTTGCCAGCTGAACATCTCTTAACTCTCCTCAATGAGAAGGCCCAAGGAGTCACAGGGGAGCTCACTACCTCCTCCTCACCCTCCAGGACTCAGATGAGATGTCCCTTCCTCCAGAAACCTTCCCGACTGAGTGTCCTGAGAGGTGCCCTGTCCTGTGACCCACATAGTCCCATACAGTCTCCATCAGAAGCTTTAGCATATTCTGCTGTGATTCCTTACCTGTGTCCATCTCCCCACTGGACCGCAAGATTCACAGGGGTAGAACTGTACCTCTGTGCTATTCACGGCTGGATCTCCAGCTCCCGGGTCTGGGCAAGGGGCCTGGGCAGTGCTCTGTCGATGTCTGTTGAAAGACTACAGGAATTACCACGCCATCCGAGCCCGCATGCACACGGGTGAGTCTGAAGCATGTTCCATTCCTCGGCTGACTTTAAAGGCACTTTCCAAAGAGAAATTTCTTTTAAAAAAAAAAGTTAAAAAGAAAAGATTTTATTTATTTGAGAGAGAGTGAGAGCACGAGCAGGGGGTAGAGGGAGAGGGGGAGAGAGAAGCAGACTCCCTTGAGCAGGGAACCTGATGCAGGACCCTGGGTTCATGACCTGATCCAAAGGCAGACGCTTAACCAACTGAGCCACCCACGTGCCGACCAAAGAGAAATTTCTAAGATGGTTTGAGCAATGAGTTAAAGAACTTTTCCAACCTAATTGCCTCTTTGAGAGAAATTTTGTGCCTTTGAATGAATATGTTTTAACATATTAGTTTAAAACAAAGCAAAACAGAAACAAAGAAGTCCTGTTGACATTGCCAAGACTCCTACAAAGATAAATGATAAAACAGTGGTTCTTTCTCCTGCAACTGTTCTGCAGTTTTTTTCTGCAATCGCTTCTCCTTGCTGTCTCCAAAGGTCAGCGAGGGAAGGGGGTGTGGTTGGACCTGCTGTCCACCAGCTCTTTCCTTTTATCAATCTTTGAGTTTAAAAAAACAGAAAAGAAAACAACCGTGGGAACATATTACAAACTGTTCCTTCTAGACATTGCCTAGAGGAAAAAGCAGGGAGGGGAGGCTTCTTGAAATAATCTGAAAAATAGCTATGGACCCTCTTTTTTAAAAAAGTGTGCACATATGCATACACATGAAGGAAGATGCAGAAAGCCCCAGAATTGGGAAACCAGAAGAGTCACCAGACTCTTCAGGGACAATCTAGCTGTGCGTGTGCATGAGTGTATGTGTGCGGGATGTGCATGGAGTGGAGAGTGAAGCCAGGGAGAGGTAGAAAAAAAAAAGGCTAACTACATTTTTCTGAATCTATCCAGTGGTTAGATTAGAACTACTTTCATGTGTCTCGCCCTGTGGATGACCGCCTCCTTGAGGGTAGGCTCTCCCTGCCTACAGCCGGACTCACAAGGCCTTCAACTCACCTGGCTTTTGGTGGGTATTTGCTGGCCTAACCAGCATTCCTGTGATTCCCCGATCGCTTCACCAGCCTCATATTTACCCCATGGCAGAGTACTCTGTATTACCATAGAGAGATTACAATGTCATGACCGGGATCTGGTCCCCGCATGGCTGTTTCTTAGACTATACGACTCTGGTCAAGTCCCTCCTATTTTCTGAGTCTCGTTCATTCATTTAACTTGTATCTTCTGATGCATCAGAGACTGAGCTGGAAAATCACGGGGGTTATAAGATGGGTGATGCAAGGTCTCCAACCTCAGGGAGCTCTCAGTCTTGCAGAGTCTTGAATATTAGAAAAAAAAAAAAAAAGTAAGGGTGATATTTAAAATGTTGAACAGAGAGACATGGGGGCTAACAACTGAGCACACTCACACTGGGGTGTCCCGGCCAAGGAAGAAGCAGCCCGCTACCAGAAGACCATTGATGGTTCAACCAGAAGACGGTTCAGTGTGAGATTCAGTGATGGCAGAAGGATCCCGAGGTCTCAGTTTCCACTTGTGCCCGAGGAGGGATTAGGTTAGAGCAGAGGTCAGCCAGTGATGGGTGGCCTGTGAACCAAGTGAGACCTGCCAGCTGCTTCTATGAAGAAAGTTCTGTTGGGGCACGCCACGCCCATTTGTTTGCATGTTGCCTGTACCCCCATGTTCATGCTACAATGGCAGAGGGAAGACGTCATCATGCAGACGGTGTGGCCCACAAAACCCAAAATATGTACTATGGGGCCCTTTACAGAAAGGTTTTGCTGACCCCAGACTGGATAAGCTCTAATATTCCTTTCATCAGGAAACCTCCATGCCTTCCTGAACAGGTAGAACATAGAGTTTGCGTTAAGTGTGATTTTCTAAGAACTCCCGAGCAGACAGGGAGCGTCATTCTCTGGGACAGCGGGGAGTGGAGACCAAGTCCTTGGAAGACAGAATGTAGGCTGGGCTCTGTCCTTTGGGGAAACAATTTTTTATTCTGTATAGAAAGTTCTGCTCATCGTCATAAGGAAGCCCACTGGGGAATTGCTAGTGCATACAGGTTGACGAGCACATGCTTGCAATTGAAAACAACGAAGCTTCTAGGAAGCCACTGTCGACATGCACACTCATTTGTGTAAGAGGTGATCTGCATGCACACTGAGGGGTCTATCTGGCCTGGTTGCACTGGCTTGGAAATCATCAACCCTGTGTGGGTATTCCTTGCAAGACTGCAGGAGAAAGCAAGAATCAGGAGCTTGGGGCTGGGCTGGCTCTAGGAGAGGCTCTGATAACAGCAGATCTGCTCCAGGAGAGGCTTTGATAACTGTAGATCTGAACCATGCTGGGGAGGGTTGGAGAAAGCCTTGAGCAAGTAGAGAGATGGGTGGAACCAGGCTTGGCTGCTTTATACTCAGGTCATGCACCCTTCCTTCTGGATGCCATTCCTCCTGGATGCCATTCCTCCCCCAAGACCATCCCTTTGCCATCTTTTTTCTTGAATCCGTAAAGGCAGGCTTCAAGTCAGATTTCTTTTTTATCTTCTTTTTAAAATTTTTTTGAAGACTTTATTTTTTTGACAGAGAGAGACACAGCAAGAGGGAACACAAGCAGGGGGAGTGGGAGAGGGAGAAACAGTCTTCCCACTGGGCAGGGAGCCCAATGTGGGGCTCGATCCCAGGACCCTAGGATCATGACCTGAGCCTAAGGCAGGTGCTTAATGCCTGAGCCACCCAGGTGCTCCTCTTATTCATCTTTGAGCCACTGTGGGGCATTCCTGGCCTCAATTCTTTATGCTTCCTGTATTCATCCTTTCCTAGTGACTTTGTAGTTCTTCCTCTATCTCCATCAGAATGGTAGAATATCATTTCATGCTCCTTGAACTTGGGTTTGGCCACGAGACTTGTTTGGTTGACAACATATAGGTGAAATGACAGCACGCCAGCCCTGAGCCTAAGCTCATATTTCCACTTGTCACTTGGTACATCTGCTATTGCTATAAGAAAAATATTCCCATATTAGACATAAGAGCCCAAAGGAGGATGGTCAGAGGAGAGTGGTCAGAGGAGGGTGGTCAGAGGAGGGTGGTCAGAGGAGGATGGACAGAGGAGGACAAGAGACATGGAGTGGGGATGCCCAACCAACCAACAGTCCTGCAGCGAGAGCTCCCAGGATGTCTGAGGCAGAGCCTTTGGCTGAGCCCAGCCTAGGTCAGCTAAACCCTGACAGAAGCGTGGACGTGAGCAGTAATGAATCCTTGATATTTTAAGCCACTGAGATTTGGGTGGTTTGTTACACAGTGGAGCTGACTGATACCAACAGTAGGAAAGTTTTTATCAGAAAGCAGGAAAACAGTTAAATGAAAGGGCCAGAGTGATCTTCTATGTTTAGAAGCAAACAGCAAACATTAATAGAGACCTTTATTCCTGGATAAGAAAGGAGGAAAAGGAGAGAGAGAATATGGGGCATTTGACTGAGAGAGAGAAAAACAGAGATGGCCTACAGCTTAGGAAGAGGAGAACATAGTCTAAAGTTGCACAAGACCCTTATTTTGGAAAATATGTACCTATGGAAACAAACAAAAAAAGGTTTTAAATAGCTTTCGCTTGATACTTGTAGTAAAACTCAAGAAAATATGGACATTTGAGAATAAGAAATTAAACATAAGACAACAGTATTAAGAATGTGCACTCTCTTGGAGCGCCTGGGTGGCTCAGTCTTTAGGCATCTGCCTTCAGCTCAGGTCATGATCCTGGGGTCCTGGGATCAAGCCCTGCATCAGGCTTCCTGCTCAGTGGGGAGCCTGCTTCTCCCTCTCCTACTCCCCCTGCTTGTGTTCCCTCTCTCTATGTCTCTCTCTGTCAAATAAATAAATAAAATCTTTTAAGAAATTAAAAAAAAAAAGAATATGCACTCTCTTGGGTCACTTACTTTGGTTCCCTTGCCAGCTGCCATGTTGTGAAAACACTCAAGCAGCCCTATGGAGAGGCCCGTTGGGGGTGGGGGAACTGAGACCTCCGGCCAACGGCCAGCACCAATTTGCCAGCCATGTGAATAAGCCCCCTTGCAAGTGGCCCTCTGGCCTTTGGATGGTAGCTATTTGACAAGGTGCAGGGTGCAGTGACTTTTATGAACTATCCTCTGAGGTCATGCTCCCTCATTTCCTCAATGTCCCCTGGGTCGTCCAATCAGCCCTATTCTGTGTGGAAGGAACTATTGAGAATACTATTGCCGGGAAGCTGGAGTCCCTGGGGCCATCTTGGAGTGAGATACTTGCCCAGTGGAAGCCTTCTTCTAGTAAACAGTAGTCGCTAATGTTTATCTTTGTACTCGTTAGGTTATGGACACTGTTGGATGGTGCTTCTCATGTACTGGCTCATTTAATCTTCCCAACAACCCTTGAGGTAGGTACTATTATCCTCATTGTATAGATGAGAAAACTGAGGCACTAAGAGTTCAAGAGGCTGTAAGTCACGTTCGAGATGTCAGTCACCCAGTTTGCAAAAAAGGCAGGATTGGAACCCAGGAAGTCTGGCTCCAGAAGCCACGCTCAGAAGCACTTTGCTTCTGCCCCTTGGTCATACTAAATTCTGCCACTACAGCTTGGTGTGGAATTGTTTTGTGGGAGGGAAGGAGGGGATATCAAGGATAGGAAGGAGCCAGGGAAATGAGGTCACATGTTTGCGGCTGTGCTAAGAAGAGCAACTCAGGAATCCGGAAGCTCTTGCTCTGCTGGAAAGATCACGGTCTGCACGGTGACCCTGTCTGCACGGGATGTCGGTGACAGCTGGCTCCTTGCCTTTCATCACTGCTCAGAAGCACCTCCGGGTGCCTTCTGATGGTGTGTGTGGACGGCAACCATGCTACTGGGGTCTTCACTCTGCCTTGGAAAAGAATAAAATGAACATTTCCCTTTAAATAGACTTTCCAAGTCCATCTCTGAACAGTTACGTGCTTTCCGCTCCCGCCACCAAAACCGGGGAGCGCAGCAGGTGGGGAGCCTCTCACACACCTCTGTTTGGCGAGTGTCGGCTGTAAATGGTGAATGAAAAGTCAGCCTGCTCAGAAGGGCCCTCCTTGTACCTTTGACCCCCGGCGAATGTTAACTTAAACCACAGGAAAGCAGCTGATGTCCCAGGAACAGCCCATGGCTGCGTCCGTAGCCCCCGAAGCAGGGCTGGGCTGGGGCACACCAGTTGTTGATGGAGACACAGTTGGGGTTCTGCATGAGGTCACCTGCAAAGTCAGGGCCATCACCCACCCCTGGGGCCCCTGCCAGGTTCCGGTGTCTCAAAAGATGCTGCATGGCCAGTGTC
Organism: Enhydra lutris kenyoni; assembly: GCF_002288905.1. Lineage (NCBI taxonomy): Eukaryota > Metazoa > Chordata > Mammalia > Carnivora > Mustelidae > Enhydra > Enhydra lutris. Next base: position 68,398,805 of record NW_019154096.1, on the reverse strand, counting down.
TGCGGGGACACCAACCTGGGTGGTCACAGGGAACGTCAAGCGTGACTCGGGGCAGGGAGGCGGCTAGAGAGGGAACAACCTGGAGAGGACGGTGCCCGGGTGCACTGCTAGTTTTGCTGCTCTAACTTCGTATTTCTTCTTTTCTTCTTTTCTCTCTGGTCAGGAGACGATCTCACATGTGGCTCGCAGCTGACTCCTGCAGGGGCTCAGATAAACGAGGAGAGGACAAATACCAGCTGGGCACCTTTACAGCATTCTGTGTGGGTAGGGGATGGAGCCGGATGGACTTTCCTCAGCCTCTTTATTTATGGAAGGCCTCACTCACTTTCCAACAGGAAGAGAGAGGGTGGGAGGGGGCACTGGGATGCTGTGTCCAGGGGGAGGAAACGGGACGTATGAGCGAGGGGGCTCTTGTGACCCACTGCGTGTGGCCGTGGTCACTGGCGCCCATCTCTCTCTTCCAAAAGCCCTTGGTGTGTTTGGTCCCAGCAAGTGATAATAACAAGAGACACAACATTTCCACGAGCCAAGCGCCCTTGTAAGTGCAGTAGGTAGCAATCTTTTGAGGTACGTGTGCTAGCATTCCCATTTTACAGATAAGGCAAGTGAGTCACAGAGAGATTCAGGAACGTGCCCAGATTCATCCAGGTGTAAGTGGCAGAACCGGGACTGCAGACCCGGGCAGTCGGGCTCCAGAGTTTGCAGCCACCGTTTCTGCTGATTTTCAAAGCAGGGGCATCCTTGAGGCCATCTGGCTCAGGCTGTCCCTAACTCACTCACTCCTGAGCCACCTTCAGGATCTTTGCAAAATCTGTATCCCACTTCTGATGTTATTGGCTTGACTTTTTTCTTCTCATAATTCACAGGTTTAGTTTAAGACATGTATCTTGAACGAAATCTTGATATACCTACGAGAGATAAAAATCGGCATCATTTGCCATAAAAAATAGAACGGAAATGTCAGAATAAATCCAGTGAAAACGGTACTAAATTTTAGCCACGTACTATTGCCCCCAGGTCCGGAGACCCCCATGCCCAAGTTGAGGGATGAAAAGGGAAGAGGAAGGGGAGTCACTCTCATGGGACCTGCCCCAGGGGTATTCTGTGTTCCCTCTAAGCCACCTTGCTTGCCCTCTGCTCTTGGAGAAAGCGGGTTTAGGACAATGCTCCTTCTCACCCCTGAGGAGGAGATGGAGGCTCAGGGAAGGGAGCTGCTGTGTCTGAGACCAGCACTTGGGACCCCCAACTCCTGAGCGCGAGGCCCTCTACACTCATATGTAGGCACATTTTCACACACCTCCCTGCATCTCTCATGTTAATTCCCGAGTGAATTCATGTAGTTTATATGTTGACGGTGGCCCTGCCACCAACGCTTGTCCTCCCGTTCTCATGCTTCTGAAGTAATTCCAAACCTTGACAGATTTGGCTGTTCTGGAGGGAGCACCAGGTCACCTGGGAATTTGGAATGGGGACCCCTGGATCTAGGTGGTCTGCTGCTACTGCGGTTGGAGGCATTTAATCCTTCCATCTGCCAAAGCATCTGTACGTTGAGCCTAACAGCACTTTCTCCATGAAGCTCAGAGTGTTGTTGTTGGGATGCAAGTGAGGTCGCAGATTGGGAAACGCTCCGGGGGAAAACACAGCCTGACTGTGCACACTAGCAGTCACCCGAGCCCTCACGCACCCGGCGTCTGCCAGCGATGAGAACCGTGAAGAAGAGGACGGGCATTTGCACGGGCAGGAGAGAGGTCAGAGTTGACTTGGGCATCTGTAGGACATCGACCGGTCCTGCTGCACCGTGTGCCAGGGGCTCACGGGGTGTGAAAGCACGGGGACGGGACACCAGGTGGCCTGGTCGCGAACAGATTCACAGTGTAAAAGCCGAGAAACACACAGTGTAGGCAAGGGTTGGGATTCCTCATGGTCCTGACCCTCAGCCTTCTTCCGACCTACGGCCAAGCAGGTTGGCTCATCTGTGTTCCCAAATGACACAACTTCAGATTTAACAGACGAGAAGGGAGCAAGCAGGGCTGTTTCTGGGGGGCAAAACTGCCTCGGTGAAGAGCAGGGGCTGGCTTGGAGGAAAATGGTAAGAAAATGGAGCATTTGTGCATTGAAGTCTGAGAGCGCCTAGTGGAGGGTTGCAAACCCTGCGTACGTCATAGACCCTGAGGTCTACTGTTTCGTAAAACACAGCAACACATAACCGACCTTCATAACGGCCTCCTGAACCCTTGCTTGGGCCCTGTGCCCAGAATGCTCTTCCCCATCCCTCTGCTGGCCTGACTCCTCACCTGCTTCCGGCCTCTGCTACGTTGTTCAACCCCTTAGGGAGGCCCACCCTGACCTCCCTGTTCTCAGTTAGGTTCCATCCGGGCTCTTGGAAAAGGTCCTCTTTTTTCCTGTAGTACTTACCACCTTTGGACATAATATTTGTCATCTCCTGTCTGTCTATCTACCTATCTATCACCTATCTGCCATCTGTCTTTCATTGATTAGGTCTTCTGTTTGACTCCATCTCTAGAACACAAATTCCCCGGGTACTAGGGCGTTCGCTTTTCTCCCACATGGAGCTCTTTCGTGTATTTTGAAAATAGGGTCTTTGATATGTGCTTTTCACCTTCCTCTCCTGTTACCTTATAGAGGTGTCCGTGGGTGCCCTACTTCCGGTCCTGACCCACTGATCTGCACATCCCAGGGTGGGCAGGCCAGGGATGGGAAACCGCAGTCCTTCTGTACCGGCTTCCTCTCGTAAACTTCCCCTGAGGACTTCCCGCGGAAGAGCTTCTACAGACAAACAGGTTTTCTTGATTTTTTTTTTTTTTTTGTTGTTGTTGTTGTTTGCCATAGACCCCATTTTCTTCCAAATTTCCGTATTTCTTCCTATTCTTTTAGAAGTGATTTAGAAGGTCTGTAAGCAGGATGCCCGTGGCAGGATCGGCATCAAGAGCAAAGACAATAAATACAGTAAGTATTGCAATTTACTCGTCCACACTCATCCACTTAAAAAAAAAAAAAAAGCTATAGCGGAAAAAGTTTCAGATTAACAACCCAAAATGCCTCGCTTAATTTAAGTACTTTTTAGGACTACCGTTGCCATAGCAACTTGAAGCCGCTCTCGGTGGTCACTGTACCCAATTCTATTGAAGCTAAAAATTACCTTAGCCTTGTGTATATGCTTGGCCAGCCCAGCAAAGACTGGGTTCCAGAAAATTAAAACTTTTTTAGCCGGTGAAATTACTTCTACTAGAGCAAAAGAAACCTCTCAAATCTAAGTGTTTTTCTTCTTTAAAAAAAAGCGGGGGGGGGTGCATAATTTGTCGGCCATTAAAATAACAAAAGGGCTTTGAGAAAGGATTATGGGTTTCTGATGTTTCCTCGCTAGAATAGATCTACCTTATATCCGACTGATGTTGTAATCTTGCGTTCTGAGGTAATGTTTTAGCTCTCTCTCTTCCCATAAATAAAGATCTCAACGATAGCACTCCATTCCTTCTCTAGAGCATTCCTTTAGATTTTTTGCTCTCCGTCTTGTAAACCATTTCACCAGGACGGCGTACAAATTGGATGCAGGACTTCTGTCGGGGGCAGGGAACTCATTACCAGAGGTTTTTATTGCTACAAGCTTCAAATGGAAAATGTTTCAAGTCTGGAGAGTTTCAGTGGAGATGCGCCACATCTGATGCTTTCCCGGGCTCCGAGGAGAAGCAGTGCCCTTCCAAGTTCTCTTTTTAACCCAAAAGGCGCCTGGCCCTGGTTGCTCGCTGAGCTCGGGGCTGCCGATGAATACCCACGGGGTGATTCTGAGTTCAGGAAGAAAGCGCCTGTTCACAGCCCTGGCCTGCTGCGAATCACGTGCGCCTCCTTTCCCCTCGCACCCCCGGCTGGCCCACTGGCCTCCAGCTCTCCAGGGCAAAATCTCTTTAAAAATTCACAGATATATCCCTCTCCATGCAAATCAACCGCAGAAACTACCCGGGCTTTGAATATCTTTTGAAACCGAAACAACTGTATGTAAATAAAGGGTTGTTATTTACCAACAAGGGGACAAAAGCCCCGGGCACCCCCTCGGCTCCAGGCCCCTGCAGGACTTCTGTGCCCGGCAACTTCATACTTATTAGCGTGATTGCCAGCTTCGGTGTATTATTCACAAACTCACCGAGCCTGGCCTTTGAATGCGAAGAAAAAAAATGGTGTTTATGTTCCAGATTTTTTGCTTTATTCTCATGACTGAAGTAAGTGATGAAGTCTTTTCTGCCTCAGCAGAGCCAGCAGGGAAGAAACCCATCTTGTAATTATCTTAAATGAGCAGGCAACGGACACTGCTTCTGGGGCTGCGTGATAGGGGTCCCCAGAAAAAGTGGGGGACACAGGGATGTCCCGCCGTCTACACTCAGCCTTCCCTGCGTCTGCTCGCAGACACGATCTATACCCAAGTTAGTGACAGAAATGTGCTCTCCAGCCACTAAAATACATACCTGGGTATTACTTGAATTTTTCTTTTGGAAAGATGGAGATGGATGAACATGTTCAAATGTTTTAAAGAAAATCATCGTATTTGAGTGACACATAATGCCAGGAGCAAACCCAAACTTTACTCAAAAAGAAAAATTCCATTAAAAAGCCATCACTGACAATAAACTCTTACGAATCTGTAACAAATACCTTCAGGTAAAGATTTCGATCAGGACAAACCAATCAGGCAATTGTCGGAGTACAAATCGTATTCCATGTTGGGTCTCGGCAATAATGTCAAATTCCAGTGCGACTGATTTGGGATCTGGTTCCACAGACCGTCAACTTCTTCCATCACCTGCACAAAAGAACAAATCAACTATGTCTCCGTTTGACTCTCAAAAGCATTTATTACCGGGGCTTAGGCTGAAAAGAAATATTTTTATTAAACAATCTTCTCTATTGTCCTCTCGGAGGTTGGGAGGGAAGCTGGTAGAGGCAGGCCTGAGCCGCGCTCCCCACGGGCCCTGCGCGTCCTCCCCTCCCCTGTGCTCCCTCCGAAGAAGGGCAGCAGATTTATTTCTCCTCGGGTCTCCTCTACCAAGTGCGTTCCCTGTTCCTTCTACTACTAATTAATGTGAGAATAGAGAATCAAAGAGGGTATCCCTCCAAAGAGTTGTTTTTGAAGAGTGACAAATTAATCCTCTTGGATATGCCTGGAGGCAGGCAAGATATCTTCTGTTTTGTTTTGCAAAATTCTGCAATTAGATGTGCAAAAGTTCCTTTTTTAGTAAAGATTTTGTTGACGAATTTCATCCACTTCAGAACACACACACACGCACGCGCACATGCGCACGCACACACACATGCACACACGCGCGCACACACACACACACACACACACACACACATCCTGTTTCCGGGGAACAATTTGACAGGGAATATATTTTTCTGGACGAATGAAAAATTCCTGTGCCAAGTTCTGCTTTTTGCCAGCTCTCCCCATTCCTCCCCGCACACCCCCAGCAGCACCTGGCAGAGTGCTCTGGGCTCCGAGATGGAGATCGGGCTCCGATCTCCTCAGGGTGGAGGAGCTTGAGGCCCAGAATGTGGACATTCCTTCCCTCATTCGAGTCCTAAAATCACCCTGGGACATATTACTCTTGCCCCCATTTTACAGATGAAGAAACTAAAGCTCAGAACAGGTGAATAATTCACTCAGGTCAGGACTGGCGTCGGTCAGTAAGTCGGTATTGGAGCTGAGTTTCCAACCTGGATGGTTTTACCCCCAATCCTGATCTCTTCCCTCCAGGTTCTCCTGACTTCCCACAGTCTTCATGGAAATGCGAATGGGGTTGAACATGTGTAGAATTCCCAGCTTTATGGTAACCCCTGCGAAATGAAGTCTGTGTCTTTCTTGCAACTCAAAGATTGATCTCTGAGGTGAAAGATAATTACAGGTCGTGATTTAAAGTTTAGCATTTCATTTTTGCTTAATGCCCACAGAATTAGGACATTAGTCTCTCATAAATCAATGCCCTTCAATCAGTTACGCTCTTAGTCACAAATAAACTGGGGTGAGCTATCATCCCATGGGCTAACCACTAGCCACTGAAGTCTTTTGTTTTTTTCCCACTTAAAGCAGATGATTTACTTATGGAAATTCACTGAAACTGGAACACCTTTTCTGTTTCTTTAGACTACTTTGAGCCAATCACCCCTCCTTCTGTTCCCAATTCGGAAACGGGTGCTCGTGGTATATGATTAGCTTTGTCTTATTTTGTTTGGGGGGATCAGTTCTTTAAATCATTTGGCCAGACTGAATAAGATAACACCAAGATCTTTTTTTCTCTTTTTGAATCCTCAAGGTGAAAGGAGAAGTGACACTTATCAAACCCCAGCTTCACACCCCACACTGGGTGCTTTACTAGGGCACCCAGTCTTCCCCGCCATGCTGGGCGGGAAGAGTCGTGATTCTCATTTTCGCGGATGCACCAACTGGGGCTCCTGGAGGTCGAGAACCTCATCAGCAAGTGGCGGAGGGCTGCAGTGCCCTTCTAGCCCTCTCTGCCCTGATGGCCAATCAAGAAGTTCACCTGTGATGCGCCTGATGAGAATATCCTTCTAGAAGCTTGGCTCTACCAGTTGTGGAAGACTGGCCCTGAGGACAGTCACCAGCCCCTTCCTCAAGAACCCTCTGAAGGTGGGACGTCAAGAAGGGAAATGCTTTACCCCAGGTCTCACTACCTTTACTTAGCGCTGGGGCCTGGATTCAAATCAAGATCCTCTTCTTCTCAATCCCATGCTCTTCCCACTTAATGTCATAACCCAGCTTGAGTTGGGTAGGTCAAGAATAGTGAGCTGGTGGCTGACGAGCTCCCTGTCCTCTGTCTCCAGTATCGGCCTCTGAAAAGGGGGATGTTTGCAGATCTTCACCTGCTGCTGAATACTCAGTGTTCATTTTTTCTTGCTCCATGAGTCCGGTGAATGTGGCTGAGTCCCCACTTGTCCCTAAGGGCTCTGGGACTGTTGGGCATTAAGGATTTCTTCAACTATGTAGGTAGGCTTCATTCTCTAGTCTTCAGGTTTTTAGTGTTTGTGTTTGGACAGCATGTGAGAGGAAGTTGATGGGATATTTACCCAAAGACAGGACACTGTCCAAGGACTAAGATGCTGCTAGAAGCTCTGTCAAGCCTGGACCTCTGGGGTCACTGGTGACAGGACCAGAGCATTTCAGTCGTCCAACAGCCACTCTCTGCCATGTTCCTGCTCAGGGAGAGGACAGTCAAATGCGGGACTATGCAATGGGGCCTCACAGTCCCAGGGACCATGCTTGGGGGCATTTGGCTGGTTGTTGGTGCCAGCAGGATGGAGTTTGCAAGACTGAGATGTGACCCAAGTTTCTGTTTGAGGCTTTCTTTGTGGGCTTTCTCGGAGCACACTGGGGTCCCCATAACTGGTTGCCTGTCCATACTCCTGTTCTTTGTGGCCTGGCGCTCCTGGGCTGTGCAAATATCAAATATGATGGTTGAAAGCAAGAGCCCTGGAATATGACAAACCGAGCTTTGATTCCTAGCCACTTCGTTGCTGTGTCACCTTGGATACGTTACTTAACCTTTCTGCATTGTAGCTTTCTCATCTGCAAAATGGAGCTAATATTGCTGATCTGATAAGGTTATATGAGATAAGGTTATATGAGGTTAAAGTACTCAGTGCTGGCACATAATAGATGCTCAATAAATGGCAGATTATTATTTTTATTGGCTATGTACTTTGGATATATACTTTAAAGAATATTAGGCTTAATATTGTATAAAGCATAAGACACTCGGTACACAGGGATGAACCTTGAGAACATTACATTAAGTGAAAGACATCAGACATAAAAGGCCACACATTGTATGATTCTATGAATATAGACTGTCCAGAGTAGGTGAATCTATTGAGGCAGGAAGTAGAGTAGGGCGAGAGGTGAATGGGAAGTGACTGCTTAATGGGTAGGGGTTCCTTTTTGGTTGGATGAAACTGTTCTGGAACTAGACAGTGATGGTTGTACTACATTGTGAATGTACTAAATGCCACTCGAATCTATACTTTTTTTTTTTTAAAGATTTAGTTACTTATTTGACAGACAAAGATCACAAGTAGGCAGAGAGGCAGGCAGAGAGAGAGGAGGAAGCAGGCTCCCTGGCTGAGCAGAGAGCCCGATGCGGGGCTCCATCCCAGGACCCCGGGATCATGATCTGAGCCGAAGGCAGAGGCTTTAACCCACTGAGCCACCCAGGCGCCCCGAATCTATACTTTTAAATGATTAAAGTGATAAATGGTATGTGTATTTTCCCATAATTAAAAAAGACCGTAAAGCAGACCCACTCCCTACGGGATCAATCTGTGTGGTCACTCTTGTATCAGAATCAAAGGCCTTCACATTTCTTAAAAAGACTTTTTATTTTATTTATTTTAAAGAGAGAGCACAGGCGAGTATGAATGGTGGGGAGGGGCAGAGGGAGAGTGGGGGAGGGAGACAGGCAGGGAGAGGGACAAGCAGACGCCTCACTGAGCATGGAGCATGGGCATGGGAGAAGGGGGGGCTTCATCTCACAACTCCGAGATCATGACCTGAGCTGAAATCAAGAGTCAGATGCTTAACTGACTGAGCCACCCAGGTGTCCCCAAATCCTTCAAATTTTATTTTATTATCATTATTATTTTAAGATTTTATTTATTTATTTGACAGAGAGAGAGAGATCACAAGTAGGCAGACAGGGAGGCAGAGAGAGAGGGGGAAGCAAGCTCCCCGCTGAGCAGAGAGCCCGATGCGGGGCTCGATCCTGAAACCCTGAGATCATGACCTGAGCCAAAGGCAGAGGCTTAACCCACTGAGCCACCCACGTGCCCCGTAAATTCTTCGAATTTTAAATAGTGCTTTATAATGTACTCACATGAAACTACTTTCCTCACCGTACTGTGAGGTTGGCAGCCAGAAACACTGCTTCCTTTTCACAGGTGACGAACTCGAGGATCAATGCAAGGGAATTTGTTGTGGTTGTTACATATGCCGTTCATTGTCGTGACATTTTTTGAGTTCACGAGTGACCGGGGTCGGGGGTAGGGGACGGTGTCAGAGTCTGGACCCTTGTCTTCTGGTTCCCGGATCTGGGCTTCTTAACCTCTTCATTTTGCTTTACCCATAGTTGTTGACAGTACATTTTATATTACACACGTTATTTTTGTTATACCTTTATAAAGGGTACTGGGTTAATGTTTATTCCTGGCTGACTCCCAGGAAAGGGCAGATTGCGTCTTTGTGGAGAGTTTGTATTTGGGCTGGTGACTCACTTCATGTAACGGAAAATTGCTGCCTTCAGGAGGGGCCATTAGCACATCAAAATGGTGTTTGTTGAGCCAGGAAAAGTGATACATTAGGCTTGCATTATTCTTTGGTCCCCAAAGACCAATTGTTGGTTTGTGTTTTTAAACACCCTTCAAGTGCTAAGAGCCCCTAATGAGTTAAATTAACAAACCATTAGGGTTAAGAATAGCGGTGTGATGTGGGCACAGTGTTCCAGTTATGACACTGGACACCGGGATGAGGTGTGTGGGCAAACACTACAAACCCCTCTGCTTCCGATGCTATTTGACACTTGACAAAGTGTCTCCTTTCGTGAGTCGACCCATACATACTTCAGTCCTTGACAGGGGCACTAGAATGGCCATTTTACAGATGAGGACGCTGAGGAGTCAGGGAAGTGTAGTGGTCAGCCAACTGCGGGCTCGTGACGAGCAGCGGGGGATGGGTTTTGGCACGCAGGGCTTTAGCCCTACACCGGAGAGTTCTGCCGGTGAAGCCACACCCTTGGTTGGGTTTGGGGCATACTCAACGCTTGTTGCATCATTATAAACTGCCCAGAGTCTACCTCAATACTGTCTTGAAAGCGTCATCCTGTGATTCCACTTATAGGTCTGACTTATGTGCAGAGGCTAATCTTGTCATGCAACTCAGTGACCCAAAGGAGGCTGAGATGAGCACTGTGGGAGGCTGCCCCTAATATCTGAAGAGGTGTGTGGCTAATTTCTTTGACTGGATAGAAACCTAACCCTGGTCCACAGAGATAAAGCAGCAGCCACATTAGGGGCACCTGGAGACATCCTCTGAGTAGACATGTTCCCAGGGGTCCAGAATACCACTGTTCCGGGTTGATGTCGTTAATCTCAGTTCTCACCAGCCTGTTAGCTTGCTTGGTATTGCGGGCTTAGCACGGCCCGTATTTACGATACTGAATCATCTCAGCTGTCTTGTGGATCGGTACTATAACTTTCCTATCTTGCAGAAGAAGGTATTGAAGCCCAGAGTAGTCTTTCCTGAAGGTGGAGTGGCCACCGTTTACACCGTCTCCTGCCTTACTGGCTTGAGATAGCCCAGCTCGCCTCCCTCTTTGGGCTGTTCTAGCATCCATGCTTGATCTCCTGATTCTGCCCAGTTGAGCTCCAGATGGAGTGGACTCATCACCCGATCAAGCCAGGGCCAATGCTAAGCTGCGATGGTCACTGAGAATGAGTCAGGAGGTTCAGGTCATTGTCATGGCCTAAATCAACCCCAGGAAGCCCTTGTATTTCAGGGCCCTGGGGGAGAGAGGCCAGGAATCACTCAGAATCAAAAGCCTCCATACTGGGGTGGGTATCTGTGTTTCCATTGTATTTAGCGAAATAAACCATCTGGCTCTGTTGGCAATTTCCTAACCAAAGTCTGGCTCCCTGGATTCAACCTCAACATCACCTATCTGCTATTTTGAGCAGTACGCCCTCAGTGGGGGCTGCCTGGCGCGAAGGGAATTCAGCTTCTTCTCAATATATAGTAATTGCCATTATCTTTCAATTACTTAACAAATAGCAAAGCATGGGGGCCATGCTATTTCAAAAGAGTCTCCTGAGAGTAGGGCTGGATATCTCCAAAGTTACCCGGAATTAGCTGGGAGAGGGCAGCCCTTTTAGCACATACTCAGGGGGAAATGCATACTTTGTGTACTAATCACTCGGGTGGAGCCATGGCTGTTTGCGCTTTCACCTTAACCTCTGACTTCCTGCTGAGAGATCTGTCAACCCGGAAGAGATTTGGGTCAGGTCCCTTCTGCTGCTCTCAACCTAGCAGACATACCAAATAGTTTGGCAAAGATGGAAAAAAAGTGAGAAGGAAAAAAAATCAATAAATGAAGGATCAGGGTACCTGGTGGGCTCAGTCAGTAGAGCCTGTGACTCTTAATCTCCGGGTCCTGAGTTTGAGTCCCACATTGGGTATAGAGATTACTTGAAAATAAAATCTTAAAAAAAAAAAAAATGAGGTAGTGAGGGGAAAGAAGTTAAATTGTTTGGTGTTCTAAAGACCCAAACAAATAAACAAAACTGGATTGTAGGTCCTCTCCCTCCTCCCTTTGGAATCATGGTAGCTACCTTCTGCTTTGGGTTTGCTAATAGGCAAGTGTTGTTAAAATTTTATGAAGAAGCTGCTTTGGGTGAATTAAACTTAGCCAATTTTATTGGGAAATACACTCTTTTCCAGGCACTTTGTAACATCTTAAACAAGCCCTGTTCCCTATGAGAAAGTAGGACCCAAAAAAGACCTTTTCATTTTATATACAAGATTTGATTTAGATTAAATGTAGGAATGCAACTTTGAAAGGAGCTTTGGTTTTTCTGGCGGCATCCGAACTAAAATTAAATTTGGGTTTAACTAAAAACCCTCATGCATAATGAGGATTAAATGTTAGGGATCTGTCTGCCCCTGCAACTTTTGATTTTGTTTTGATTGGCCTCTCCAACACTCAGGGCCGAAGGCACCCTTTTAATTTCCAGGAGCATGGAGCTCTCAGGTGCTCAGCCTGCCAGCCCTGTGGGGGTCTTAACCCTGCTGAGTGAATAGCTGTGCACTTCTTGTAGAATAAGGACTAAAGAAGTAAAGGGGAGAGGAGATTACCCTCCCAGAACCCTGATTCCCACTAAACCAAAGGCAAGCCCTTTGTAACTATTGATCAGGAAATAAATCCTCTTTATTATCCCACAGGAAACCTCTTCTCCCTCTGCATTTCTACAACTCTCCCCGCAGACACGTGGTTTATACCGACCTTGAGTTTCTTCTTGCACACCTGTCAGTTTGCAACTCTCTGGCCTTAATTGCTGAATTCCCCCCTCCTCAAAACAAGAAGTGAAAATACCCCAGCTGGCAAGTTAAACACTTCTGTCCAAAAAAAAAAGGAAAGATCCAAACCATTTTTCCTTTAGAATTCACTCAGTAAGAAAAGGAGTGAGATATGGCAAGACTGGTCTGTTCCTTGTAGCCCCCCAGCACCTCCCATTCAGTATCTTAGAATAATGTTCTTAATTCTATTCAAGAGGTAATGATGTGAGTGCTTCAGATTTTTTAATTAAAAATGAGAGATGATGCCTCTGATGGGTTCTACACCCTTTTGGAGGGACTGTGATTTTTCTTATTAATGCCTCACACAGCCACACTCAACTTTGCTCAACTCACAAGGCTCTGGCCGTGGTGGCTGGTGATCAGAGGTGGTGGAGGGAGGGAGTGATGATTAGCGCATCTGTTTATGTTATTTTAGTCGAAAATCCATGTGCCATTGGTAATGAATTGAAGGTTAAGTGACAATTTTTCTTTACAACCACTCTTGTCGAATAGTCTGTGAACTGAAAACTGGATTAACCTTTAATTACCCTCAACGATCTCTCAACCCCGAGACAACATTACCACTCCTACCAGTAGTATTTGCATATACAATTTAATGAGAGAAACATCTGTTTGCATATTCGCTATCATTAATTCTCTGCAGATGAATAGATATTCACAATGTGATAGGCATTTGAGCTAACGTCTCATTTTCTTTCTTCGTTTCTAGTCTTTCTTCCTCCACCCACGGCTGCAGCTGGACTTGGATTAATTAGAATTAAGGGCTGTCTAGAGCCAGCAGCCTGGTACAGGGTACACGAACGCAATGTGATCTGAATGCCTGCGAAGCCACATTTTATTCAGCTGGGAAAACACCGCTGGGCACCAGAGAACGCTTACTGTATGGGTCTGTGTGTGTTCATGTGTGGGTCCATGTACTTGAAACAAAACGACGTTTTTCCGTCTTTGGTCTAAATAAATAAATAAATAAATAAAACCCCGTGGTATGTCTATTTTTGGAAACCCTTGCTTTCGTACACAGCTTTCCTCTCCGACGGCTGTATCAAATGCTTCCTGAATGGAGTCTGATGATTTTACTGCTGACAAAGCCCTCAGAGGCCAAGCCAATCAAACCTATATTTCCCAGTGAGGCTAAGAGATTCGCCAACAGTCACCTTAGTGGCTAGTGATGGAGCTGAGTCTGGGGGGGCCTGAGCCTCTGGACTTCAAGCCTCGTGCTTTTTTAACTGAATCGTGCTGCCTCTCTGTCCGAATGGAGTTCCAAGACACAACAGCCAGTAAACCCAGGAGTTTCATAGAAATCCTATGTAGTTACCTCCTGAAGCCATTTTAAAGGTATCCGTATGTGGATTACATATATAAAATGCATGCTATAAATACCACCTTTCTCAACACACATTGTATTTTCTACACCTATGTGTTGGTTCTTGCCTAGGCAAGGCTTCAATTTTTGCATCGGTCCAAAGATAATGAAAGATTCCTTAAAGATATTCAGGGATTTAATTTCACAGTGCATTTTTCAATATGTCTTTCCATCTAGAAAAAAAAAAAGTGTTGCTTCTTTATGCTTTTTAAAGTAAAAAAACTCTCAGTTCTAACTTCATTTCACCCCCTCTGATCATAAGCCTTGAGCGAGGCACTGTCCCCTTTAGAACCTGCAGCTTCTCCGCATACGCCGTGGAAATTATGTTGCGGAGCTGCTCCCCATGACTGTATTGTCTCATCAGAATGAAGAACATTCTTGGCTTTCCCATTAGTGAATCTATCCTCATTAATTCAGACTAAATGATGGAGGTGATAAAGGGGCAACCAGATTAACTAGCGAATACTTTGAACCATAGAAATTTTTTATGGGAATGTACTATTCTTACTTCCACGGATGTTCGGTAATTAAAGCTGGGCTGGGTCTTCAAAGGTCCTTTGGGCACACGATTAAATCAACTGGTTTGTGATTTCATATCCATTATTTGGCGGCAGAGGTGTATTATGAAAGTATTGGAAGCAATTTGTTCTCTAAGCATTTCAACATTACCCTGGACCTTAAATCCACCCCCCTCCTTATTTATACCCTATCCAGTTACACTGTCTATAAAACAGCACACATTTCTTTAAAAAAAAAAAAAATAGAGTTAGTTCAGATAGCATCTGAGTTGTTATCATTTCCAACTAAATAAGATTATTTTTAAACTTATTCTCCAAATAGAAATGGGCATAGTGGGATAATTTGATTTAAAAAGGCATTTTGAACATCTGATGTGAAGAGAGCACTGGTCGAGAATGAGATTTCCAGCTCTAGTAAGGTAATTCCATACAATTATTTTAGATGCTCCATCTCCTACTATATCGTCTGGCCCGAAACATTTAAACACGAGGTGACATACATTCTTTCTTATTATTGCTGTAAATACTGTGTGTGAATGCCTGACACAGCACTGATATTCAATACTAGTAAATATTTGTTGGGTGGATGGATTGGTGGATGGACAGACGGATGGATGGATGGATGGTTGAGACAACATGAAGCATCCTGACTCTGTTAATCATTTCTAGAATCTAAAGGAGTACATTATTTTCAGGGACCTAAGTACCAATCCTAGTCCTGGGGCAAAATCTTGCAAAGAGAGTTGTCACTATGATTCCTGGCTCCTGGTAGTATCTGTTCTATCCTGTATCTTGTGGGCATCCAATCCGGGTTCCTAATCACTCTAGAACTGCTTGGGTCATGGTTAAAGTTCAGGTGTGCCTATGTGTGTGTAGTGCTGGGATTTGTAAAGGATCTATGCAAATCTGTGCTTAACAAATAATTTGAATACACAAATCAGTTTTCAGCTCTGTGGTGGCCTATATATTTTTAAATTTATGCTGAAATTTATTTTTGTTACATTTTGTGTTAGATTTGACCTATGGGTGCTCTCATGTGTTTCTGGCTGTGTTCTAGACTCTAGGGTCTATAATACATGCTCTCAGGTGTGCTGAATGCACTGACTCTGAGACAGGAGGGAAAAGATGCTAGCAGGTGCAGGCCTAGGTCCCCCCATGGGACAGAGGGGGCACATTTGTCCATCTACTGGTTGCCCAGGCTCCCCATGTAATGGCAGTTCACCTCCTTCTGACCTAGTTAGGTCACAACTCTTGGCAAGTGATCAAGCTTCTGGCTTTGCTCGAAGTGGATGCACTTATGCCTTACTCAGATCGACAGGAGGATCTTTGGGGGCAAGCCTTGGATTTCCAAGGGCCCATCAGCTTTGGGGTATATTGCCTTGTCCACAATCCATTGGGATGAGGAAAGAAAATACTGGATTAACATGTTTTGATCAAAAAGCAAAGAAATAAAATAAGCATTACTAATATTTATACATACACTGGGGATGATCAAATCCTTTTTTTTTTTTAGGATGGGGGATACATGAGTCTGAGTCTGCTGTGCCGTTGTGTCCCTTAGCGCCTGCTCTCTTTTCAATTTTGGATTCTCTTTCCTTCTGCTTAGTCAATCTTTGTTTTACTTTTGTAAGCGGTTTCCTGTGTTTGTGGACCGTGATGCTTGTTCTGCGGGTCCTACCTCTCCTTAAAATCTCTGTTACAGCTTCTCAAGTTCGTCGCCCTTATGGTCTTCTGAGAAGCCTGAGGGCAGAGATCGTTTCTCCCACTTTCCCGTGTAAATGCTGGCCTCGGGAATGAACGAAGAACGAAGGGAGAGTCACCTGGAGGACCACAAGTCACACCCTGTGACTCCTCTAGGTCACCAGGAGGGGTCGCTGTTGGCACTGCCTGTCATGGGGAGAGCCCGCGGCCAGCCTGGTCTTTTCTCTGACGCTTTCTTTCCCAATCCGGCAAGAGTCTAACTTCAGGACCTCCTTCCCCAACCGCTTCTCTTACCCACTCACACGGGAAGGGGAGAGAAACCGAGCCAGAAGGCAAGCCAGAGCCACTGACTATGGTGGGACGTGTTTGTGCCCTGGTACCCGGGAAGATAGAGACTGGGAGCCTGGGGCCCAGGCGTCTGTCCTTGCTGGGTGGATACCCAAATGCTCCCGGAGAAACTGTGGATGCTGCCTTGCTGCTTCTTCCAGACCAGAGAGGCTGTTCTGGAACCAGCCGCGGAATATCAAAGAGGCTATTGAAAACGTCAGTGACTAAGAAACAGCAACCAACACCCAAGAGCAGATTTTTTGAGGCATAAAATCACATGGCTGCTCCTGAATGCAGCCAGGCTAGGGGATTCATTGGCTTCCCTTGGAAAACGGGACAGAAAAATGAACCGAACGAGGCAAGAGCTTTGTATTAACCATAATGTCAGAGAATGCATGGCCATTTGCCTTGACAATTCGAGTTTGTAAAAGACAAGTAATTACCAAGGAGTTGATGAAAATAAAAAAAAGGGGGGGGATACAGAATGTCTCTGTCTCATCCTTGAATATGGCTATTATTTTTTTAACGTTAATTCAAGGATATTTTTATACCTTAGTAATAAATTAACATTTCAAAAGTACTTTTACCTGCTGAGATGGTTCATTCCGCTAATGTGGGTAGCTCTGTGGACTCGAATAATTAGTGTAAATTGCCTTTGAATAACACAGAGCTGGGAACAACTCTAACTTGCTAGGGCTTAATGCCCCTTGCCTACAGGATGAAGAGTCCTTAATGGGGCCTGGAAAAACAACTAATACCTACAAATCAAAGGAGAAAAGCCGTTTTTGATGCATTTGTCTGAGAGTGTGAGTTTTAAACTAAATTGTTAACACTTCCTCCCTGCTGAGGGTCATGGATTAGCTAGGCTGGGAGATTCTTTGAGAATCTTTCACACTGACCAGGGGAGGTAGGGGGTTCCAAATACAAGTGTTTTCTTAACCCTAATCCCTACCTCCCTGACCAGGACAGCTCTGCATTTCCCTCTAATTAGGTGAAGAATTAGGAGGTGGGTAAATGTGTTCAGGGATGAGGATAAAGTGATTAGTTCACTCCAGACCATGATCGCGATTTCTAGGCGCTACTTAGTTCCTTTCAAGATAATAACTTTTCTCTTTTTCACAAAGACGTATTCAAGCAAACCTCCAACATGTATTTATAAGCAATGATAATTATCTCTGGGCAAGCTTGGGGTAGCGCATTGACAAACTATTTTTGCTCTTTGCATTTGCTTGATTTTCATAACCTTATTCTCCTGTTGAGGAATGTCCAGAGCTACCCTGAAATGGACCCAAGGAGTAGAATTATTTGTGCACTCTGAACAACATCTAATAACCTATCCCCCCAAAATGTATTCACATTTAAATGATCCTTTCAGTGAAAGGGGGAAGGGGACATATTGCTTAGGAGCCGTCCGCAGTAAAACCACTCTGACACGTTTTCTTCCTATGAATCGATACAACCCTGGATGTATGCTTTTTTGTTTGTTTGTTTGGAAGATCCTATAGATATTCTTCACCGATGTGTAATTTTAAACTTCAGATGGAATAAAGCAGCTACTGAATAGCCCTGAACTTCGGTGATATTAGCAAGCTTCATCACTGATGAACATCCGAGGGGCACCTAGACCTCAAAATCAGTTTCAACAACATGAAAAACCCAGACAGGGACCGACGAAACAACATGTCATGTTTTACCCGCAGGCGATCGGTTTGGGAACTGCATACACACCCACTTGTCCTCTGCTTTTGCCGTTTGCGCTCACTTGGAGACTAAGCATCTTGCCCTTTTGTCTTACCTAGTATGAGTCTTAAGTGCTCTGAACAGAACCTCAGGATGAAGAAAAGTAAGAGCAACAAATAACAAAACATAATGTTCTTCTGCCTCCTTTCCGAGGGTTTTGGGAGGCCTGAGGCAGTATTCCCCTTGGTCCTGTTGGAAGGCTGGTGAAAGGCAGTGATCTCACGGTGACCTTCTGGAACACGTTCTCCCTGTTTCGTCCCTTTTCTTGGACGTCTGTCTCTAAGGACTGGAAACATGCTAGAGCAAAACAGAAGTGAAAAGTGACATTCTGGTTGCCTGCCTTCCCGTCTCCAGGCTTGATTTCTGAGCTAGTCTTAGCTGATCAGCCGTAGGCACTGCCCCGGCCCCTGGAAGGCGCATCACATTATTATTATTATTATTATTTTAAGCCAAATTGCTTTTAAACTGCAGTAAGCGTTCCCTTCCAGTCCTACAAATAGCACGGCCGGCTTCAGGTATGATGTCTGCACCATGCCCAATTACGCTATACAAGACAGATCACACCACATTACCCAGGATTATGTTGCCTCTTGATCTTATCAGCTTTGTTTCCTAAACTACAAAAAGATCTAACACAGTGCTGGTTAGCCGTTTGGTTTAGAGGATCTCCACAGCCATCTGTCACTGTCACCGGGGAGCAGGAGGCATTAGGCGCAAAACTAGGGGACAGGAGGCCACTGACATGCTCTTCCCAAGCCAACAATCTAATTTCACATTTAAACCAGCTCTTCCTATGCTTGTCCTTTCTTCCTACCGAGGTTTTCTTTTCCTTTGTAAGGGCAACTCTGTACCCTTTGCCCTCTGAAATCTAATGCACAGTATTACACATCTCAATTGTTTGTTTGCTTGTTTTCAAATTCTTAACAACTGTAGACGATGCAGAGCAAATGTATAGGGTAAAATGCACAGTCCCAAGCTAAAGAGAGGGTAGTAAGTCAGGTGCCCAAGGGAGAAGAGGCTAATTAATAGATTCAATCAGACCAATCCCATCTCCTGGATAAACTCTGGACCCACAGTGGGAATTCTCTGCAGAAGGGATACCGACAGTCTCGCAACTAGGATGTAGCATCTTTTTCATCGAATCTGGGATTATTCCCAACGTGTCCGTTTCTGCTTTAAGGTCTGGCCTTTTAAAAATAGCCCCAGAGTTAGCTAGGACATCTGGATTCTGACCCACTCTAAATCAGAGCAGAGAGCCCTGGAGTGAAGCGGGTGTCCTGGACAGCCTCATCCGGAGATGTGACACAACGGGAGATTTGAAAACAGAATCTATTACCCCATTCGCGGTCAAAATATGATAGAATCAAGTATTCACAGGTCTCCCGGTAGAAATATCTCTGTGTCAAGTAGTAAACTCGATCATTGTAAGAATAGGTTTAATGCAGCAGGAGAGAACTCCAGACCAGAAGATTAACGTTTCTGTTACATAATTACGAGTTCAAGGAGTTCAGCCTCTTATCACTTTATAGTGAATAAAGAAAGTAGGAGTGATCCTCTTTAATTTGTAATTATTTAACTGAAATGTGAGGTCCGGCGGCCTTATTCTCACCCTTCCGGGCCGGCCGACATTGGTATGCAGAATCCATGCGAGAAGGCACCGTACACTATCAGAGGGAGACATGTTTGATTACTCTTTAAAACCAACTCAGAGAAGTTAATCTCATTGAACTTCTTTTTATTCAACAAAAGAGTTGGATGTTTCCAAGTCTAATGTGACTATAATGTTCATTAAATGGACTTCTTTACACCTTTAAATGGATTAACGGCACATCTTCACAGTCTAATTATTATACGAGTCATTCAAAAAAATCACAGATCTAATTCAGGGGATGATAAAGGCCTTTCTTTCGAAACTATGGAAAAGACAGTGCGGTAAATGGATGTGATTTTTATCTGTGCCACTTTTTTTTTCTTTTTCGTTTTTTTGTTTAAGGGCACATGTTGCTCCAAGGAGGTGGGAGGGAGGGACGGCACGGCATGTGTTGAGTTTTTCTGCCCCGGTAATTCTCGTTTTGAGATTCAGGAGCTGCTCATTCCGATGCCTGCCCCTTCCAGACTTGCTGTACCAGGTACCTGAGAGGTTCCTCCCACCCAAGCCTGCTCAACTAATGACTTCGGTCTGTCCAAGACAGCTCCTAGTCAGATAAGAAGTAAATTATGGCTGGCCCCCTTTTAGTCTTCGGCCTTTGGGCCATCTCTGAGTTTCTTTACCCAGACTTTTCTTAAAGCAAGAGGAAAGCTCTCAGCATACCTCTAGAAACAGCGGTTCAGTTAACACGTGCGCATTTGATATAAACTATCTTTGGGGCTGTACTTGTCTGTCTTTGTACCGGGGGGGACATTGAAGTTGGTCTACTCTGGCAGTTCACTGGTGTCCCAAGGATATCACAGGCCTTGCTTGACTCAGGTAGGGACAGAAAGTTCTAGAAGCTATCGGAAATATGCAAGGAGCTTTTTCTTTCCTTGGGGACAGGATCTACAGGGGAGGGCCCTGGAAATCCACAATGAGTGATTTCAGGCTTTTTTTTTTTTTTTTTTTTTTTTTTGGCTTGAAGCTGAAGAAGGACAGATTTGTCTTCCTTCACTCATTTCATCAATATTTGCTGGGAAATTATTGAGATCTGCTAACATGCGTGGCCTATCACACTCAGCAGGAAGTTGAGCAGACACAGTTCTTGTTCTCAGGGAGCATTCAGCCTAAGAGACATGAGCCTATAATTTTGTAAATCGAGGAAGTCTCCCAAGTTTTCCCTATGAGAGGAGTTAGAGTTGGCCATCTGGTTAGATGTTGATTCTAGAACTCCTTCTTGAGATTGTGCTTCAACCTCTTGCCCTATTTTTATTTGCATTGTATCTTACATGGTTTACCATGTATCTTTACATGGTGGTTTTGGAGTGGTGGACAAAGATGTGGGGGAAGAAAGGAAGAAAGGAAACCTCTTTTTTCCTTAGGGTCATCCCTGGACATCTTCCTTGGAGCCAGTCACCTACCTCCCCACTCCTATCCTGACTCCTCCAAGGGAGCTTGGGAGAGGGTGGGGGACCCAGGCCGGATCACAGGTGGGAATGTGAGGTGTGTCTTTGGAGCATCCTCATGGCAGAGTGGAAGAAACATATACTGGGCCAGGTGCTGTCAGGTGGGAAGGCCAGCGTGGCCTCTCTGAGAGATGTGAATGACAAATTACTCACTCTCTGGAAACCTCGATTTCCTTATCTGTGAACAGGGACAGTGACGTCCATCTTAAAACGTTCTCGTGAGCATTTAGAAACAATAACTAAGGTCTAGCGCAGTGACTGGCACATAGTAGGTGTTCAGTAAACACGGGTCCCCGTGTCCTTCCCTCTCAGCTGCTCCTTGCATCCCCCTCCCTCCACTCCTTTGCCCCATGCCCCATCATTAATCTTAATTAATCAATTAATCTTAGTTAGGTCTTACTTCCTAAATGAAGTGTAATAGCTCAAAGCCTACCTGGATTCGAAGTCTTCAGCTTTTGGAAGGAAAATGCTAGAGCATTCAAAATCCCCAGGAGCAGCAGAATGCTAGCCCGTGGGGTTGGTGTTCGGGCTAATGGATACTGCATTGGCTTGTGTAGAACCCTGCAACCATAGATTCCCACATCCTGGAGCTCCATTTCAGGCTCCCTGGTCTCACTCACGGCCTGTACCTGAAACTCCATCTTGTGGCTGCCCCATGTGTGACTTGCTTTGGATTGTAAGTGAGGCTGGTGTGGCCCAGGCTTAGCCCGTGCTGTCTCCAAGCCTGAGCTCAGATACGGCGCTCTCACTCCCCTCCCCGCAGCACTGCTGCCTTCTGTTCTCCTTAGTGTCCGGGATTCCACAGGATTTGACAGCGATCGGTGAGGATACTCTTAGAGATGCCTGTGCTGAGACAGAAAACTCTTCCATAAATCATTTCAGATCCATATTGAACCAACATCAGTTATCAGAATCAATTTCTCCCTAAAACATAAGAAATTGTTCTGCAAAGAAGCAGCCTTAGCTGGGGAACTGTGAGCCTCTCCTTCTTGTCTTCTCATGGAGCACGAGCAGGTACCTTGATAAAGCAAACATCGGCCCTCCGTTGTGCGTAGGGACTGTGTCCTTGTTTCCAAACTAATAAATACTGAATGAGTAAATAATTCTGTTTTCTCTTTGTGTTATAAAGATTCAGTTGTATTTGGCCAAGTAACTTCAGGGAATATCATTAAATACTTTTCAAATAGTGCTTTCTCTAGGACATATTCTCCTCTTGGAAAATGTCTCCATATCAATCTAGAATGAGGAGATGGAAGGAAGCAGAGGGTGAACCGGACTCTGTAAGAGACTGTTCACTCCCAGGAGAGTAATCGGCCACGGGCGGCACCCCAGCACCTAGTTTACCTCATTCATTCACCTGCTCATTTTTCTTCTCATTCATTCCAAATGGGCTGTGGATTTGATGGCAAACAATGAAATATCAAATTACAGCGGTTAAAAATCTTACCCATACAGGGGTGCCTGAGTGGCTCAGTGGATTAAGCCTCTGCCTTTGGCTCGGGTCATGGTCTCGGGGTCCTGGGATCGAGCCCCACATCGGGCTCTCTGCTCTGCGGGAAGCCTGCTTCCCCCTCCCTCTCTGCCTGCCTCTCTGCCTACCTGTGATCTCTGTCTGTCAAATAAATAAATAAAATCTTTAAAAAAAAATCTTAATAGAAATAGAAAAATAGAAAACCAGAAAACGATTTAGTTATAAAAACCTGACTTCAGGATAGTTAGAATAGACTTCTAATTTTTTATTATATAGGTATAGAGTATCTACATGAATATTGTATTTATTGCATGAATGTGTGATTTTATGTATATAAATGATACACATGTTACATATGAGGTGATGTTAACTCCAAAGGTCTATACTCATTAGTCTGCAAACATAGATTATTACTTCAAAATTTTTTTCTACTAGGGCATTCTGTGATGATTCTATCTCCATCTTAGATTTATTTAATCTGTGCGATAAGAAAAGTTATCTTTTCTTAACATCGTATTTTATGTTAATTTCGTCCTAGGCTTATCAGGTAATAGAAAACATGCTTTGATTTGTACTCATTCAATGCTCGCGAGGGAAGGGATCTTTGCTCAGGAAGTTACTTATTGGACAACTGACATGTGGGAACTATACTAGCCAGTATGTGAAAATGCTGAGCTCCTGGTGAATTTTCAAAGGGAGGAGGCTCATTCTTACAAGACCATACCAACTCTTGCTGATGGAATAAATGGGATCGTTATATTTCAGTCTCCAGGCAATTATCAGAAATGAAGCTTTCTGAATTCTTTTGTAATGGGGCCACCTGTCACCATTCAGTCTTTGTATATAGT
This sequence comes from Enhydra lutris kenyoni, assembly GCF_002288905.1. Lineage (NCBI taxonomy): Eukaryota > Metazoa > Chordata > Mammalia > Carnivora > Mustelidae > Enhydra > Enhydra lutris. The sequence goes on along the minus strand of NW_019154096.1, from coordinate 68,375,593 downwards.
GGCATTTTGTTTCTGAAGACCTGGGCCCCAGTTTAGCTCTTCCAAATGGTGGGGACCATGTCCTGACTTCCGCCGGTTTCCCACCCTCTGCCCAACACGTGATTCTGCGTGTCCAGAGAGCCTGGGGCAGGGACGTGAGACTATGGCAAAGCCAGGTGTTCCCCCATCACTGTCTGCTCATGCGTGGACAGATGGCTGAGACATCCGCGTGTGGGTGTGTGGGTGTGTTGGGGGGTGGGCGTTGGATGGTGGTTTACTCACCACAGCCACCGTTCATTTCCTTCCCCTCCCCGTCTCCTGCCGCCAGCTGCTCTGGGCTCGTGGCCACTGCAGGAAGCTATTGTAGAAATTCCAGGCACTGGGGCTCCTGGCGCCTTGCTTAGGACCCCAGCCAGCACGCCCGCCCCACATCTTTCCCATGGACAGCCCAGCTCCACGTGCTCAAGGCTTTTCCTCCGAGGCTGGGCAAGGAACACAACTTGGCTCTGAGGTCCCTTGTGTGACCCACAGGCTCTTAGGCCTACAGCTGTCCACGGATCTCTGGTCGACCTTTCAGGACTTACCTCTACCAGGGTATTCTGCGACAGCCTTATTGTCACTGTGAATCTGTTTGATCCATCGGATGGGAAGAGCTAACCAACCTCCCTGTAGATTGTGTCGATGTCGTCCTAGGCTTATCAGGAAAGAGAAAACATGCTTTGATTTGCCCTGATGCAGAGACCTTTGCACAGCGTGTCACTTACTGGACAGTTAACGTGTGGAAACTGCACTAAGCAGTCTGTGAAAATGGTAAGTTCGTGTTGAATTTCCAAAGGGCAGAGGCTCATTCTTCTCATTCACACAGGAGCTGGCGTTGTTTGGTTCAGTCAAAGCTTCAAAGGGCAGACGTTCTTCCAGGGCATGGGACCTCCCCGTGGCGCGGCCCGGGCGCTGTCATTACTGGGAGCCCCTTTCAGAAGCACAGGACGGGGGTTGGGGGGCAGGTATATGGGGATGTGTTGCTTTGTAACTATAGTAGTGTACTGTCAATGTATTTTCTCTTCCTTGTGATTTTGTAATAACATTTTCTTGCCTCTAGCGTACTTATATATAGACTTGTATATATAATGCATATAACATACAAAATACGTGTCAGCTGACTATTTATGTGATTTGTAAGGCTTCTAGTCAACAGTTGGCCTTTAGTAGTTGAGCTTTTGGGGAAGCAAAAGCTATACATGGGTTTTCCACTGCGCTGAGGGTAGGGTCAGTACCCCCAAACACTGCGTTGTCCAAGGGCCAAGCGTACTTTCACTGGGTCATGCCTTGTGTTTGGTCTAAAACAAGGGGAAATGACTTTGAGAGTCTTTTACATTTACATGATGATGCTTTCTCATTTGAATGAGAAAAGCCTTTAGGACTTGGGAGTGAGGATGGAAAATAGCATTTGAGTCCAGGTGCTGGCCATCAAGGGTGCCTGGAAGATCCAAACACTCCCCCTACTTTGGGAATTACAGTCCTGTAGGTCTATAAGGGCCAGGGACCACAACACTATGGGGAAATGTAATTTCACTCTAATTAGGACTTCTTACAACCCACTTCCTAAAGCGAATTGCAATCAGTGATCAGAAGCGTTCACTCCTACAGGAGAAAGATCTTCAATACTTTCCTCTATCACCACCAGACCTCCTTTAAGCTGAACGTGGAACCAGTGAGTGCTGAACTGACATCTTAACCTGTTTAAGTCTTGAATTCTCTTGCAAGTGATGGCTCTTCAGAAACATTCCCAACCTTCCCTTCCCTTCTCCCAGTTGGACAAGACACAGTCATGCCAGCCCCTGGGTGGCGGAACCGCCATCTCCTTCAGCAGGTGGTGTGATTTTTGACCACAGCCCCCAAGTTGACACCTGTTGAAATAATATTGGAACCACATTTGTAATTAATCGCAACCAAGATGTCAACTCAATTAATCTGACAATAGGACCACCCAGGAGACTCTGTTCAGGCCCAGGCTGATGCTTCCAGTCAAGTCCAGGCTTGTTGTCCATTATCTAACAAGCCCAGGACAAAATTAACACTAAATACAAGGTAATTTAATTAACTCCTCCTAACCCAGCAGGCAGGTCCCAGCACCCCGGGTGCCCCAGGCCTTCTAGCGAGCAGAAGAGTGTTGAACCCCTGTGAGTAAACACTTAGGTTGTGCTTTCACTATTTTAAGTGGGTGATTTGCAACTAAGGATCTCCGTGAAATTCCTTAGAGCACTAAACCAAAAGCATAGTCTTTTCTTACCCTTCAGGCCATGGCAATAAACTATGAAAATCATTCACAGGAAAACTTACCTTGTAAGAGTCAGGATTCTTCAGGGAATGCTGAGAGTCCGAGACAGACAGAAGAGAGCTGAAAACCCTGCTTAAAAGGAACAACAAGAAGACAATCTGAAAGGCTCAAAAAAAAAAAAAAAAAAAAAAAGCTATAATAAATATAAGAAAAAATACACTTTGAAAAATTGTTTTATTATAAAGATCCTCCTTAGGGGACACAAAGGCCTCTTTTATTTCCTAATTTCAACAAAGCTGACCCTTGACTTCCTCATCCTTCGCGAGCTGAACATCAATCTATTTAATTATTCTTCCCATTTTCCTGCTCTCCAATATTAAGCTGACACAAAGGACGTGAAGCAACAGGTTATGAGTATTAGGAAAGCAAATCACGACTCTTCACTCTGTAAAGATGGGGAAGTTGGCAAGTTGGAAAGCTGAATAGGGGAAAGTGAGGCATCTTAGGGCTGCCAGCATTAGTGGGATGAGCCCACTTCTTGTAAAAAGATTGCTCCTGGAGGTCATGGAGAGAATGTGGGCTTTTCATGGTTGGCCTTGGAGCATGGGACCCCCGGCGTCCCGGTGCTGACAACCCTGCTGTGGGCTGGCTGGGGCTCCGTGGGGTGGCTTTTCTCCACGTGAAGCCAATTAGATTAGGCACCAAAGCGATAAGGAGGTTGCTGTACATATTCAAATGTAGATGAAAAAAAGTATCTGGGTTAGGGATACCAGGTCAATGAAAGCCTGCAGACCTCATTAAAAGGCAGATCAGCAGAAAGGACTGAAATCATTAAATATGTTAATGTGCAGTGAGGAAATGAAAATGTTGGGAGAAGCTGGGTTTTCATCTTGATTGCCTGGGTCACCTAATATCCCAATATCCTAATATTCCAATACTCAGGCTTGCCCCAGACCAATGCAATCAACATCTCTGGGGGAAATCCAGGAATCAGCATTTGTGTTAAGATCTCCAGAAGACTCCAATATGTGGCCAACACCTAGGACCCCCAAACTCTTATTCTTTCTAATACATAGCAACTATGTATTAGAACCATGTTTTCCTCCTTCCCCCAACTCTGCCATCTTGGAGAAGAGCTAGCATGTTCAGATGGGAAGGAATCAAACCAGGTGCTCAACTGCACATCTCACTTTCCATTTCCTGGCCAATGGCTCAGGAAAAATTTGCATTGGTGACAGATGATGGGTATAGCTATCAATAAGTTACAAGGGCCCTAAAGCTGCCCCTTGGTTTTCTGATGGACAGACTGGGAGCCAGCAGCAGGGGCCATCCCAGCTGGTGGGTAAGTCATGGGCTGTTGGGAGGACATAGGGCTACATGTCTCTACCTCTTTACCACGCAGACTGGCGCTCCCAGCCCGTATCAAGTGTAAAATGAGTGTCATGGTGTACATTGCCCCTTGGCCTCCCTCCAGGAGGAAGAGAAAATGGCGGCCCATAGAAAACACTCACCATGGAAAGTGGGTGAAGGTGAGCTACTCTTTCAGGCAAAGCACGCCATATTGAATAGCATTCTCCTCAGAGTTCATATCCTTCCAGGAACCTGAGAATCTAATCCTATGGAAGTAGTGTTGTCACAAAGTGAATTAGTTAAGATGAATTCATGCTGGCGTAGGGTGGGCCTTTAATCCAGTGTAACTAGTGTCCTTATGGGAAGAGGTGCAGAGAGACACACGGGGGTAAAGCCATGTGTGTGAGTCCACTAGGGCTGCCATAGCAAAATGTCAGAGACTGGGGGCTCAAACAACAGAAATTTGTTTTCTCACAATTCCAGAAGCCAGAAGTCCAAGATCAAGGTGTTGGCAGACGTTCTTTCTTAGGCCTCTCTTCTTGACTTACAGATGGCTGCCTTCTTGCTGTGCCCTCGTTTGGTCATCTTTGCCTGTTATTTTGGGTCCTAATCTCCTTTTCCAGGCATATTGGGCCAGGGCTCACCTTAATGGCCCCCATTCTTACTTGATTGCCTTTTGGCAGACTCTGTCTCCAAGTATAATCGCATTTTGAGGTCCTGGGGGCTAGGCCTTCAACATAGGAATTTTGGGGGTACACAATTCAGCCAATAACTCCACGTGACAATAGAGATAGAGATCACAGTGACTTGTCTAGAAGCCAGGGAACTCTCAGGAGTGCCGGGAGCCACCAGAGGCTGGGAATGGGTAAGGGAGGAGCCTCGCGTAGAGAATTCAAAGGGAGAGAGGATCTGCTCACACAATGAATTTGGACTTTCCGTCTCTGGAGCTGGGACAGAGTATTCTGCGTTGTTACAACGCAGACCACTTCTCTCATGCTTTTTTCCTACGAGTGTCTACAACTGGATTTGAATGTCTAGACACAGTGAAAACTCATGGCCTCCCAGTAAGCCTGTGAGGACATCATAGGCCACAACACAGGGCCCTGGGAGACTCTCCTGCTTCTGGGTCACTCTTGCTGCCACACTCTCCACACCTCCCAGAGGAGAGCTGAGGGAAGGGCAGAGGTGGGAGGGGCAGGGCCAACAGGGGGTTTGGGCGAAGAGCTAGGTCTCCTCTCCGTTCTCCCTTTTCCCTGAGGAGTGGTCCTCTGAGCACGGTCTTGGCTGCAAATCACCCACATGAAGCCTTGCCTGGGTTCTGCCCTCCTGCGGGACCAGGCCCCTGGCATGAAGATCTGGTGCTTAATCATTGCCCTCAGCAGCCAGCGCAACCCAAGCTCCCGTAGGTGGAGTGGCCACGGTTGGCAAGACCCTGTGTGGGCAGAAAGCACTCGGACCAGGCAGCAGCAGCAGGATGGGAAAGGACAGGTCAGCATGTGGACCCACATGAGGCAGCAGGACACTTCACAGAGGGAGACTGGTGTGCTCCCTTCCTTCCCATGGTGGAGCCCGGCTAATGGGCTTCAGACAGCCTTGGCGGGTTTCTGGTCATGTAAGCACCTAGAGAGGGGAAATGGGCTCACAGAGACCATGCAGGGACCGTGTCTCAAGAAGGAACTTGAGCTGCAAACCACAGGCGGCAGTGAGAACCCCCAGATGGCTCCGTCTCTCCCGTGGGGCTTTCAAGGAGCTGAAGGCTGTGCCTGTGGACCTCCGGTTTCCTAAAATACATCTCTGGAGCTCTGGGTTTGCCTGCCATGGACCAGCTGCCCATCACCTGCTGAATGAACAAAGGAATGAATGGGTTTAAACTGGGAGGCCTTTTGCACACAGGAAGTCAGCCGCCCTGGGTCTGCTCCTGGCTGTGTCCAGCTGCCGTGGCGCTTTGGAGCGGGTAACCCCCCCCCCCGCCCGGGTCTCAGGGAAGGGAGGGAATTAGGGTGCAGGCCTTGCACCCTAAGTCTATGGCTTGGTCACTATTCTTTCCTCAGTGAAGGTAGTAGGAGGATACCTTTCTTCTGTTGCTTCCTTTTGGCTCTCAACATGTGGAAATCAGGCCCTTGAAGCCTCTGCAAGGAAGTGGGGCCCAAGACGGGGTACCGGGCCGCCCCAGCATTCACTCCTCTTTGTGTCTGCAAATAACAAGGAAATAGAAGGTTGTACAGAACCCTGGGCCAGGGACAGCGTTTCAGAACAGATTTGTAAACACAGGAGGAAGGGAGAGAGGGAACAGGGGAGGGGAGGGGCCCCAAAGTGGAGAGCTTCTCCAATTAAATCAGCGACAGGCAGCCTTTTCTCCTTGGCAGGAAGCACCCAGCTAGTGATGAGTGACAAGAAGCCGCTGCGAGGTGCTCACTTTTTCAAAGGGAAAACGCAATTTGTAAACAATCAACATCTTAACAAGCTATAAACAACCAGCCCCGACTTCCAGCAGATTTACTGATGCTCGAGTGACTGAAATTCACAATGTTTTTCCAAACCAGCTTCTTTCAGTCGTGGCCTGATAGTCATTAGGAAAACAGGTCCCCAAGGGGACTGCTCCCCCTCAGCTTCTAACCTGATGGTGCAGGGCTGGGGTCTAAGCCCCTGCCTCTCATGGGTGTGGGCCCAGAGCCCGGCCACCTCGTCCTTCTCTTCCTCACCACGGCCAGCCTCGAAACTCGAAACTCGTAGGATAGGATATGTTTGTTTTGTTTTAAAATCCTAGTGTTTCAAAAATCACCCATCGTTTATCACTCATCTTAGATGAGCAATTGTAGGTCGATACGGCTGGAGGCTTCCCTCCTCCTCCTCCTCCTCCCCACCCCTTCCCCCACCCTCCCCACAGCGCTCCCCCACCCCCACCCCTGCCCCCGGGAAATCAAGAAAAACAAGATTCTACTTGTCCAGGCCCTCAGAGACTCCTCAGAATTGCTGGATTCGTCACAATAAGTGGTAGTAATAGAACCATACACAGGACTGTAAATAAAAACTGCTCCGTGGAGTGGCAAAAAATAATGAAGTAATTAGGTGAACTATTATCAGCACCTGTGACTGATTGGTACAAGCACATTTCTGGCTTTATTATATTATTATTTGTCAGGAACAATAAGCAGATCCTGACATTGCGTCACTTCTGGCCCCGCACCCGGCTTCCCTCTCCCGAGGTCCCCAAGCACCCCGAGGTGCCAGCCCAGGATGGGGGGGGCATCTGCACAGCCGGCGCGAGCCTGCGGTGGGGGAACAGGAGTCCTGCTTCCCAGCCCATTAGGGGTAATGCCACCTTAATTAGCCATTGACATGACTCCTAACAGGTGCTATTTAACGTGCCATTTCTAGAGCGTGTGTCCTGTGGACAGACAGCCCCGATCCCCCGTGTGAGAAGTTCTAACCGCTCACTGCTGACTCTAAACAGAAATGGCCATTCAGGGGCACCTGGGCGGCTTAATGGGTTAAGCCTCTGCCTTCAGCTCAGGTCATGATCCCAGGGTCCTGGGTTCGAGCCCCACATCGGGTTCTCTGCTGGGCAGGGAGCTTGCTTCCCCCTCTTTCTCTGCCTGCCTATCTGCCTACTTGTAATTTCTGTCTGTCAAATATACAAATAAAATCTTAAAAAAAAAAAAAAGAAATGGCCATTCAAATGCTCCACCTGTCATCTTCTACCTGGCAGGCTGCCCTTCCTCCTCATTGGGATTTCTGCACAGAAGTGCCCACTTGCCAGGAATAATAACAATCTGGGATGATAAGAAGAGTTAACACTGAGAGTGTTACTATGTGCCAGGCCCAGCATTGTATATTTGTTTACTTACTTAGTCCTCACAGTAACCCAGTGAGAGAGATACTGTTACCCACCCCCTGTGTTACAGGTGGGGAAACTGAGGCATGGGGAAGTTGTTGAGTGACTCATTCAAGGTCAGAGAGCTGAGACTCTAGGCCGCGGAGTTTGATGGCAACGTAGACCCTTCTTTTTTTCTTTTTAAAGATTTTATTTATGTATTTGTCAGAGAGAGAGAGAGAGCACATGCAGGCAGGGGGAGCAGCAGGCAGAGGGAGAAGCAGACTCTCCACTGAGCAAGGAGCCTGAGGCGGGACTTGATTCCAGGAGCCTGGGATCATGACCTGAGCTGAAGGCAGACGCTTCACCAGGCATCCCAGAGTCTACACACTCGTAATCTTCCGTCCACTGCTCTCGCTCAGAGGTTTCCTTACAGGGCTATGGACCACGGGATGACCACCAGCGTGTGTGGTATGGCCTGGGAGAAAAAGTGCATAAAGCATCTTGCCAAGGCAAGAAAACAGTTTCTCACAGACTGGCCAACACAGTTGGAAGAATCTACTACTTTCCATTAGCGGGAGTGGGGGGTGGGGGTGGGAGGGTGGACGTCCAGGTCTAACCGTCATGCATCGCGAGGCAAGGATCGAAACTTCCACTGCTGGCTAGAGAAACGTGTGATGCTTGCAGGGTGAATCCCTTCTCTGAGAGCCATAGAGGCACGCGGGCTCCTCCCGGGCTTCCTGCCACCAGGAACCTCTCAGGATCCACAACGCTGGACTGGCTTGTTGTCGTAAGGGTTTCACTCTTAGGCCAGAAGACTTTGTCGAACCGCCAGCCAGGTAGCTCTGTGTTGCAGGTTTCGCTCCTGAGCCAGAGCCACCCAACGCTGATTGCCATTCTGGCAAAAAAAGGAAGTTGAGTGGTCCATCTTGCCGGGTGACCTCAGACGAGTCACCAAACCTCCTTCGACCTCAACTTTCTGACTGTAAGACGGAAATAATGATCCCATCTTCCTCATAGCCTGACTGTGAGGCTGAAACAAGTTAGTGAGCGTTAATCACTCATTACCGTTAATTGTCACGTGCAAAGGCACATGGACTGTGAGGCTAAGGGATCTTGGTTTTGGGCCCCGTGTCTCGCATGTTCTCTCCCACACGCTACTATGTTTTGTTTTCATCATTATGTCCGTTTTTCTTATGGAGGGTCCCAGACTGCATAAGCTTCAAGCCCCCCCCCGCCCCCAAACCTGGACCCACCCTATGATTATCCAAGAAAGGAAGTCTTTGTTTTAGAAAGCAGCTGCAGTCCTGCCTAGCTCAGAAATGTGCAGTGTCTAGGTCTTGCCCATGGAAACATGGCTGAAGAACCCACCTTTGTGGACAGGGACAGAAATATCTAAGAAGTCAAGAAGCCATAGGAGACAGCAGATGCTAGATTCATTACGGAGTGACCAACTCGGCCCCATTTGCCAGGCACTGTACCAGTTTTAATGTCTAAACCACCAAGTCCCAGAAACCCCCTCGATCCTGGGCAGATCGGGACGCTCGGTCACCTTCCTTGTTGATGACAGAAGCACGTCACTGTCGTTCACCAAAGAGCCGGCCAGGCAACTGAGTGCCGGGCGTCTGGTAGGTACCCAAGTAACTACTCGCTGAATACACTCTTCGTCAACCAGCCATCGGGGCTGATGGGCTCGAGGAGCAAGAGTGACCTGGGGCGGGCAGGCAGAGTCCATGGAAATCCAGGGTAAATACCAAGTCTGCGGTGGGGAAGTTGGATCCCGAAATTACCATCACTGGGGGAGAGGGCTGTGGGTTGTGACGTGTGCTCAGACCTCGGGGAGTTTCTGTTTTCTTCTGTGTACCTGCTGACAAACAGCAGTTCTTCCATTTAAAATCTCCACCGCGTCGTTCTCAGCTCATGATCAATGCCTGTGTCCGGGCAGAACCGCGAACACAAGCTGGGTCTGGCCGGGGATAAATGGTGCCCCAGGCGGGTCTGCAGCGGGCTCCGGGCACACGGGCGAGCTGCTCGGGCCCTGATTGCACATGCCGTGTAGTCTCCCAATTACGCCAGGACTCAGAGATCAAACAGCCCAACTGTGCGTCACAATGAAAGAGGAGGTCTTAATTTAACTTTGCGCTGCACCCTCCAGCCAGACCGTGCAAAACAATGCCTTGGACTGATGTCCTCCTGAGCCGCAAACCTTCCTGAAATTGTCTCCATCTATCCCAGCGACATCTCCTTAAAGTGGACAGGGGGGAGAGTCAGATATTTCAAAGGACCCATGTGATTCCCGCCAGACTGCTCAGGGGACCACGGCAACCACAGATGGCTTTAACCACCTACTCTTACCTTTGCACGGACAGAGAATTTTCAAATTCTATTTATTTTTATTTTCAGGTAGACTTAGAGGTGTAGCGTTGGTGTGTGAGGAAAATTGTGTGCCTTGGCCCTTCACTGAGCTGTGGCGCACACACAGGAGGCTTGATCGAAAACGGAGAAGCCAGCAAAATACCAAAGGCTGGAATTTTGCAAATTTTATTTTTCTGCTTCCTCATGATACAGCTAGGAATTATAGTGAGGCAAAGCACAGCCAAAAATTAGTCTGACTTCCTTTTAAGTGATAATGTCAGTTAGTGGATAAATATACCAGAAAATGCAATCACTTTGAACATTTAAGATTAAGGAAAGCAGAAAGGTTTGGGGAAAAAATTCTTTGTAGACATCAAAATACGTAGGCAGCAATAGGGACCTAAGCCCACAAATCTGATTTGCTTTCATATATCAGTATTTTTTCCCTCATACTTCTAGCTTTCAGACAATGGATTTTTTAAAGATAGTGCACTAAAGTGATGAAAAAATTTTTGATTGGTGACTTCATCTGTGTAATCATCAGATTCTTCGTGTTGCTACTTGTTCACAGTCTTTTCTAAAAATAAATGATAGATACCTTAAATTGATCAGTGTTTCCCTTACAATAAATAACTCTTTAACATAGAAAGGGAAAAATTAATGTTTGAGAGGTAGCTGAAGCTTTATCACACCATAGAGATCAGGATGATAGTTCAAAAGGCGAATGCAATTACCTTTCAGGCTGAGCATTACATATCGAAAGCATATATTTATAATGGAAATGGATCTTAACACAAAGGGAAAATGATCTTGTAGGATTTTCTGTTTTGGAACTAATAGGCAAAGTCATTTTTTATTTGATGGTCTCAAAAAGCAGTTCACATTACTTTGAAAGAAGCATTTTTCAAGCACTGTAAACACATTAGTGTAGAAAACTAGAAAGAAGCAAAATTACTTGGTCTGGGAGGTTCCTAAACAATTTGTCTTAATTTTAGTTTTTTACTCTCAAATATCAAATGTCCTTCCAACCATTCCCCTGTACCCATACACTGCTTATTTAATGATCTGTGTGTGTGTGTGTGTGTGTGTGTGAGAGAGAGAGAGAAATTTACACCTAAATGATTTACCGTCTCACTCTGACTTGTCTTGAGGACATTTAAAGTTGATACACTGGAAGAAGAACTCTATTTTGGACTACTTGACACTGCAAATTTAAAAGTGGAGACACTTATCTTCCACTACTAATTTTGGATTTCTTAATTTCTTTTACAATAATAGCCCTAAATTAGAAAGTTGAATATCAGATTGTAGGTAATTGTGAAATGTGACATCGCAACCCTGTGCAAAACATCACGATTATGCACATGTGTAAGAATGAAGATGTCTTATGAATTAGCACCAAATGCTGGATAAAATTAGACACCTGCCACAGCTCTTCCCCCTGTGCAAATTTGGCAGTGTTAAGCAAGTATTCCGGGTTGAAGTCATGGCCAGATCATGGGTTTCTGCACACAGTGAAAGTGCCTGTGGGGAAAATGTAGCAGGGACTGTCATGCTACTTACCTTGCTTTATACCACATTTGTTGCCTGCAAAGTTTTCTCCAATTGTTTTCCAGTCTTGCTTGTCAGGATCCAGAAAGAAAGAGTTTTCCCAGGTAGTTACTTCTTAGTTTCTCCTTAGGACGCAGAAATTTTGGAAGATAATTTAGCATGCTTTCTTCAGTGTTTCCTCTCAGTTTAAAGCCTTAAAGATGGACAGATGTACGTTGGCGGCGCGACAGGCAGTGAAATTTAGAGCCGACTAGCCAGCTCCGAAAGCCTTTCCTACGGAATGAGCACAGTTCCACATATCGCCACTAGATGGCGTATGACAACCATTTGTATCAGCCACACTCGGGCTGCCCATCTGTCAATAACTTACCAAATGTGTCCTAAAACAATTCCTCCAAGACAACTTCACGATGAGATTATTATGATCATTTCACCCTTTATATAGGAATTTAAACGGCTTTGACTTATGTTTTGGAAGTAGAAGAAATCCTCCCTGGATGAGAATATATCAGGAAGTGTACAGTTGCATTCGCTGTGCCTAAACGTTAATAAACATTGGCGATTACAGCTGAATTAAGGCACAAATGCTAAATGTTAATGTGTATCCTACCCATTTACCTACCAATGCTTTGACACACATTTATTAGACGTCTGTTGGACGCAAAATGTTACTTGTGCTTCTAAAATATTGAGAGAATATTTTATTACCAGAGATGAGTATATCAGAAAACCATGAGTTCTCTTCCCCCTTATAGCAAAACATAATCCCCCTTGCCTTAACAAATTGTAAACTCCTGTAAAGAAAATCAATTAATAAAATATACAAGCCTTGCAGTGGAGTCAGTTTTCTCTTTTGTGTCCTTTGTCATGAAGTACAGGACAAGATACTTCACGGCATAATTTTTTTAGCCTGTTTGCTGTCAGGATTTAATAATAACACTGGCTTTACTGCAAAGTGTTCAGGGGGATGTGAGAAGACCCCCTCAAAAGTTAGCTCCACACCTGTGGAGATAATCAAAGCATCTCTAAGATCCTCTCCACTTTTAAGAAGCAATGATTTAAAAAAAAAAAATGAGTATTTGAATTCTTTAAAACCCTCACAAACTAGGTGTGATATTGCTTCTAAGCCAGTCTCTAACCAAAAGAAAAGAATGGTCTTATTTTAGAGTTACTGGCTGTTTGTTTGAACTGAAGAATTAGTTGCATTTCAAAATAAAGACATGCCTAATGAAATGATTAAAACATACAGAGCATTAAATTATAAGCAGATGGGAGTTGGGTGGGGGAGATAAATTTGTTGGAGAGCTGAGACCAGGAAACCTGACAGCTTTGGGTTTTTCTCAACAATACAGAAGATGATTGTTTAAGCAACAGAAGATAAGAACACAACCTCTGAAAGATAAATCCCTTTCTTTTCTTTTCTTTCTTTCTTTTCCTTTTTTTCTTTCTTTCTTTCTTTTCTTTTCTTTCTTTCTTTCTTTTTTTTTTTGATAGACTACAACACACAAGAAGAGCCAGAAAGTAAGTCCATGTGTGTTATAAGCATTAAAAGAGATGGCTACTATTGAAAGAGGGTAGATAGTCACAGTGAGGCCTGGAAAAGGAACCGGGAAATTTGCAAATGTATCAAAGTAGCCAGAGGTCCAGGAGATTGAAGAGGATCAGACAGGCCAGAGTAAGTCACGGTTCAGGGTTTGGATTCTTCATAAGAAAGTCAGACATCTCTCCCCGGCTGTTGTCTGGTCCAAGTTTATTCATGAAACGCCTTTTCTCTTCTGTCCTCCCTGAAATTTATCATTTTAAATGCTGCTCTGTATGGTTAAAAGATATTAGTTTGTTGAGATGGAGTTTAGAACAGCTAAAAAAGAAGTTCAGCGAGTAGGAGTAGTTCAGAGACTGTGCAAATTGTCTGTTAAGTGGCACTTTACGGTTCGGCCAAATCCAGGAGAGTTTTATCTCGAATTTCTATCAGGCTGCATTTAGCAGGAGCTGGTTCCCTGGAAGCGGGCATTTAGAAAAAAGGAAAATCCGTGTTGTGTCTCTATCTTTCCTGGATATACAATGGCAGTTTCGACCCATTTGAGCTGCCTCCCCAAACAGAGGCACTGATTGTCTTCAACTGTGGGTTAATGGATGTAGGTCTAGAGATAAAGGAAATAAACCCTCTAAGATTTTGTCTAATTTTTAAAAGGCATCTCACCTTCCTAAGTTGTGTGTCTTCTTTGTCCTGGAGGTCTGCAGGGGAGAGGACAGCCCTGCCGTGGCCATGGTGGTTCATGCCCCAGGGCCACGGGCAGGCTCCAGAGGGAGGGTGCAAGGCATCTTCAGAATTGAAATCACTTCTTGCTTTAATCGCAGAAAGAACACCCCAAAGATGAGTGTGGTGCACGGGCACACACAGACACTCTCTCCAGGGAGGAATGTGCTGTCCTCCTTCTGTTCCAGGTAATACCCCGTCCCCCATCCACAAGAGCCGCCCCTGTGGGTCCACAGCCCTTCTGTGTCTGGCCTCGTGGCACACGGCACCACTCTGCAGACTGACCGATTCTGGGGGAGTCTTGTGTCTCCGGCTCCATCTGCTAACATTGAGCCCCTGCTAGAACCTAAAGTTGGAGGTGCCAGATAGCGATTTCACTCTGCCTCCTGCCTTATTAAAACTCTCCACGTCACCTCTGCTGGGAGACAATGGCTATGTGTTCAGGAATTGAGGGAGTAGGTCTGCTTTCCAAAGACTTTGTCCCATTTACCCAAAAGGTTGGGGTTCAGTGGAATGCTTATCTATACCAGCTGCATTGACCTGGTTAAGGCGTAGCGTCACCCTCCCCCCTCCCTCGCCACAGTAAAATCTTACGCTTTTCTCTTTGATTTTTAAAGTTCTATTCAGTGTGTCCTGTAGTAAGTCTCATCTAGTCCTTGGAAAGTAATGGACCATAAATGTATAAAGTTAATATTTATTTATTTAAGGATTTTATTTATCTATTATTTGAGAGAGAGAGAGAGAGAGAGAGAGGGAGGGAGAGAGAGCGAGCAGGTGTAGGGTCAGAGGGAGAGGCAGACTCCCCAGCGAGCAGGGAACCCAATGTAGGACTCGGTCCCAGGACTCCAGGATCATAACCCAAGCCGAAGGCAGTCGCTTAACCAACTGAGCCACGCAGGCGCCCTAAAGTTAACATTTATATATACAAATATGTAAGTAGTAACTATGAAATTCTACTTATAGAGCTGCCTTCTGTGGAGGTTTGACATTGTTCCTGTTTCTTTATGAGAAAATAACATTTTTTTTTAAAGATTTTATGTATTTATTTGACAGACAGAGATCACATGTAGGCAGAGAGGCAGGCAGAGAGAGAGGGAAGAAGCAGGCTCCCTGCTGAGCAGAAAGCCCGATGTGGGGCTCGATCCCAGGACCCCGGGATCATGACCTGAGCCGAAGGCAGAGGCTTTAACCCACTGAGCCACCCAGGCGCACCGAGAAAATAACATTCTTGAACATCTTTCACCTTTATTAGCTACTGGCCAGTGCAAGGTGGGGGCCCAGGACGTGAGCTGCCTCTTCCGGCTGTGTGCACGGGGCCTTGCTCCCTCCCAGGTTCTACAGGAGCAAAGGGATGACAGTGCCCCTGCAGCCGGACCAGGAGGAACTCATGTCCTGATCAGGCTCCGTCCACCAGGCGTACCCATGTGAGGACTTCAAATTATGGCCTCTCAAAACTCAGTTAAGCCATTGTCCCCATCCTGGCCTCCCTCCTCCTCCTCCTCCTCCTCGTCATCTTTACCGTCACAGCCATAGCAGACACTAATGGCAGGAGAGCTCACTGCAATCAAGGGGCCTTCCATGGGAGGCGTCCTTTGAGGGGCGACGGAGGTCCCCCGAAGGCTGGTTCATCCACGCTAGTTCACTGTGCACCTGCGGAAAGTCCTTGTGGAAAGTGCTCAGCTGCTCGCTCCGCTCCTGGCGTGTCATGTCGGGCAATAAAGTGTGGCTGACTCAGTTTGTAGGGATGGCGCTCAGAGACATGGGAAACCCTGGAGACCTCAGCTTAGGACGAGGGGAGAAGACGCAGAGCGACGGACAGAGAGAAGGGAGAGTAGCACAAGGCAATTGCCAAAGCCATACACCTCTCTGCTCCACGCAGTGGTTCTGGCCCAAGGGATGCCTGGGGAGGTGGTTAAGGATGCAGACCCCTGGGAGCCAGCCCAGAGGGGCCAATGGGCTGTGGCTGGGGTGGGCCGAAGAATTTTCACTTTTAACCGGTTTCTAGGTGCTATTGAAGCTGGGATCTACAGACCTCACATTGAGAAACAAAGACCTAGAGGAGACAGGTCAGAGTGGACTAATGTTGTGTTGGTGGTGGGGGGGTTCCTCCCAAAGGAAGGGGAGGCTTTGCATGGGCCCTGATATTTATCACCACTGAGATCACCTATCCCAACTCTTCACCTGATTAAAAATGGCATTGCAATCAATCGAAATGGGGGTCCCACATTTCCCAAAAACACAATTTTCCAAAAGCACAATTCTTCAGGCCTGGGTGCCCGGAAGGGCCAGCAGAGATGAGACAAAGTCACGTTTCCTGCCCTGGGAGCCAGTGATGGTGGGGAAGAGGAAACAGGGCTCGGATCAGCTCTGAGGTCCCTGGGGTGCAGTTCAGGGCTCTGACCAGCCTTGCTCAGCCTATCCTCCAGCTACTTGGGTGGAAACAGCTGAACTTCAAAAGAAGCGTGGGGTTTACCCCATGGCAGCTGTGGATGTGTGGGTGGGTGCGCGCATAGGGCACCCAGGGAGCTGAGCCGAACGAAGGCTGGAGAACAGGAAGGGGGAGACAGAACGACAGAGAGAGAGAGTCAGGGTGGAAATGAGCAGCTTTGGGTTTGGGCCTTATTTGTGAAGGACGTGGGCACACTTGGAAATGTCTTTCTCATTTGTGTTTTAGTCAATGCCGAATTGTAAGATCATCTCGATAATCCCTTGGAAATCCATGCAGGGAAATTGTTTCATGATAAATCCTCCCGAAATCCTTCCCTGCACTCCTACTCTAAGGCCTTCCACGGAAACATCCTGAAAGACCAAGACCAAGAACCTGAGCATCCCTGTCACTCTCCACAAAGGCTTTTGTGAGCTCTTGTTTAAAAGCTGCAATAAACTTTAGAGAGTTTGGCTTGAGGAGCAGAGAAAACCCCACACCAACAAAAGAAAGGCACTCCAGATTTGGAAGACAGAACGGGGCAGAGCCCGACTGGTGTTCTGTCTTAGGAAGACAACAGGAGACAGGGCCCCTAGCACTTTCACAATAGGTGAGAAGATGTTATCAGGAATCTCTTCCCATGGCTTGAGTTACAGGAGGGAAAACATGGGCTCAGAGCTTGAAAAAGTAAAAAAACAAAAAAAACAAAAAAAACAAACAACAAAATAAACCCCAAAACAAATCCACAGGGATTGTACAGAACAAGAGAACAAGCAAAACAGGGAATGAACTGCCAAAGAAAGTGGAATTTCCATCCCTGGAGCTATTCTGGGTGAGAGGAGGGACCTCTTTATTACAGGTTGCTTAGAGGAATGAACGTGATCCCTCCGCGGTGCCTGGGAACCAGCTCCATGACCCCGGCGAAGTTCTTTCCAGTCAGCAACTCCATAATTATTGACCCAGGTGGCCAAGGTTCGTCTCAGAGGAGAAGGAGTCTGTTTTCAACAGACTTGCAAGGGTTCCGGTGCCAACAATGCTTTGTCATTGACTGGATGGTTTTCAAGTCATTTTGTTCAGCAACAGCTCCGATGGGAGGCCCACTCAGCAGCGGGGGGAGCATTTGCAGAGGGCCGGGAGGGCTCAAACCCTGCAGGCCAAATTGCATTCCCAATGGCCTCGTGCAGGTGTAGGAGAGGTCCTTCCCAGAGGTCTCCCAAAGAATCCTGCGGCTCCCGGGGAAAGGGAGCCAGCAGATACCCTCCATCTTCTCTCTTGCTAGAAAGCTCCTTTGCCTGGGCCTCTAAGGCTAGTTGATGGAGGGTCTCCCCGAGGACCGGGGAGCAGAATCTACCTCCATCCTGTTTTCAATCGCTTAGCTGTGAGTTTGAAATTACTCTGGCTCTCTGGTGCACATTTTTGCTGTGTTTTCTCACGAGGATGTCCCACCCTTAAAAAAAAAAAAAAAGTCAAAAGAGGTTCCCAACTGGTTTTAAGTCTCCAGGTTTCCCTTCGTCTACCTGCCTTAGGGAGACCATTTTAAAAGAAGTTTTAGGAAACCAGTTTCAATGCTTCACACTATACAGTACATTATACCTTTTGCAATACACATTATACGGTAAATATTTTGTGATGATAATTTTATGAAAGAAAAGCGCTGACCCTGGTTTTCTTAGGCTTCACCATCTTGAGCGGGTAAATGGCCCCACTGTAATGACTAAACCACGTAGCCCTGGCTCTTCCACCACCCTACGTAATACCTAATATGGAGAGCCCTGTGAGGCAGGGCCTCTGGTAATCCCCAGAAGGTTCTCGAATGACCTCTCCCAAACGGTCACGGGTTGTCATTCTGCCTCTTCCCCAGGAAGCCACACGGAAGGGACAGTTCACCGCCATCCCTGTTGCCAGGACCTGCAGGAGTTGACAGAATGGATGCCCTGGCCAGAGTGCTTGCTCCCCGTAGCTCCGAAGACAAGATCCGGGGCCCCAGCCATGCTGAGTTCCTCGTAACGCTCTGCATGCTGAAGACACAAGCTGAAATCCTGCCCACACAGGATGGCCCCTCTCCCTTAGCCCAACTCTCAAGCCCATCTTGATGTTTCGTAAGTGAGAC
Source organism: Enhydra lutris kenyoni (assembly GCF_002288905.1). NCBI lineage: Eukaryota > Metazoa > Chordata > Mammalia > Carnivora > Mustelidae > Enhydra > Enhydra lutris. The sequence goes on along the minus strand of NW_019154096.1, from coordinate 68,357,474 downwards.
CCACACACCCGTGACTCAGTTCGAACAAGGCACTGATACCCAGGAGAGAGAAACCCTGCGGTTGTTCTCCTCACCCAAGAAGCAGACTAAAATGTCCCGCAGCACTAGGCTCTTAGGGGCTCTACACACCATCAGATACGGCTCTTGGGTCTGAATTCAGCTGTGGTTCTTGTTGGCATTTCCCAAGTCCAAGATCATCGCACTTTTCTTAAGTTATGCCCTTTGCCTCAGTAATTCCTTCTGAGTCACTTTTTTTAAAATGGAAATAATTAAATACAGGAAAGCTCTTATGTGCAGACTTTGTATTGAAGCGACATTTACAGGAGGGAGGAAGCAGAAACCACTGAGCGTTCGATCATTAAAGAGTGGTTGGGTAAGTTATGGACTGTCCCCCTAAAAGGAACAGTCCATAGCCGATAAAAATGGTCCCTACAGGGCTTTGTAGCAACAGGGAAAATGTTTGCAAGATAGTGTGAAAAAACATTCAAAGCTTAAATTTTTAATTTAAATTATTATAATGGTGTAAAATAGAATGCATGCATAAAAAGGCAGGAAGGATATAGAAATCAGCATTTACCCCAAATTTGTCTTTTGGTAATAGAATACTGGGTGGTTAAAAAAATATTTGTCTTTCTCCTTTTCTGAATAAATCAAATTTTGCCAAGAATGGCCGTTCTCAAATTAATGAAAAAATAGGTAATAAGAAAAAGAAGGACTCCTGGGTGGTACAGTTGGTTAAATGTTCAACTCTTGGTTTTGGCTCAGGTCTGATCTCAGGGTTGTGAGGTCAAACCCCATATCGGGGTCTGTGCTAGGTGTGGAGCCTGTTTAAGATTCTCTCCGGGGGCCCCTGGGTGGCTCAGTTGGTTAAGAGACTGCCTTCGGATCGGGTCATGATTCCGGAGTCCCTGGATCGAGTCCTGCATGGGCTCCCAGCTCCATGGGGAGTCTGCTTCTCCCTCTGACCTTCTCCCCTCTCGTGTTCTCTCTCACTCTCTCTCTTTCAAATGAATAAATAAAATCTTTTTTTAAAAAAAGAAAAAGATTCTCTCTTTCCCTCTGCCTCCTCCCCCACCACACTCGTCTCTCTCTAACATAAATAAATAAATCTAAAAAAAAAAAAGAAAAACAAAAGAACCCCCTTGGATAGACTGAGCCTGTATCCCCCCCACTTCCTGTCTCTCGTGGAACCTTCCAAATGTTCATCATCTGTTGTCTTCCCTTTGTTCCACAAGCCATAGGGGTGGTTATTGCCTTCTACAGTAGCTACCTTTGTGATTACTTTTTTTTTTTTTCAAGATTTTATTCACTTATTGAAGAGAGAGAGAGATTGAGAGCACAAGCTGAGGTTGGGCCAAAGGGAGAGGGAGAGAGAGAATCTCAAGTGACTCTGTGCAGAGATCATGACCTGAGCCGAAACCAAGAGTCGGACGCTTAACCTACTGAGTCACCCAGGCGCCCCTACCACCATGATGTCTTAAAGTTGTTCTTTTAAGCCTTTCAGTTACTTAATTGATAACTTTTAAAATTTTATTAACAATTCTTTACAATACATCAACTGTTCGAAGAGCTTGTGTGTCCTGATAGTACCTGAAGGGGAAAGTCACTTGAATGGATTGAAAATTCCCAACAGCAAATACCCCTAAACCCTCAGTACCACACTCCCTTCTGCTTCACAGAGAAAGTGGACACCTTCCGCTGAGAATCCCTGCCTTGTTCACCCTCCACACAAACAAACATACCCACACCTGTTCTCTATGCTCACCTCCCCTCCAGTTTAAACCTGTATCCTACATGCCTGCTTCCCAGCCCATCCCCCTCCTGGCCTCTCAGGAACCTCTCTCCCCCATTAATCAACTGTCAGTGCCCTCCCACATAGTCAACATTTCTCAAATGGATCCTTCCTACTGGCTTTTAAATTTGTTCAACTCCTACAGACGTGAAGAACGTTTCCTTGATCCCCAATCCCCTTGGCCAGTAACCATACTCTTTCTCATGAGTTTAGTCACCAACTTTATTTATTTATTTACTTATTTGACAGAGAAAGGAAGAGTACAAGCAGGGGGAGCAGCAGGCAGAGGGAGAGGGAGAAGCAGGTTCCCTGCTGAGCAAGGGATCCAATACGGGGCAATCCCAGGACCCCTGGATCATGACCTGAATAGAAGGCAGATGCTTAACCAACTGAGCCACCCAGGTGTCCCCAGTAACTAACTTCTTGAGTTTAATTCATTTTTATTTCCTCCATTTGTACTTCCTCCTTGTTTCCTCCAGTCTGGCTTCTGGCCCCACCAGTCTGCTTTGCTAATGTCACCCATGAGTGTTTCATAATCAAATGGATATATTTTCAGCCCTCATTTTATAGGACCACTTGGTTGCACTTAACACTGTCATACACCTTTGCTTGGAAGTGGATGCTGAGGCAGATCTAACCATGTGTGTTGTTCCTTTGTCCTCTGGGAGGGCACAATTTTCTAGTTTTCCTCCTACCTCTGTAACTACTCTTCTCACTGCAGATCCCCTTCCCCTCCCAGGAGGTGAAATGCTGGCCTTGTGGAAGGCTCAGCTTTGGGTCTTCTCCTTTCTCACTGCTGCTCAGATCATCTCATCCACACCAATCACTGCCATGGGCCAAGTATTTGCATGCCTACATCTTTGGCTCAGGAGTTCCCTCTGAACTCCCAGCCCAGACATACCCACCTGTCCTTGATCTGTGCACTTGATGTCTCCCATGTGCCTCTAACTCAACAGGAATAAGACAAAACTCATGCTCTTTCCCCAAAACAGGTCATCTTCCAGGGTCCCCTACCTTAGCCAAAAATACAATCTTCCATCTATGGCACAACCCTAAATCCCAAGAGTCACCTTCCACGCTCCCTTCTCTTTCTATTTCCAATATGCTACCAAACTTGTCCATTTTACTTTACACATATTTCTTGAAAAACATCTCCATTGTTGCCATACTACCATATTCTTTGTCTGTTGCAGTGGTCTGCAAACTGATCTCCTCTTTCCACTTTTCCCTCTCCCACGGATTCTCTGCACTATATAGCCAGGGTAATCGTCTTACAAGGAGAATCTGAACATGTCCCGCCTCTACTTAGAACATGTCAGTGACTTCTTCTTGCTCTTAGAAAAGGCTGAAGTCCTTTCTGAGGCCTCCAAGGCATTGGCCACCCACCACACTTGCCTGTTATCCTTCTCTTTCCCATTCTCTGTTTTCTGGCTGCCTGACCATCTCCTGTACTCCCTTATACCAGGACCTTTGCACAGTTGGTCTTGTTATCTGGAATCTGTATTCATTTTTCATACCTCAGTGTGATGGCCATTTCTGAGGGAGGCCTTCTCTGAATCCCCCTCCCGCTGCCCCAGACTTGGTAAAGACTATTGCATAACACAGTGTACCTCTCCTTGGAGGCCTTTCTACAGCTGTGACTTTACAGTTACTCATGTGATTGACTGGCTGATGTTGGTCTCCCCACCAGTTGCATGTTCCAGGAGATCAGGGGATCTGCCTTGCTATGCTCTTGAACTCTCAGAGTCTGGTCCAGGATCTGGCTCCTTCTCACAATAGATGAGTATTTGTCAAATGAATGAACGAGTTTGGATTGAGGACTGCTGACCTCAGGACATTGTTCTCTCAATGCCTTTATACCATGGGATCCTTCCATGTTTTTGAGTGGAAGATGTTGCATGAATGTTAAGACTAGCAGTTTCAAACTGAAAGACTGCAGGTTAAGCCACTACTGCCTGACAAGGGAAACCCATGATAGAAGTCAGTATTTTCCTAATTTAAAACCAAGAGAAATTTCTCTTAGTGCATATTTTGTCATCAGAAATCTATTTTCAGACCGAAAGAAGGCAGATCTGTGTTTTGTTTATTATTGAAAAGAGCAAGGTTAGACATGCCATCATAATGGAAGTGAAAACTTTGGTGAGAAACACAACTGGAGTAAAATTGGCTCCCTGAATCCAGGAGAGAAGTGGCTGATGTGAGGGGAGAGCAATTTCTGTTCATAAACTGTAAAAGTATTTATTTCTATGAGTATTTATTGAGCTCCTACTGTTTTATAGCTAAAGAAACTAAGCCTTGTGGGATTTAACTTGCTTAAGACTATAGAACTAGTAGAAGGCAGAGACTAGTTTCAGACCCATCTGCCTGATGCCCAAGTTTTGCATATTAATTGTCCTGAGGAAATTCCAGTTAATGTTCATGATCTGGATAGATTGGTGTTGCAGTTATCTATTGTTGTATAATAAACCACCCCAAAATTAACAATTTAAACAACAAGCATTTTATTAGGCTCATGATTTGGGGGGTTAGGCCACAGTGGAGATGGCTCATCTCTGCTTGGAAGGACTCCAGTGGTTAAAGGTAACTGGCATGGCTCCCTGGGACCATGGAACCTAGGTTCTGGCTCTGGGCTGGGATTGCTGGAAGAGCTGGGCCATCTTGTTTTCTCCATGCAGCCTTCCCATACAGCTGGCTGGGGCATCCTCATAGCATCATGGTCTCTGGGGAAGCTGATCATATGTGGCAGCCGCTTCCTTCAAAATGAGCCCGGCAAGAGACAGGAGTTAGAAGAGGACTGTGTCTTACGGCCGAGGCTGGGAACTGGCACAGTGTCACTTCTTCATTGTCAGAGCAGTCACAGAAGCCGTCTAGATCCAAAGGAGGGTGACACAGACCCCACTTCTGGTTGGGAGGACTATAAAAAATGTGACCGCTTCAATTCTTCATAATCAGATACATCTGCATTTCTCTCTTTATTTTTGTTCATTTATTTTTAAAGATTTTATTTATTTATTTGACAGAGAGAGAGAGATCACAAGTAGGCAGAGAGGCAGGCAGAGAGAGGGGGAAGCAGGCTCACCGCTGAGCAGAGAGCCCGATGCGGGGCTCGATCCCAGGACCCCGAGATCATGACCCGAGCCGAAGGCAGAGGCTTAACCCACTGAGCCACCCAGGCGCCCCGGCATTTCTCTCTTTAAATGCTTTGGAATAATATATATTATTGCCCTAGACTCCATTTCCATGTGGGGGTAAATACTGCTTCTAAATTCAATGTTACCACTGCCTTGTGTGAGACTTCAGGTCCTTGCAATGATAACTATGTATTAAATAACTCAGGAATGTCCACTGTGTTCACAGCAGGCCATCAGGGTAGAAGGTAAACAGAACAGTGGAAGTAGCAATATTCTGTCATTTCTGAACCTTGACAGCTAAGTCATGACTCCCACCTGAAGAAGCATTGAAATGGGATGTGACTCAGTGTTTCGATCTCCTCTGTTCTCATGATTCCTTCTTTCATGCTTACCTTTAAAAAAATTATTGTTTTTTTTTTATCGTTTTCACTTGACTCCTCAAAATATCATTGTTCTGTCTTATAGCTTTCTAAGCCTTTTCCTGTTTTTTTTTTTAAATTAATCTTTTTAATTTTGAGATAGAGATTCAAACAGAGTTGCAAAAAATAATGCAGACTCCTTGTATCCTGTTTTCCCTGTGTCTCCCAATGAAAACATCTTGTAAAACTATAGTACAATCACAAACAGGAAATTGCCATTGATACAGTCAAGATACAAGACATTTCCAGCACCACAAGAATCCCTCACACCGGCCTTTTATAACCATATCCACTTCCCTGTCCTCCAGATCCTACGACTGATCTGTTCTCCCTTTTTGTAATTCTGTCATTCAAGAATGTAACATAAATGGAAAGCTGTATGCATGCAATCTCTTGGGACTGGATTTTTTTATTCAGCACAGTTCTCTAAAGATTCATTCAGATAGTTGTATATATTAGGACTTCCTTCCCTTTTATTTCTGAGTAACATCCCACAGTATGGGTGGACCAGAGTTTCCTCATTCACCTGTTGAGGAACATCTGGGTTGTTTCCGGTTTGGGCTATTACAAATAAAGCCGCCAAAAATCCAAACTTACAGGTTTTCTGTCAACATAAGTTTTTATTTCTTCAAGATAAACGCCCAGGAACACAACTGCTGGGGGCTACCGTAATTTGGATGTTTAACTTTTTAAGAAACGGACAGTTTTTCAGGGTGGCTATCTCATCTTACATTCTCATTAGCAATACACAAAGGACCCAGTTTTTTCCACATCATCTCCAACATTTGGTGTTGTTACTATTTTAATTTTACCCATTTGGATGGGTATTCGAGGTTTTAGTTTGAATTTCCCTAATGGTTAATGACATTGAACATCTTTTCGTGTACTTATTTGTCATCTGTATACTGTATATTCTTTTCAGTGAAATGTTTATGTCTTCTGCCCATTTTTAATGGGATTGATTGCTTTCCCACTGTTGAGTTTTGAGGGTATGTTGTATATTCCAGATACTAGTTTCTTTGTCAGGTATGTGGTTTAAAAACATTTTCTCCCACTCTGCAGCTTGTGTGTTGATCCTCTCAACGAGGTCACTTACATAGCAAAAGTTTTAAACTTTATAACGTGTAATTTATCAAAATTTCTTTTGTGATATGTGATTTCTGTTATCAAATCTAACATATAACTCTTTTGACCAGCCCTAGTTTCTGAAGATTTTTCTCTCCCCTCCACCACCCCTGGAAGTTTTAATTATACCTTTTACATTTAAGTTAGTGATCTATTTTGAGCTAATTCTTGAATTAAAGTGTGAGACTTCGGTCAAGATTAATTTTCCCCACTACAGATGTCCAATTGCTACAGCACCATTTGTCGAAAAGGCTATCTTTCACCCACTGAATTGTTTTTTTGCAAAACATCTGTTGTGTATATTTGTGTGGGTCTGTTCCTGGGTTTTCTATTCAGTTCTCCTGGTCCATGAGTCTGATTCTCTGCCACTGCCACACAGTCTTGATTATATACATAATTATACAATGAATCTTGAAATCAGGTAGACTGATCCTTCCATGTTGAATTTTGTCAAATGCTTTTTCTGCATCAGTTGATGTGGCCAAGGGAGTTTTCTTTTTTAGCCTGTCATTACGGCAGATTACACTGATTGATTTTTCAAATACTGAACTAGCCTTGCATCCCTAAAATAAGCTTCATTTGGTAATGGTGAATTCTATTTGCCAATATTTTGTTAAGGACCATTGCAACTCTAGTTGTAAAGAATATTCATCTATAGTATTTTTTTTTTGTACTGTCTTTATCTGGTTTTAGTGTCAAGGTAACATTAAGTCTACAAAATAAAAAAAAAATAATTGGGAAATGTTCCCTACTCTTCCATTAGTTAGGACGATTGTGTAGAATTTATGTTAATTTGGAAATTTTTGGTAGAATTCTCCAGTAACACCATCTGGGCCTGGAGATTTCTTTCGAGAGAATTTTAAAATTATAAACTCAATTTTCTTAGTATTTATAGGGCTATTTAAGTTATATATTTGGGGGTATCTGGGTGGCACAGTCAGTTAAGCGTCCAACTCTTAGATTTTGGTTCAGGTCATGATCTCAGGGTCATGAGATCGAGCCTCGTGTTGGGCTCTGTGCTGGGTGTGGAATCTGCTTAAGATTCTCTCTCCCTCTCTCTACCCTTCTCTCACCCCTTCTCTCTCCCTCATTAAATAAATGAATGAATGAATGAATTACTTATTTCATATTGGGTTAATTGTGGTAGTTTTCTTTTTTTTTCCCCCAAGTAATTGCTACATTTTATCTAAATTGTTAAATTTATGTATATAGAATTTTTCAAAGTATTGCCTTATTATTTTTTTGATGTTTTCAGTGTCTATGGAGGCACTCCATATCTCACTCCTGATATTGGTCATTTGTATTTTTCTCTCTTTTTCAGTCTTTCTTGCTAGACATTTGTCATTTTTATTTATTTTTTAAACAACCAGGTCTTAGTTTCATTGATTTCCCCCCTTATTTTTCTGTTTCCAGTTTCATTTATTTATGCTCTTATCTTTATTATTTGCTTTTTTTCAGTTTATTTTGCTCTTCTAGGTCCTTGGGGGTGGGAGTTTAGATTATTGATTTGAAACTTTCTGTTTTCTAATATATGCATTTAATACTGTAAATTTACCTCTTAAGATTACTTCCTCTATGCCCCACAAATTTTGATATGCCGTATTTTCATTTTTATTTGGTTTTTATTTCATTTTCTTGACCTATGAGTAATTTAGAAGTATGTTGTTTGGTTTCTCACTGTTTGGAGATTTTTCTCTTATCTTTCTGCTGTTGATTTCTAGTTTGAATTCATTGTGGTCACAAGACACCTTTGTTTAATTCAAATTCTTTTACCTACCTAGGGTTAGGGTTAGGGCCTGGGGCATGGCAGGCCCGAGTCACTTGCACTGATGCGGGCTTCCCATGGGGGGTAAGGGACTGAGTTGAGGGCCAGCATCAGGCTGTGCGTCAGAATCTGGTTTTGTGCGGAGAGGGGGCATCGATTCTTGGGGTTTTATCTTTGTTGAGGTTTCTTTTTGGCCCAGAATATGGCCTATCTTGTTATATGTTCTATGGACACTTGAAAAGAATGGGTATTCTGCTGTTGTTGAGTGGGATATTTTCTAAATATTGATTAGAAAGGTTGATTAGATAAAGGTTGAAATAAATAAAACCAATAAAGGTTGATTAGACCCTAATGATTGAAATGTCATGGAGTTCTTTTATAGCCTTGCTATTTTTTTTGTCTTGTCATTTTATTATTTTTTTCTAATTTTTTAAATCATTTTTTTGCATGCACACACACACGCACACACATACACACACACACGCACACACACACACACACACACACACACACACAGATTTTAGAATGGGAGATGGGCAGAGGGAGAAGGAGAGAAAGAATCCCAAGCAGGCTCCATAACCACTGGGAAGCCCAATGAGGGGCTCAATTTCATAACCCTGAGATCATGACCCGAGTTGAAATAGAGAGTTGGATGCTTAACCAATTGAGCCACCCAGGCAATTACTGACTTATATCCACCTATAATTGTGGACTTGTCTATTTCTTTTATCAGTTCTATCAGGTTTTGCTTCATATATTTTATTGCTGTTTTGTGGTGCATGCATGTTTAGCATCGCTGTGTCTTTTTTGTGGATTGGCCCTTTCATCATCACAGAATATCTGGCTCTGTCATGGGTAGTTTTTTTCACTCTGAAGTCCTGCTTTTCTTTGATGAATATTTGCATGAGACATCTTTTTCCATCTTTTTATTTCCACCTTGCTTTTCTTTTTTAATTTGAAGTGAGTTCCTTGCAGACAGACTACATTTAGATCATGGTTTTAAATCCACGTTGCCATTCTCTGTGTTTTAATTATTGTATTTAAATCATTTACATTTAAAATTATTATTGATATGTTAGCTTTTAAGTTTGTCTTTTTTTTTGGTGCTGTTTTCATTTCTCAGTTTCATTTTTCCTGACTTCCTGTGATTCATGTAAACATTTTTTAGACTCCAATTGTGATTTATTGATAGTGTTTTAAAAGTATCTCTTTCTAGTGACTTTTTTTTTTCAGTGGTTGCGCCAAGTTTTACATTATATAGACATAGTTTGTGAGTCTACTGGTGGTGTCATTTGATCAGTCTGAGGGAAGTTTTCTTTCTCGGTAGACTACCCTTTCCTGGCCTTTAGCGAGAGAGAGCAGGCTTTTTCGTGGGGCTTTTTGGTCTGCGTCTGTGGGCATTTCCAGGTCACCACCTTCTCCAGCACGTCATCTGGGGCATAGGAAGCAGTAGGAGGTTCAGGGGACTCATCACTGTGCTGCTCTCCACATCCTGGATGCCCAGGGCATCCGCCTCTCTCTGCCTTTCCGAGTTGCCTTATGCTTGTTTTGCAGATAATATCCAAGATTTTTAGCTCTATTTAGAGGGAAAGATGAGGAAAAGTACCTCCATTGTATCTTCCCAGAAGCTGAAGTTCTCACTTAATCTTTATTTTTAAAGAAAATATTTTTATTTTATTATATATATTATAAAAATAATAATTTAAAAAGTATAGATGGCAGATTAGGTGAACAAAACAAACTTAGGGGTGCCTGGGTGGCTCAGTTGGTTAAGCGGCTGCCTTCGTCTTGGGTCATGATTCCAGGGTCCTGGGATCGAGCCCCTGTATTGGACTCCCTGCTCAGCAGAGAGCCTGCTTCTCTCTCTCCCTCTGCCTGCCTCTCTGCTTACTTGCGCTCTCTCTCCATCTCTCTGTCAAATAAATAAATAAAATCTTTAAAAAAAAAAAAAATCAGTTGCCCATAATTGTAAAAGTTTATCTCTGGACTTTCCATTCAAAAAGACAAACAATAACAAAAAACAAAAACAAAGCAAACTTAGATGTAAAACCTACTCAACAAGTTCTTTTAAGGAAATCTTCAGTCATTAAGGCTATCCCAAACCCTCACTGAATAAAAACAATGCTCCCTTATATTTAGTTCTTTATACACTTTCAAATCTTTTATCTTATTTGATCCTGCTGGGAACCCTATAAAGGGGGATAAGGCAAATACTATTATCCCAGTTTTATAGAAAGGGAAACGGCACTACGAAAATCAGAAAAAACACAGGACCCCCCCCCAACCCAGCCAAAGATTTACACAAAACAATCGGCCTATTTGTTTCCCTCTGTTAAAAAAAATAATTGTCTTCCACAGAAAATTATGTGAACTAATCTCTTTAGAGAGCTTTCTTCCCTATCATCTAAAAGGAGAATATTTTACGTGCTATAGTGTTTCCAGGTTCCGACCATGAGATGACTTACTTGGAATCAATGAGAGAATGGGAATTTACTACTTCTCCACCCCCTTCAAAAATCCCGTGCCATAACTCCTCCAACTCATGAATCATCTTTTGAAAGTCTTGAGTTATATTCTGAATCCTCATCTGGACCCAAGCTGGAGAAATGGCATCTTCTTTGAATTTCAGATTCCTTCTGTGCAATGGAGGCCAAGTCCTGCAGTGTCTCTTCTACCTGCCTTTGGATTTGTCACAATCTGAAACATGGAACCGTTTTGAGGAACATGTAATGATGAAGAGATGGTACCCATGTTGACCCCAAATTACCGACAAAGTACGCTGTAGCTGAATTTTTCTCAGGCACCCAAGAATCTTACAGGATGGAAACATTTTTCGAGACTGAATCTCTACCATCTGCCTACATAGCTCTGCAAGAGGCAGAAAGCTAGAGGAAGTGGTCATGGAGGGTCTCTTGGGGATACAGCATAAGGAATTTCTCTGTTGAATCTCATTGCTGCATGCAGATTTAAGAGATTCAAATATAGACTCAATCAAAGAGGAGAGTGAAATAAAAAATACAATAAAATACAAGATATCTTTTATAAAATCATAATGAGAGAAAGTGTTTGAGAGTAAGGAATTGAGAGCTGGTGGAAAGTAGCCTTCAGTTTATGGAGGTACTCAATAATGGTTCGCTAATAGACAAAAGGCATTTTGAGGAGGAGAAACCATCTATCTAAGTATGCCAGGGTCTGGCCCTTCCCGTTTACTGTCAGGAACTATCTGTTGCCTATTAGCTGTCTGATGAAATCTCTGGGGGCAAAAAGACTTAGTATCTGTCTTCAGGGAGCTCCCAGCTGACTGAGGAGATGAGCCCTAGAGGTAAGAAGATGAGGGGGTGCTAAGTGAGTGGTACAGACATGTAACCGTTTCTGTTATTTTTGGACTGGGTTGGCCTTGGAAAGTAAGCTTAAGATGTAGAAGGGGAAGAGATTTCAGCCAAAGAAGAAAGAAGGGAAGGCCCAAGGTTGGGTCTCTGCCTTCTTGAAGGGCAATGAACAGACTCCTGGACCTCTGCCAAAGGGTGTTTATGAAGGGTTACGGCAGGAAAAGGGGCCCAATGAGGTGGGACAGGTGGGACCAGGACTTTCCTTGGCCAGGAAGGAACACTGGGAAAGGGCAGTGGGGGAAAGTTAACATATTGGGAGGACTGAGCCAGCAGTGGAGCGTAAGACGGATTGCAAAGGAGAGACCTGGGTAAAGTGGTGACAGGTCATTTATTTAGAAAGAAATGTTTCTTTTTGGTTTAAACAACAAACCCTCACAAGGGAGTAGTTAATTTGCATCCTCTTGATCTGTTTACAATTAATATGGTCAAGTAAATGTCCCAAACCCAAATTCAGCCAAGTTTGAGTTTTGTCAGCTCTGGGGATTCCCTGATGCAATCACAAAGCCATTATTTAACATCCTCTGAACTTCCTGAGTCCCTGTGCTGAATTCTGTTCTACATCCAATTTATGAGGCAGAACTCAACTATCATTTTTTTCCCACTCCAAAAAAAAGGGAAATATCTCACAATTCAAGGGCTAAATTGACTCAAAACTATAAAATTTCGCTGCATGTGTATGTTTGATGCATTCGCTGCTTGCCCTTGAGGGAGAAAAGGAAAAAAAATTCAGATGGTTAAAAACAAACACGAAAGCCCAACGGCAAAGTCTACAGAAGACAACAAAGAGGTTGGTGGGGTTCCTCTCCGGGTTTGGAACTAGGAACGCCCTTTGAGACCAGATGTTGCAAATCTGTCACTTCAGAGTCCAGGCTGCGAAGACCGGAGGGGACTGGGGGCCTGCCACCTGCCTAGACCATGCTGGATTGACCCCACAACTCTATCTTCTGATGCTTCCTGGGACGCGGCCTCACACGCCTGCTATCCAGGTCCTCACTGGGCCCATCAGACCCCAGGTTTAAGCATCAGTGTCCTGGTCTGGGGCCCAGTGGACAGGATCTAAGATCGCTTCCGGAGTGAGGTCCGTGAGGAGACCATTCCCAGACTCCAGCTCCAGCTCATTTGCTCTTTCTGGCTCTCAGCTGTTTCTTCATCAGAATGGAGCAGTATCTGCTTCACTTACTTGACGAAGTGTTGGTTAAGATCAGAGGAGATTGTGGATGTGAACTCGCTTGAAGAATAGTGAACTCATGTTATGAATATGTCCCTCTTAACGAATTTACCCTCCAATCGAGTATAGATAGATTTGGTATAAAAAATTCAAAGAATTTTTATTCAATTTCTTTGGGGGGAAAAAATCCCCAAATTGTGGATTGGTTTGATATAAACAGTTGGGTAATAACATTTTTTTAGAAGATTTTATTTATTTGTTTGTTTGTTTCTTTAAGAGAGAGAGAGAAGAGAGAGAGAGAGAGACTGTGAGTGTAGAACTGGGAGGGGGGCAGAGGGAGAAGGAGACGCAGACTCCCCACTGAGCAGGGAGCCCAGGTGCCCTGACTAATAACATTTTTTTTTAAAATTTATTTGACAGAGAGAGAGAGACATCATAAGTAGGCAGAGAGGCAGGCAGAGGGGGAGGGGAAGCCAGGCTCCCTGCTGAGCAGAGAGCCCGATGTGGGGCTCGATCCCAGGATCCTGAGACCATGACCTGAGCCGAAGGCAGAGGCTTAACCCACTGAGCCACCCAGGTGCCCACATTTTTTTTTTTTAAGATTTTATTTATTTTATTTGACAGAGATCACAAGTAGGCAGAGAGGCAGGCAGAGAGAGAGGGAGGAAGTAGGATCCCCGCTGAGCAGAGAGCCCGATGCGGGGCTCGATCCCAGGACCCTGGGATCATGACCCAAGCTGAAGGCAGAGGCCTTAACACACTGAGCCACCCAGGCGCCCCCCCCCCCCCCCCCCCGGCTAATAACGTTTTTAAGGCACTTGGTTAAGTGTTAGTATTCATACGGAAAGCTTTGACCAGACTTACGCTGGCCCATAGGGTATCAGAAGACTGTGATAATTATTCAAATTGTCTTCCATCTCAAATACAGTAAGTATTTGTCAGGACAGACAGTGTCTTTCTTACTTTCAAAAATCGGGTTCAACAGACTTTGCTCAGGCACCGCTCCGTAGGAAGGATCACGCTAAGTGCTGTAGAGGTATGTGACAAAGACACAGCTGCTCAGGGAGAACTCACGACTCAGAAAGGGGAGGAGACAAGCGTGGAGTTTATAAATCCCGGGCTGTGAGTCAGACGTGACCACTAACCCCCGCGGGTGAACACACAGGCCAGCACAGGTGGGCTTGCCCTTCCTCGAAGCCACGCTTGGCCACTCTGCCTGGGTTTGGAGACAGCTGGGCCTGTAACTATCAGTTTAGGGCTCTTTGAAACTGTTGTCTGTTTGTTCTTTTTTTTTTTTAAGATTTTATTTATTAATTTGACAGACAGAGATCACAAGCAGGCAGAGAGGCAGGCAGAGAGAGGAGGAAGCAGGCTCCTTGCAAAGCAGAGAGCCTGATGCGGGGCTCGATCCCAGGACCCTGAGATCATGACCTGAGCCGAAGACAGAGGCTTTAACCCACTGAGCCATCCAGGCGCCCCCATTGTCTGTTTGTTCTTAAAAGGCATGCCATGCTTCTCCCCATTAGCAGTCACACTGACCTCCTCTGGCACCCAGTTTGGGCAACTGTGTCCCACCCCAGGCTTTTCTAGACTGATTTTCGCACACACCTGCCGTATTAAGTCAGAACTCCCTTGGTTGAGTGAAAGAGCTCTTTAGCCAATTTCTTCTAATGCTTTTGCAGAAATTTAATATTATTTACATAAATTTCTATCCAATTTCTTTGAAAAAAAAAAAAAAAAGGATTAAGGCACCTAACCATGACCTGAGGGGATAACAAAGTTAAAATGTGACAGTGCGAATTTCCTTGGACAGCCATAACCAAATGCCACGAACAACAGAACAAAAGACATGATTCTCTCGTAGCTGTGGAGGCCTGTGTCAGAGATCAGAAGGCAGCAGCACTGCACTCCCTCTGAAGTTTCCAGAGGAACCGTTCCCTGACCCTCCCTAGCTGCTGGTGGCTCCTTGTAGCCCTAACATCCTTTGCATTGTAGCTGCTTTAAGTCTCTGCTTCCATTGTCATGTGGCATTTTCCCTGGTCTCACTCTGTGTCCTCTCTTCTTAGAAAGACATCAGTCTTGGATTCAGGGACTACTCCTTGATCTAGTATGATTTCATCTTAGTTTAACTAATTACATCTGCAAACACCCTTTTCCTAAATAAGACCACATTCTGAGGTTCTAGATGGACATGAATAGCATGGGGTTGGGGGCGGGGCACGATTTGGCCCACTACAGTAAGCAAGAGAGAAAATCAGCAACAGGGCAGAGGAAAATAGCTTGCCAGATACAAGAAAAGATAAGGTTGATATGTACGTACCGCCGGATATTCCACACTTCGTTAAAAGACATACTGAAAATGTGTCATTGAAATTCCTTTCATGGTAAAGTTACTTTGATGAGAGCTTGAGCTTGGAGTCTGACCAGCAGGGTTTGAACTCTGGTTGATTTCACTGATGATCTTGGGGAGAAATTACTTAAGATCCCGGTGCTTCATTTCCTTTATCTCTAAAATGGGATTCCTGGCTGTTCTATACTAAATAATGAAGGTAAAGGATTTTAATGTTTGGAGATGGGTGAACAGATGCTCTATTCAGCCAGTCAAGAAAGCATAGGACTGGGGGGGTGGAAACAGGGGCAAGTCCAGGTTGGCTTAAGCACAGAAAATAAGGGAAGAAGTACATAAGTCTGATTAGAGAGATGGGCTGGGCCCACCCTGGCCCTCAGGGTGAAGAGGCTGACCTGACCGGCACAAGTGGTCATTGTGTCGCCTGCCCAAGTTCTGACAGCTGTGTTGGCACAGGCTCCCCTATGGAGAGCCAGGATGGAGGGCATTCCTTGGACTGCAGGAACCTATGTCATCCTCTACCCTGTAGCTCTGTATCCCCACTGCTGTTCCTTGTCATGCCTCTGCTTTGATATTCCTCAAAACTTTCCTTGTCTCTCCTTTTTGGTAGAACCAGGACCGCCCACCAATGTTTTCTTCCAAACTCTTCAGTTTATAACCCCATATCCTATGTCTCTCCACCCCCTCGCTTCTTTATCTACGAGCAGGGTTATATATGTGGCTCTGTGTCTGGTCCACTGTGACCCCTGGATCATTTCCAGCCTGTCTCTGTGATCTGCAGGCATTCTCAATCTTCTCCTGGCCTCATTGGCTTCCTCCTTCTCTGGAGGGCACCGTGATGCACTGACACATTGCTGTTCTCTATCAGGGCTGTGGCAGGCTGCCCTCCCCCCAGCAAGAAGCCATAAAATTAAGACTGGCAAGACTCTCTTGATTAATTTCATTTGCCTCTCTTTAAATCCATTTAAGCAAAAGCCTTTTTAAATCATTCTTTTGCAAGTGTATTTGTAAATAATACTTAAAAAACACTTCATCTAATTGTTCTTGCCACCGCGGAATGTTAACAGATCGAAGATGAGATTTATGTTTAGACAGCATTAAGGTACTAATTTTTTCTCAACAATAGGCGCTGCAATTGACAAAATTAAAACGGAAAATGTAGACCAACAAAAATTAATTTGCACTAGGGCTAATAGTTTCTCGGAGCAAATCCAGCCTCTCCTCAGCTGCCTAAGAAAAGCCATAAAAATTTCTGAGAAGAATCTGGAGTTTAGGATTCCACTCTAATTGCTTCCCCTCCCCTTTTAGCTCATCCCCTTTTCTTGTTCATCTTGACTGCAAAGGGACATGCAGTTTCCATATCCAAAATGCCTTTGGCTCTGCTGGGGTAAGGAAGTCAGGGGGAGGAGGGGGCAGGCCAGGGAACCACATAAATAAATGGGAATTTCTACATGGACATGAGGATTTTCGTTTTCGGGTTTGGTTTTTTTTTTTTTTTTTTTTAAATGAGAATAAGGCACGAGTATAAATTCCAAAAAGAGCAATTTATTTAAGTCTATCATTTTTTGGCAACACAATAGAGCGCACATTGGGGTGAACAGTCACAAATCAAGTCCCTTCCCACTGTCTGTTTTCTCCACCATATGTTGTGGAGAATACAATTCACACACTGAGGCTCTGCCTCGTTTCCATGTGAGAAAGCATATTGTGATATCAGCAGCCTGGTCACCGAGCCAATGTTTTTTGGAGCAGTGGGGGTGGGAAGAAAGAGGCAGCAGGAAATACAACTAACCCTTCAGTCAGAATCATGTTTAAAGCCTGGAGAACGTTATAGTTTAGTCTCCAGGGTATGGGCGGGACTGAGCTTGCCTGGGTACTTCCCAGGGTGTCTTTCATGGACTCCCAGAACTGCTGGGCTGAAGAAAGTTTGAGGGACCACCCGTGCAAACACGGGGCCTTCGTGTCCCATCAATTGTTCATTTTTTTCACCTTGTCATTTTATACTCCGGGATGGCTCTCCTTCCCCAGGCCCAGTGAGGCGGGTGAGTTAACATATTTACTCAGTAGGTAGAGGCTACCATGTCCTCCCACCCTCATCATGGACTCTCCTGGTCCACCATGGCTGGTAAGGAGGACAGCATTTTGTCAGAGAAATGGAGAAAAGGTAACCCTGCGATGACTCCTGGCCCTAACTTCATCAGTACTCTGTTGTAACCCAGTGAGCTGACATACCCACAATGCATCTGCGCGCCCACGGACAGACCAGAGCTCTGGATTGTCCTTCAATGCCCGGCGCCGCACATCGTGAAATGGGGTTTGGATGTTCTTTGTATTCTCACTTTGGAAGTCTCCCTTCCTTCCGGGTACAGGGCACAGATGGCCCTGCTGAAATGAGGCTTTCTGGAGACATTCTAAGCCGACTCAGTATGAGGTCAAATATTTTATTAAGCCTGGCTCTTTCAGTTTTTGAAGGGGGTGGGGGGGAGAAAAAAAAAAAAGAAAAGCTTGTGTTTTCATTTACGGCATGACAGTGTTCAAATCTATATTTTAAAAGAGTTTTAATTGGATGCAAAATGCCAGTTAACCTGTACGAAACTTCTTGGAAAACAGGAAAAAAATCTTTTTTTGAGAATTACAGGAATCCCAGGTAAAAAGTGAGTTTGAGTCCCTAAATCGTGCATCAAACTCCTTGTCTAAATTAAACTGAACAGATGTGGAAAAATGAGTCAGGGGCTCCCCATATAATTCGAAATGAGCTTTCAGGTTCCGCTTCCTATGGCTGATTTCAGCCTAAGCTGCCTTATTGCCTAAAATCTGCAACTTGATACTAAAAGCTTGTCAAAATTAAGTGCATGCTTTATAAGTTTACATTTTTACAGTCTAACTGTTTTTCTTTGATATTTGACAGGGACATAGGTTCCCATGTCATCTGGCCTTGAAGTACTTTTAGAACTTTCTCCTGGACCAATTTGAGGGAGCTCAAGGTTGCAGTGAATTATGGGGCTTGAAGCTGCCGGCCCAGCAGCCAGCCGTTGGGCCCACACTTGAGGGCTAACACCTGTTGGCTGGACAGAGCAATTAATTTTTTTTTTTTTTAAATGCAGTAAACCGCCCAAAATCAAAGCTAAAGGATAAAAATATAATTTTACCTCTTGAGCTTCTAGGGGCGACCTTTGATCTCATCCAAAGTCTGTGTGGCAGGAGGCGCCCATCTTACATTTTCTTCTCAAAGAAACACCTTTGAAAGACACGAGCTGAGTGCTGACTGAACGTTTCTATCTTCTGTCATATCACTCGTGCTTGATGACTCACCCAGGGACCTGACGGAGAGAGTCACTCACAACAAAAAGGCAAGTCTACCAAATGTCCCCCTCTTCAAGAACATTATAATTGGGAGCTTTTAAATTATACTGCAGTCCTCTCCTTGTGAGATCAAATGTTATTTCTCTAAGAGGCGACAGTGGGATTTTCCAGTTGATTATAATGTGGTATTTGTTTCTGTACATTAAATAGATAACTGTGAACTTCAAAGCACTAAATACCAATCATGGGCTGGGGCATGGCCACACGTACAGCCTCCCTCCTTCTCTGAACCCTTTGGTAGCCAAGACAAGGTCACTGATCAGGGTAATTTGCAGGAAAAGTCAATTTCTCAAGTACTGAAGCAGGTGTTGTGGCGCTCTATGACAATTTACTGAATCTAAATTGAGGAAGTTGAAAAAAGCAAAGGTCATGATCCACAGGAAGAAAGGAGGAAAGGAAATCTCTTTGACTGTATTTTTAACTCCTTTTCAACCAAGACGTACTCACCAACTGAGACGATTAACGCTAAGAATAAATAAATGAAAATCAGAATATCTCACTCCAATCAGCAACTTATCTGATTTCTTTAACTAAGGAGAGAGGAATTCAATTTTGCTTGCATTCACAAAGAAATAAGCCCAATTTACAGGAGCTAAAGACCAGGTCTTTCTGCTCATGAGTGTTTGGAAACAAAAATCAAACCAAGATGTCTGAACTTTCCATCTTTAAAAAGCTCAAATATATAATATATCCTGCTTAGCAGAGAGTACGAAGTATAGTTTAGCATAATATATCACAAACATAAAATACATAACACTGGATATTTTCTTCTAGATTAGCACATTCCTTTCTTCCCCACCCCCGAGGAAAGAGAAAAACAGACAAAATGGGAAATGCTTTTAGGAAGAGAAATGGAGCATGAGCCTCAGAATCTGTAATGTTGTTTGTGTAGCAAGGAGAACATGGGATAAGGAGTTAGAAGATTCGAACTTGAGTTTTAACTAATCACTAATTAACTGTGTAATTATAGCAAATCGGTTAACCTCGTTAAGCTTGTATTTTTTTTCCATCTGTAAAATTGGGGGTTGTTGTAAGGATTAAATGAGCTAATGTGGGGACTTTTGGCAAACTATAAATATTATCATCACTAACCTTCAGGGCATTGTTACCCTGAAGGATGATATGCATACCACTAGTATGCATGAGGTTATTGTAAGCACTTAAGATTTAAAAAAATGAATCAGAGGAAAGAAATGTTAAGTAAATAATAGTACAGGTGGAAAAATATTGAAGGTGGCATGTGAAAGACTGGCGTTTTGGTGACGTTCCGAGATTTAGTTAAATTCTTCTTGGGAGGAAAAAAAAACGTCTCCTTGGGAGGTAGAGCAAAGACCTGGAGCTTCCAAACCCTCTAATGAGGTTTCCAGTACCAGAAATTTTTTTTTTCTAAATGTAGATAAAAAGTAGAAAAATGAGTTATTTTTAGTTAACTCAAACACTCAACCTAAGGAGAAAGTACATTTGCTTGCATGTCAATTTCCTCTCATTAGAAAGAAAATTCTCATTAAAACAACGCTATTAACATAACCCAAAGACTTCAGAGTTCTAGCTGGTAACTCAACGTTTTCAAGCAATAGTAGATGTGATAAAATTCCCATCCAGTATAATCTGAATGCTGGATTTCAGGTCCTCTGTCTAAAAAAGTAATCTCATTGGTGTTGCAGGCCAGAGTCTGAGAGCCACAAGTTATCACAAATGTCATGTACACCAACCTCCTCATTTTATGGATGGACACCCTGAGGGCCAGAGAAAGGTAGCAGTCTGGGGACTCTATGTAGGTCCCAAATCCAGGAATGGAATGGGCTTTGGATCCATTAAGTCCAGGGCTCTTCCTAGACCCTAAATGTCAAGAGTGCTTAATGTCCCAGCTAAGTCGGAAGGGACCATGAAGATGCCAGCCTTATTTGTAATACGTTGACATTTGCATCTCCTCCATTCTTTTTTTTTTTTTTTTTAATTTATAGTGCTAGTGAAAATCCTCAATCAAACACGGAGGGCAACCTAAAAAGCATTAAGCACTTAACACATTAAGAACTAAAATACAGGTTGAATATTACTTTTTCCAGACTCATATTCTCACCTGCTCTTAAATTTTATGGTTCTTTTATACTCCTAGTTTAGTTCTGAAGTTACTTTCCATGTGTATGTTACCTCCCCTTGGGTATAAAATACACTTTCACAAAGATGCTTCTTAATCTTAGCTAAGGTGTCGGTTCTCCTCTTACATTTATTGGAATATTTTAATGTTTAATACTGAAAGTTGAAAATTCAGCACACAGAGACATTTGTCTTTAAGGAAGACAATAATATAATTGTGGATACATGTTATTATCCTTGGAGCAGTTAATCTGCAAATACTGTGTTTTTTTAGTGTTGGTATGCATTGTTTGGGAGACATATTTTCCAATGGCCAAATAAATGGCTGGGAAATGGATCCTATTTTAGCTGTCGTGTTTCTATGGTCATTTTGGCTTCCAGAAACCAAGCTCCAGACATGTGCAGAGAAAGCTTTCCTGCAGTGATCAGTCTCAGAACACTCAGCATTTCACTTACATTCCTGCCATTGTGCACTCCGGAATTGGATGTCTGGTCTCGAGGCTCACTTATTTTACCATTTCTATTTTTATTACACTTTAAAGTTTTAAATAATTTTCTATATATGGGAAAGTTACAAAAATAGGACAAAAAGTTCCCTATATGCTTCATCCAGACCCCCAAAATGACCACATTTGCCACAGTCGCTTTATTGTTCTCGATGGATGGATGGATAGATGGATGATACAGATATATTTATTTTTTCCTGAACCATTTAAAATAAATTGTAGGCATGATGTCCCTTTACTCCTAAATACTTCAATGTTTATTTCTCCTGTGCAAAATAGCCACAGGACCAAAATCCAAATCAGGAATGCAGTATTGACACAGTGCAGTACTGTTATCTAATCTATAGACCCATTCAGATTTCTTGAGCTGTTCCATGAATTTGGTCTCTAATACCATCAATAATTCACATCGTCTTCTACGTGCTTTGTTCTGCTCCACGTATGGTCCGTTCTAGAAGCCAGAGACTCCTGAAAGAATTAGTTCAGCTGTTTAAAATAAACTAGGTATAATACATTGTTTAAAGGTATACTCATTTAAATGTGTACTCTAAGGCCTGCTGAGCCCATTCTAGCGAGTTGGTGGGAGTCATGTGATCTTGTCTCCAAAGTGTGTCTCGTGCTACAGTTATGAACTTGACTGAGAGCTTGCACTTTGCAGGGATGGATTCTGTGAACATAGGAAGTTAACAACACACCCGAGACTAAGTGCCTTGCAGAAATACAGCTAGCTGCTCTCTTGATGGCAGCTTCTCCACTGCCTCCACGTGCCCTTGGGCAGTTTACCCGTAGAGCCTTGATATCCTCCTCTGGTCAATGGGACACTTGAGATCTTCTTTCTGTCTTCATTATGTGAACTACATGAGATAAAGAAGAATGCATTAGGACCGGGCTGGCCCATTAGGTGACCAGTCACCGATACACTTAATTGATTTTAGTATTAAAATTAACAGGAAAATACACTTTGTTTTGCATGAACTAGGAAATAACTTATCTCCAATCTGCAAATTCAAGTTATTGGCATATTCATTTCCCACAACTAAAGGAATCCTAGTCTTGGAACTTTTTAAGATACGTGGCTATGTTAAACTAAGAACACAGAGCAGGGGGAGGGGGTTATTTCTTTACTGCAGTGGACAATTTGCCTGTAACATGTTAAACAGTACACTACATACTTTCTAAGTAATGGTCAAATCATATTTCTCTTCTTTGTCTAAGAAGTCTTAAAGACAATTTATTGGAGAAACTAAAGAAAATTAGAAGTCTTTCTTTCCCTCCTTCCTTATTTCTTTTATGAAGGAACAAAGAAGGGGCACATCTAGCTTGGGAATGTGATCCCAAGCTGATTAGACAGGCAGATAAATAAATACAGCGGAATACACAAATAAAGGTCGCTACACCTGCAGACATGCCAGTGGGGTGAGACAGGCTTGGTCCTGGGAGGACCACGCTGGCCCCCTTTCTACCACCACTGACCATCCCTCAAGTGCAGCTGTGACACCATTTGGCCTCCAGCAAGGTCAGAGCGCAGGGAACAGGAACAGAGGCGGCATTGTCTCCATATTCATACGGAACACCGTCCAGTGTTCTCTGATCTGCAGCTGCTACATGGGGTCCCCCATGGCGGCTGCACCAGGGTCTCCCTGGAATACCATCTGCCATCACCTATTAGCCACCTTTCCTCCCCATGAACTTGCCTTCCACAAACCGCCTTCACTTGCCTTTTAAAACACGTTTCAGTCCTTTGGCGAATGTGAGAATTCTAACCTTTCCCATTTGTACAAATTGCCTTTAAATGAGAAGTTATTTGGCTGGTGGTGGGCACTGTCACCTGGAGCCAAAACTCAAATGAAAGCTGTGATTAATGAATTATAAAGCCAATTCATTGAGCCATGACGTGAGTACTGCACTGTCGTAAGCAGGAACTAATTATATATGGAAATAATCATTCAACCTGAGAAAGGCATTTCCTATCTATTAGAAAATACTATGAAGAGATAATGCTTAAAAAAAAAAAAACCTTCTATACTATTGGCCAAAAGAAAGGATTATTCCATCTTTATAATGAATTTGTTGAGAAACCTTAATTCTCAATTTTGGCTTAGTTAAAGGTTTTGCTTTTTTTGGTAAGAGAAGTGCTACTTGATTACTTGATTATAAGCAATTTAGTACATGGCTAGTTCTTAAAAAAATAATATATATCTTTAAATTAAAAATTCTCAATTTGTATTTCATTATTGAAAGGCTCCGTGGTGGGGGTGGGGGTGAATGTTTTAAAGACTCTTATACAAGTTTAGGGAAAAATTTTGGTCATTATTGTTTATTTATTTTCCTTATTGAGCTAATTTAATTATCATAGAGACACAAACATTAGCTCCAGCACTGGGCTTTTCACATCTGTTAGTAAAGATTTGATTAGGGCTACACAAATGTGCCAGATTAAACTATCTAGTTGGTGAAATTCAAGCCACCTGGATATTTTAGCAACATCAATAAGAATAATTCTCTTTTTCAAAATCAGTAAATCCAAGCTATATTAAAAAGAATTAATTAATGAGTGCCAGATAGGCAAAACAAACATTTGACAATGAATCATATTATCAAAGGTTTTGAAGGAGATCCTCTCAGCTTATGTTTAGATGTCAAATTATATTACCAAAACTAAACAATCTGTTAAAATTATGTCTTAATGCAATAAGTCTCCTGTGCCATACGTTTTTTTTTAACTTCTTCAACATTTTTAGTAGAAAAAAAGATATGCTCTATTTACCAATGATAATCATCAAATCATAAGACATTTGCCCCAAAATATTGCCTTGGATATTTCCAAGCGCTGTTAATATAATTTAAATCCTATGAGAAAAAGAATCTATTACAAAGTTTGGCTAATGTATTATACGTATCTTTTGAAACATCACAGGGCATCCGTCACAGGAGAAGCTCAGTAAATATACAGGGATTGAAAGGATTAATATAGAAGAATTAGGTGTTTGAGAGAAATACATAAAGAATTCTAGGCTTGGAAAAGACTCCCAAAAATGTCTAGTCCAGAGCTGGCAAACATATTCTGTTAATGGGCAGATAGGAAGTATTTTAGGCTTTGTCCGTGAGGTAGTCTCTATCACAACTGCCCAACTCTGCCCTTGCAGCCATCGACAATAGTCAACTAATGAGCATGACTGTGTTTCAATAAAACTTTATTTACAAAAGCAGGCAGCCGACTGGATTTGGCCTGAGGGTGGTATTCTGGTGAACTCTCCTGAGCTCTACTTTCCTATTCCGAAGATCAGACGTCTTGGGCCTTCTGTGGGAGAGTAACTTACCCAAAGGTAAACAACAGGTTGTGCAGGTGGCTTGGCCAGAGTTGGAATAGGCTCCTCCAGCTTCTAGGCAAGGGCTCACACTGGGCTGAATTAATTGTAATGACATGTGGACGGGTGGCCATGTCGAAAAGGAAGGTCTGCCTCTGTGTTAAAGCACATCCAAATGCTTCATGCATTTGAAGTCTATAGAATTGTGATGTGTAGATGATTCCTGAAGTCTCCAGAGAATAAGTTGCTTTTCAGAGAACTTAAGCAGAGTCACAAAGAATATTTTTTGGGAAAGGAACATGAACGTACTGACAGTTAGCCAAGCATGAAAATGCTTGACTGAAAAGCCACACATGGTTTGCTTCATTAAAGACCATTTCAGTCCTGGAAAACTGCATTTCTATTGAATATTTATAACAAATATGATTGAATAAGAAGAATTTAAAGTGGAAAAAACCCTGTGTGTTTTGATTCCAAATTAAATCTTATTTTCATGGTTGACAGTGTTTTGTATTCCTGACGTTTGCGTTGTATAAAAAGCCATCTTATTACAATGCACGTTTCCAGCACCAAATAAGAATTTCTAGATTAACACTTGAGTCCCCAACATCTATTTCCCGGTGGGGTTTCCACCATTCACATAACTCATTCTTTCCACTTGGTGGGAAGTGAGTCCGTAGGAAATCCTAAATGGAGAAGTGGATCTGGGTCTCTCTCCGAGAATGTCTGGGGGTGTTTGCATGGAAAGGGTTGGTAATCATTGCTCTGAAACTGACAGTCCAGAAAGACATGATTGATGAAAGGGAATTGGATGTTTGAGACAAAATGGACTGTCATTAACTAACTGAACCAAGCAAACGAAAAGGAGTTTCCAAGGGGCAGTGGGGCACATTCTTCTGGAAAACATGGGCCCAATGTTCGGGCTGTGTTTCACCGAAGGGGGTGGGGGAGTGGAGGGAGCCATTACTTAATGGCTCCCAGCTTGCAAATGTGAAATAACCCACACCATTTTTTTTCTTTCGGCAGTTCTGTACTGATGCTGATTTGCACATTTCTTGCCGAACAGATGAAGGTGCATCTTCTTGTGTGTCATGCATATTCTGGTCCTGAAATCAGATTAAAATTTTCCATACTAATAAAAACAAACAAAATTCTGCCACTTGTAATTGTTTTCTAGCACAGGCATTTCAAACCAGGTTAGAAGTCAATTAAGCTGTATTATTTGTTACTTTCCCTTACGGAGGCAAAAGAAATTGTATACATGCAAAAAATAAAATGATGCATTTATGTGTAGTCCTATTTTTATATATAAATCTCTTTTGATTAAAATAAAAGCTAATTATAAACTTTATTTTACCATACTTCATGTTAGAATTTAGCTTATAAAAGTAATATGCAGTTTTATAATACAGTAAAATCCATACAATTATTGAAATATTGGAGCATACATGATTTTTTTTTTTTTTTTTTTTTTTTTTTTTACATTTTCAAGTATGAAGTTGGACTCCCCCACCCCCGACTGCCCCCGGAAAAAAAAAATGTACCAGATTTCTTTAGGTCAAGGATAACAAAAGCATGAATGATTCAGATGAACACCTTTTGAACTTTCCTCAGGAAGACTTGAGTGGTAGGATAACTTAAAGTCTTGACCAGAACGCATGCAGGTGGCCATTTCTTGGCTTCAAACATCTTGAAACAGTTTCCGTGCCTAGCAAGGAGGCTCCTTGTGTCAGAGTGTGGCTTGCTCAAGAGAGAGGGAAAGAGAGTATGCAAATGAGTGCATACGTATTAGTTCAAGAGAAAGACTGGGCACCTTAAAGGTTAGGAGCTCCGAATCTCATTATCCTCCTCTCAGAAGCTGGCCGGAGTACATAAAGTGACCAAAAATGAATTTTACATTCTGTTTCATTAACTGAAGGAATTTCTGTTTTGGTTTCTGCAATAGACTATTAAGGAATATGGGATACCCTGTAATATATCATTTTGCAAGAATAAACAAACAATTAGCGAACTACTGAATTCGAGTGGATTTACTATGGTGATGTTTAAACAAGAGTCTGTGCATTGATTTTCCTTGGCTCATCTATCTAAGCTATCTCTGCTTATAAAATTGAACCTGAGGCAAGTATATGAGACTTCATGGCACACATTTTTGTATGAGCTTCATTCCTGGCCCCATGTTATATTCTTATTTTGTTTTTCTCTGAATTTATGCTATCTTGAAGTATTTTATGTATTTCAGACATATGTTAGGTCTTTTTAGAAATAGAAAGTTATACATATAGTGTAAATTTTAGATAATAATAGAAATTTGAAGACATAATCATTCATAGATAGGCACAAATTATTATAAGAAAGGCTGAAGTCATTAACCCAAATAAAGGATTAGAATTAACAATGGAATTGAACCTAGAGTATAATTAATGAATTCTCTAATTGTTCTTCCTGTGTTAGTTCATTAAGCCTGACTACTGAGTGGATATTTGGGCATCTGTCTCCAACATCTGTCATCTCACTGATTCCCTGGGTTGACTCCGTCAATGCCTGACAAGAAGGGTATGCTTTCTTTCCTTTACTCTTTTCTGTGTTTTCCTCCAAAACCTGAGCCTACTGTAAAAACAATAACCATTTTAAAATATGATAGCATGACCAAAAACCACCTTGAAGGAGGTTTAATGTAAGACTTACATGAAAAGATTGGAGATGATGTTAAATAGTATAGAGTATAGTTCAATAAGTGAAAAGTATATGATTTTCCCAAGAAACCTGTTTTGTGTTCACATTAGCTAAATTCAATGACAATCCAAAGCACATGTTGAGCACCTGCTTTGCACAAAATGTTCTTGGTTAATGACAGCTCTCATCAATTAAGCACTTAACTTGTGCCAGACACAGCACCAGGTACCATACATACTTTCTCAAGTTTAATGTACTCCTGCTCTGAGGACAAGGATTGTTATTTCCATTTAGAGATGAGTAGACTAAAGCTCAGGGAAATTACATGACTTGACCAGTTTTAACCAGTAGATGATGAAGTGAAAACCCCAACATGTATAGGCATGCTTCCAGTACTGAGCTTTTTATCCAATACTCTGGGCATAAGATCTTTCCCTCTGGAAAGCTGTTTGCAGAATGTCTTAGTTTGTTGAGGCTGCTATAACAAATATACCACGGGCTAGGTGATTTAAACAACAAACATCCACTTCTCACAGTTCCAGAGGCTGGGAAGTTCAAGTTCAAGGCGCCAGCCCAGTCAGTGTCAGATGGGGGCTGCTTCCTTGTTCATGATGTCTTTTCACTCCATCTTCTCACACTGACCTCACATAGTGGAAAGGGCAAGAAAGATCTCTGGGGTTTCTGTTTCAAGGACACTAATCCCCCTCATGAGGGCTCCACCTTCCTGACCTAATCACCCCAAAGGCCCTGCCTTCTGATACCATTACCTTTTGGGTTAGAATTTCAACATACGAGCTTGGGGGAATCACAAATATTTAGTCCATAACAAAGAAGAACTGCGGAAGTTTTTTTTTTTTTCTCTCTCTCTTCTTTAATGGTCCAGGAATAAAAATGTGAATAAAGAGTTGGGATAGCAAAGCTAAGAAACAAAAATATACCACTTGCTACTGATAGCCTGTGTCAGGGAGGGAAAAAGACATTTCTAGAGATGTGTCCAATTTTTTAGGCTCATTTCCACCTTTTCTTATGTAGGTTGTACACTGTTCACAGCATGGCAGCCCCTGGCCATGCCTCATCTTGAGGCTCAGAGTTTTCATGGTGATGAGATACTAGATGGGCACACATCTGCTTAGACAGATGACTGTTCCCCAGTGCCATGGACTAATTTTTCAGGAACAAGAATTTCATGGAGTGTGTGTGGGCTGCACCACATGACCTCTCCAAGCAGGAAGCCTCAAAATAGTCTCACTGTGTTCAGAGACGAACAGTGTAGAGAAGAAGTAAGCTTATCTTTTTCTTATTTTATGATGATCTCTATTGGGCTGGTGTTCTAGATAACATACTCATTAAGTATTGGAGGAGCAGAGAGACCTAGAAGAAAGCAGAGGCAGAGAAAGAAGCAAAAGATTTCTCTATCATTTAATCAGCTTGTTAAGTTCCAGGACTTTACATTAAAAAAAGAATAGCTGCTTAGGCGATTATTAAAAAGGAACAATAAAACTTTAGTTGAAGAATGGTTGGTTAGCAAAAGCAATTCCAGGATAAGTTAAAAGTTAGGGGCAGCATGCTGGGTGAAAATACTTTCCCTACAAATAAAGGCCACTGATACTTTTCAAATAGTTTTGCTTCAGCTTGCACGTGCAGATGGTTGTATGTATAAATATTTGCTCATGGCCATTACTATTATTAATGTATAACATTTGGGATGTTTCTGAGTTCCAGTTGCATGGATTTATTAGGATATGCTCTCCTGTATGGAAGATGTGGATTGCTACAGTTTTTCCCTTTTGCGGAAAAGCAAGTCCAACAAACCTGTGGCACCGTTACAGCCAGAAATTATTTATGGTGCTCCATTTCCCCAGGCTATATTTCAAATTGGTCTAGGAATGGGGGGCAGTATGGAAGTTGGGGCCTGGAGAGACAACAAGGTAGAAAATCAGGAGGTTTTGTTTCTAGTCCAGGTTCTGCCACCAAAGAGCATGGTGACCTCAACAAGTCTATCTTTGTTTCATCTTTGTAGAAAAAATGGGCAAACTCATTGATTTTTAAAGTTCCCTTCTAATTCTGACTTAGGACAGTGTGTCCTTTTCCTCTCTGGAGAAACAATGGTGGTGGACCCAGAAATCACTCTTAGTGAGTAAATTACCCTCTACTCCCTGCTGTGGGAATCACAACCTTCCTACAATTAAAGTTGATATTTTGCATGATAAAACTGCCAACATAAACAGAACACTTACCAAGAGCCAACAGAGTGATCAATCAACAATGAAGATCCCATTTTATCATCTTATATGTAAATGATTCATTCATTCATGTAACAAATATTAAGTGCCCACTGTGGTCCTGCCACAACAAAGGGAATAAAGCAGAGACAGGACAGAGTAGTCCCTGCCATCCTAGAGCTTACAAACGAATGGAAGATACAGATTTTTAAAAAACACATCATTAAAATTAAGTGAGAGAAACAAAAATGACAAGGAGCTACAGGAAGCTATGGAAATATTTGTCAAGGGAGGCCCAGTGAAATCTAAGGGTTAAGAAAGGTGTTCCTGGAGGAGCTGTCATTTAAGTAGAACCCTGAAGGATGGAGCATAGCTAGGGAGCTGAAGGGATGTGTAGTGGGAGCACAGAGGGTGAAAGTCATTTATCCAAGTGTGTAAATCACCTGAGAGGTAGAGGCCTCTGCCACAAGTAACAGGATCTTAGTGGGCAGTTCAAAGGAAAGAAGGAGCATATTTGAAACAGGGAAAAATGGGAAGTCTGATTCTGCCCTTTGGAGAGACTGATGGATTCAAACAGGATGCATCAGATGAGTTCTTAGTCGCTAAGCAATAGACCTTGACTCTAGAGGATATAGAGAACAAAAGATACTTATTTAAAAAGGTATTGGGCAGGGACTTTCTTTTGCAGTCAAAATGGAATAAGAGAAACTGAATTTACTCTCTTAAGGCAACCAAAAAACTAAAAAATATATTAAACAACAGGTTTCAAAATACTGAATATGAGGCAAAGAAGGACAGTGATCCTTGGGAGAGAGGTGAGCCCTATGATTGCCCCAGATTACTGCCTGGAGAGAGCTTCCTGACTGTTGCACACGGAGATACAACCTGGTAGAGTCTAGTGGACTCCCAAGTTGAAGAGATAGATTTGAAAATCTGTGAAGACCGAAGAAACAAGCATGCATTGGACAGAATGCCAGGGAACAGAGAGCAGCACACAAGGAAAATTCCAGAAATCTAAAGAGGTTCCCTTGCAAATATTTAGCTGATTAGTGATCATTGTAGTGTATGAAGAAACTATTCAAATCCTTTCACCCTCCTCTCCCCTCCAAAAACGCCAGCTGAAAGAATTAAAGGTGACAGAACCCAGTATACATTCATGGTTGGGAAAATTGTCCATTTCCACCAGTCAGAATGGAAACATCAGTCAGACTGGAAAACATCTTGGTTTACAGGGCCTTGGACAGAGTGCACTAAAGTGTCTTACATCAGTTCTGGAAAATAAACATCTCTGGATTGTGTACATCTCTGGTCCCACCTGAAAAATATTAAAATCAAGATCCAACAGGACCTTGGAACACCTGGCTGGCTCAGTTGGTTAAGCGACTGCCTTCAGCTTGGGTTATGTTCCCAGGGTCCTGGGATTGAGCACCACTCTGGCTCCTAGCTCAGCAGAGAGACTGTTTCTCCCTCTTCCTGCTACTCTGCCTGCTTGTGCTTTCTCTCTCTCTGCCAAATAAATAAATAAAAATTATTTAAAAAAAAATACAACAGGACCAAACTATTTTGAGGTAACTGTGTCAGAGAACAAATCTCAAGAATATTTACAGGAATATAAAAATATCAAGCATCCATGAAGGTGAAATGTGTAGTGTCTGGCACTCAAGCAAAAATAACCAGGCATGCAAAGAAGCAGGAAAATATGACCTGAAATGAAAAAGCAATCAATCAAAATGAACTCTGGGTTGACACAGATGTTAGAGTTATGACATAAGAATATCAAAACAGTTGTTATATGTATTCCATATGCTAAAAATTAAGTAAAGATGTACATGGGAGTTATAAAAATAATTCAGATTGAGCTCAAAAAAGGAAAACTACCATGTGTGAGATGAAAATACTTTGGATGAGATTAGATCTTGCAGAAGAAAGATTCGTGAACTTGAAGATATCAATAGAAATTTTCAAAAGCACTAAAGGAAAAACTGTTATTTTTTTCTTAAATGAAGTATTTATGAGCTGTGGAAAAACTTTAGAGACTGAAGATAAGAGAAACTGGAATCCCCAAAGGAGAGGAAAAGTGGGGAAAAGAGAAACATACTTGAAGAAATGATGTCTGAAAAATTTCCCAATTTCATAAAAAGCATAAATCCAGAGATCCAAGAAGCTCAACAAAACCCAAGCACACAGAGCTTAAAGAAAACCACACCAAAGGATATCATAATCAAATTGCTCAAAAGTTAAAAAAAGTTTTAAGTAAAAAAATCTTAAAAGTGGATAGAGAAAAACATCACATTTTCTACAGAGGAAGAAAGGTATGAATCATTGCAGATTTCTTGTTGGAAGCCATGTAAGTGACAAGAGAGTAGAACAATATCTTTATAGAACTGAAAGAAAAAGATCTGTCAACCTAAAGTTCTATGCCATAAAAAATGTTTTTCCTAAACAAAGGTGAAATCTGAAAATGTCTGATACACAAATGTAGAGAGAATTCATCAGCAGCAGACATTCACTACCAATTAAAAAAAAAAAAAAAGAAGTTCTTTGGGCAGAAAGAAAGGATACCAGATGAAAATGTGGATCTTGACAAAGGAATGAAGAGCATGGAAAATTGTAAGGAGGTTGTTAAATAAGGTTTTTTCTCCCCCCATGGAATTTAAAATGTCTTAAACAGTAATTGACTAAACAAAGCAATAACAGCTTAGAATGAGGCTTGTGACATGTGTGAAAGTAAAACGTATGACAGTCAGTGCCTGGGAAGGAAGAAATAGAAGCATACTATTGAAAAAAAAAAATTGTAACATCAGTAAAGTAGTATAATATCACTTGAAGGAAAGTTGCCACGAATTAAAGATGAGTGCTATAACCTCTAAAAAAACCACAAAATAACAGCAAAGAGTTAGGACTAATAAACCAAGAAAGGAGATAAAATGAAATAACAAAAATAGTTCATGTAAAAATGAGGGCAGAAAAGTAAGGAAAGCTGGGAGCAAGGACTAGAAAACAAATAACAAGATAATGGACTCAAATCTAACAGCATCATTAAGTACATTAAATGTAAATGGCATAAACACTCCAATTAAAAGCAGGAAGTGTCAGATTAGGTATCTTGTCTACAAGAAGTGCACTTTATATTCAAATACACAAAGAGGTTAAAGGTGAAAGGAGGGAAGAGATATACTATGCCAACACCAATGGGAAGAAAGTTGGAATGGCTAAGTCAATATCAGACAAAGCAGATTTCAGGGCAAAGAATACCATGAGACATAAAGGTCATTTCTTACTGAAACAAAAAAATGCCATTTCATTAAGGGACATAATGATTCTAGCTGTTTAGGTACCTAGTAACAAAACTTTAAATTACAAGAACAGAATTGATAGAACTTCAAGGAGCAACGGAGAAATCCACACTGAGAGAGTTTTGAGTAATCTTCTGTCAATAATTGACCAAAGAAGTAAACAGAAAATCACTAAGGAGAGGGAAGATGTAAATGACACCGTCAACCAACTCGATCTTATTGACACTTAGAAAAGATCCCACCCAACAATGGCAGAATGCTTCTTATTTTTTAGGGGCCCATATTACATTTTCTAAGGACCATATTCTGGGCCATAGGAATTTCTCGATACATTTAAGTCACACAAAGTATGTTCTTTGACCAAAACGGAAATAAATTAGGGAAAAAAAAACCCCAAATGGCGGGATGATATCTCGAGAACCATCGCATATTTAGAAACTAAATAACAGACTTCTCTATAGATGAATGGTTAAAAGGAAATCAAAAGGGGAATTAGGAAAATATTTCAACTGAATGAAGATCCACATGCAGCCTCTCGGACTGGAGGATGCCATTAAACCATCCTTTGGGGTAAAAGTCCAGCACTGAACACCTATATTGGGAGAAGAAGGAAGGTCTCAAACCAATGACCTCATCTTTCTCCTTAGAAAACCAACAAAAAAGAGTAAATAAAATGACATTATAGAAAAAGGAAGAAGGGGCACCTGGGTGGTTCTGTCATTAAGCATCTGCTTTTGGCTCAGGTCATGACCCCAGGACCCCAGGATCCAGTCCCACCTCAGGCTCCCTGCTCTGCTGGAAGCCTGCTTCTCTCTCTCCCCCTGCTTGTGTTTCCTCTCTCGCTTTCTCTCTCTGTCAAATAAATAAATAAAATCTTAAAAAAAAAAAAAAAAAAAGAAAGGAGTATATGGAAATGTCAGCAAGATGGAAGAATAGGAGGTTCTGGCCCTCACCACCTGGCCCTACCCTGGTCCCCGAAAAATACCGGTTTGGGCCATCACCCCCCAATGAGAACGCTTTTGTGAGTGATTCTGGAGTTTAGCTGAGATTCCGGCATCCTGATGGTGCAAAAAACAAACAAACAAAAACAAACAAACAAAAAAACAACCAACAACAACAACAAAAACAAAACAAAAAAACCCAAATACCCGTGGAGGCAATGAAGAGTGTAAGAAGAATCAAGAACAACTTTACCCACGTCACACTCCCTATGGTAGCATATCTTGGTGCCAAAAGAGGCCCCGCAGCCTGTGATTTCTCCCGTGGGGGTAAATGAGAGCCGAGTGAGCACCTGGCCTCGTCAGCCTTGCAGGATGATGCCCTGGAGGCCCGTTTCAGTGCTGTCCCATGTCGAACACTGAGGGATCAGCACGGCTGCATCACCTGGGGGCAATCAGGAACAGCCAGGAGCAGAGAGAAAGGTTCGCAAGTCACAGCAGCAGCCTGTGGATCTCAACAGCTGGCCCAGATCCTCCCAACGGACTGTGCAGGCTCTAAGAGGCTTGTCCAGGAATCCTGCAGGATAAACTTGCCTGTGGACCTCCCAGCCAGCCAGGGCATACCCCCTGCACCCCGGAAGCCCCCGTGCATGGCGATCCCACATCTCTGCAGATACGGCGTGTGACCTCCCCCCCACAGACAGCACATAGATCTCACTAGGAGGAAAGGATCTTAGCAGTCCAGATGCTAGACTGGACTGGAACAAGGTACAACCTCGAACACCTCAGGGCACTGCCCTACGGAAAATAAACAGTGGGTTCCCAGCACCCAAGCTGGCTTTGTGGGATCAAGAGAAAGCACACAATCCTGAGACATTTTCCCGTAAGGGAACAAGGGGGAGTGAAGCTGAAGCCATTCTAGAGAAGATCTAAGAGCTGGTGGTTTTCCATGAGCCAGCAAATATTAGACTTTATCTATGTCTGATGGTGGGGCTGGTGTCCAAGCGAGCAAGCATCTCACTGAAAGGTGAGAACAGCCCTCAGATCAACAGATAAATATGCACATTTCTCCCAGGGGCGTATCCATCTTAAAGCCAAAAGGACAACTAAGTTCAGAGAAAAAAATGAAAAGGTCAGACATAGATAAAGTCTAATATTTCTTTGAGCCCAGGTAATACTTGCCAGCAGCTCGGAGGCATTCCGGAGGTCCCCTCTGGATACTATGAACTTCTGATGTGTTTATAACCGAGTTGAACTGAATGGGAAGACAGGGTTTTAGAAAAACTCAGGAGGACAGTCCGGAACGTGTCCCAGGTTTATTCTCATGGGAAGATTATGTTGGTCCTGCGAACCTTTGACCCCAGAGCACATCCTCCCTACCTCAGACATCCTGCCTGTCTTTTCCAACCAGGCTTTTTTAGGTTGATGTCTCCAGAGAAAGCCCTTCTGCTTTAGGCACTCATCGGGGAAAAAAGGTGCCAGCCGCCTTTAGCCCAGATCAACATTATGCTTCTGATTTAAGCCTGAGAAAGAGAGTCTGTTTTGACTTTTTCCTATAAGTAAAAAGTGATCATTTGATGATGGTTCCTTGTGCAATTGGAAAAGAAAATTATTAGATGTATGTTGGCAAGTTCCAACTTGTCATGTCAGTTTCTGCGAAGATGTAGAATGTATCAAAAAATATATTGCCAGGAATTTTCTGTTTGTTTTTAGTATCTAATGTGCACTGGGTTTGTGGGAGGTGAGGGTATATATATGTGTGTTTCCATGTAGGGAGAAAGTGCAAAGTTATTAATATTTTCATCTGCAGCAGCTGATTGAAATTGTGTTCATTGACTCACAAGTGAGCTCCATTACAGGGCGCTGGTTGGCAATGTCTTCGGAAAAGCACCTCGTGAATAAGGAGTTGTCTTGCTGGGGTGGTGGGGCAGTGGTGGGCACTTCTGAGACAAGGGTTTCGAGGGGCGGTTTTAATAGGGCTTGGCTCAAATTGGAGGACCCTCCAGGCTCTGGCAAAGGGTTTGACAACAGCTAATAGGTCACACTCTGGCTTGTCACATCCTCAGGAAAAGCTGATCTGTTTTCTAAGGCCACGAGTGACAGGATTATTGTGTAAATGCTTCCGAAATGCTTTCATCTTGACTGTTTTCATCTGAAGCTGTTGGAAGGGGCTTTGCCAAGAAAAGCGGAGAAGAAAATCGAAACATGCCCTGTGCAAATGTCCTTGCGTTCACGAGGGCGGTGCCAGGGACCTCAGCTCCAACCCGGGTGACCTCGAAAGGTTCTGCACGCTGGCGTGGAACCACATGCCGCTGAGGGGGACAGAGGGTGCTAACCACTTCTCATCCCCCTGGGGCACAGCTGTCCCACCTGGAGATTTTCCACTTCAGCCGGGAGTCTCAGAACCTCTGCGGTGACCAACTCATCCTGAGGGCACCTGCTGGTCTGGGGCAGGGACCCAGTTTTCTGCACAACCTGGGGGATAAACCCATTTTGTCCCCCCTCCCTCCTCTCTGGGGCCTGATGCTTTCTGGGTGTTCCTCTCTCGGTCATAACACCAACTGCAAATGTTTCCTAACTGTGGCTGTGGTCCCCCTGCTCCAGTGTGATAGGAACAGACGTTGACAGTGAGGGTTTGGGGTGTAAGGGACCCAGTTTTCTTTTTTTTTAAGATTTTATTTATTTATTTGACCTACAGAGATCACAAGTAGTCAGAGAGGCAGGCAGAGAGAGGGGGGGAAGCAGGCTCCCTGCCGAGTAGAGAGCCCGAGACGGGGCTCGATCCCAGGACCCTGAGATCATTACCTGAGCTGAAGGCAGAGGCTTTAACCCATTGAGCCACCCAGGCGCCGCAGGACCCAGTTTTCTTAAGCACACCGAGGCTGGGGGACCCCCAAGAAGACTGAGAGATGTGCTTTGGTTTCTCTTTCTAATCCTGCCATGTGTTTTCCTCCTCTGGCCCCCAAACTAGAAACTGGGACACAGGACTGGGGGCAGGGGGACAGGAACATAGGACTCCAATCACATCTAACCATCTCCTGGGACTCAGAGTAAGCACTTTTATGAGCGTCTTTGGTCATCTCTTTTGGTCAGCTCCTGTCTCTTCTGTCCTGGGGTGCTCTCCTATCAACCTTTCCCACTTACCCCTGCCCTACACGGCGGGACCGGGAGTACACCTCTTTTGTTGTGAACAGACTCACTTCTGTCACTGACATTTTCTTTGGACATTCCTCCTTTTTTTTTTTTTTTAAGATCTATTTCTTATTTTAGAAAGAGCAAGCATGAGTGGGGTGAGGGGCAGAGGGAGAAGGAGAGAGAGGAGAGAAGCAGATTCACCCCTGAGCACAGAGCCCAGCGTGGGGCCTGATCCCATGACCCTGCGATCACGACCCAAGCTGAAATCAAAAGTCAGATGCCCGACAGACTGAACCACCCAGGTGCCCCTGGACAACCCTCTTTCTGTCCTTGTTATAATTTCGATTCCAACCAGGAATGTCAGCATCTCTGCAGTGACAAATCCATCCAAAAAGTATGTTCTGGCCAGGGTCCGCGGACGGCAAAGTCCTGCGGGATGTTTGCCTTCCGCATCTCTCTATCACCTCTCTGACACTTCTCCTGTAACCTCACAGTCGTTGCTGTAGCCGAAGCGTTGCCTCTCCCCTCCCCCTTCCCTCCCTGAAACATACATGTCATGGGTGCCTGTCCCACAGGACCCTTTCAAGAGCTAAATGTAAAGTAGAAAGGTTCATAAACCATTTGTGTAGTACCTTCTCCCTGGACACTTGAGAATTTCAACAGGGGCTCTCAGTGCTTTGAGTTAAAGGCTGGGAGCAATGTTGGCCTTTTAGGTTTCTAGGAGACCAGAAGGGGAAAGAATTTGGAACCCTGGAAGGAATATAAGGGCTGCTGCCCAGTGTCTTTTACATCATGCTTTGAGGTGGCTGTCCAGGAAACTACTGCCTTGAGAAAATTGCAGCAAGTCCAGGACACTTGGCACAATTTCTAAGAAAACCATGCAGCTTTTAGAATGCTCAAGAATTAGCCTCAGCCCCAGTGTGTGTGTGTGTGTGTGTGTGTGTGTGTTAGGGTCACTGCACACAGTTGTGTAGGTTGCAAACTGCAGAAGGGCCATGTATAAGGAGGCACATTCGTGACGCAAACACTGATGCATACATTTATTGTCACAATCTGCCAGCAGATGTGTCTGATTCTATCAGAATCAGTATATTACGATAATGCGATAAAGATGGAAAGAAAGTGTCTTGAGGCAGAGACCTATTTCTACTTTGGAGATGAGAGAGGCCAGCGCAGGTTTCAGTGAGAGGCAGAGGCAGCTTCCAACTTGTGCCTTTGGACTCTTTCCAACTTTGTGTCCGTCATTCCTTCCTGATCTCCTTCCCTGGACCTTCAGAGTCAGCCGATGCAGAAACAGGCATCTTGAATCTCTCACGAGCTCGAGAGCTTGCTTGTTCTTCCCCATTCCTCCTGAGGTCCTGCTTGTGAGATGGCAGCGGACTGACACGCCTCCCCACTGGGTTGGCCCCATGGCCTCCGGCCTCTCTGCACACCAGACCCTCTAGTCCTGTTTCAGTTCCTGGGAAGTGCCCCTCTGCCCCTTGCTGTCAGCATGGGTTATGGTCCTTGCTACCCAAGAATGTTTCCTGATATCCCTGTCCTGCTTTGCTTTGCTTTGCTTTCTTTCTTTCTTTCTTTCTTTCTTTCTTTTTAAGATTTTATTTATTCATTTGACAGCGAGTATGAGCAAGGGGTAGAGGGAGAGAGAGAAGCAGACTCCCAGATTCCCTGCTGAGCAGGGAGTCTGATGTGGGCCTTGATCCCAGGACCCTGAGATAATGACGTGAGCCGAAATCAAGAGTCAGCCTCTTAGCCGACTGTTAAGAGATTGATATCTCTATCATGCTTTTCTTTTTTTTCTTTCTTTTTTTTTTTAAAGATTTTATTTATTTATTTGACAGAGAGAGAGAGATCACAAGTAGTCAGAGAGTCAGGCAGAGAGAGAGAGAGAGAGAAGCAGGCTCCCCGCTGAGCAAAGAGCCTGATCCGGGGCTCGATCCCAGGACACTGAGATCATGACTTGAGCCGAAGGCAGTGGCTTAATCCACTGAGCCACCCAGGCGCCCCTTCTTTTTTTTTTTTTAAGATTTTATTTTTTTATTTGACAGACAGAGATCACAAGTAGGCAGAGAGGCAGGCAGAGAGAGAGGAGGGAAAGCAGGCTCCCCGCTGAGCAAAGAGCCTGATCCGGGACTCGATTCCAGGACCCTGGGACCATGACCTGAGCCAAAGGCAGAGGCTTTAACCCGCTGAGCCACCCAGGCACCCCCCTGTCTTGCTTTTCTATATTTCTAAATTGCACCCAACTTTCAAGACACTGTGCATATACCCCTCCTTCCATGAAGTCTTCCAAGATCCTTTTTACCTCATGCCAGCCGAAAGAATCATCCTTCTTACCTCTGCTATGCCATAGCCCTTTGTCTGTTTTTCCCTTGCATCATGGATCAGTGCGGACCTTGTGCTGGTTCTGAGCCTGAACCGACTCTCCACTTCTTCAGAACAGGAACAAAGGCTTCGTTATATGTGTGGCTCCCAAAGAGCCATAGCACAGTGTCTTACACATAGCAGACTATTAACAAGGTCTTGGCAGATGAATACTGAATTTATGGGATAGTTGGGAGTAGACTATGTTCTCTCTGGCTCCTTGACTAATGGCGCACATGCGGCTATATTTTCTTGTTTCTTTTACTGTGAAGAAACTGAGGCATTCCCTACAGGTTAGCAACCAGAGAGAACTCAGCCCAATAATATCTCATGGGCCTACTTTTACCCTGTAGGCAGCTAGAAGCATGATGATTGTATTAGTGTGGGTTCTCCAGAGAAACAGAGCCAATAGGATAGGTATCGATCTAGAGAAAGACATTTAGTCTGAGGGATTGGCTCACACAGAGGCTGGGAAGTCCCACCATCTGCTGTCTGTTAGCTGGAGGCCCGGGAAAGTTTGTGGTGTAGATCCAGTCCAAGCCCCAAGGCCAGGGAACCAAGGGACCTAATGGTGGTAAGTCCTGGTCTGACTTCAAAGGCCTGAGAACAAGGCGTGTCCGTGTTTGAGGACAGGAGAAAATTGATATCCCGTCTGAAGCAGAGAGCAAATCTGCCCTTCTTCTGCCTTTTTGTTCTAACCTGGCCCTCAACAGATGCCATGATGCCCACCCGCACTGAGGAGGGCCTCCTTCTTCCCTCAACATATCCATCCGCACCCTAAGCTCTTCCAGAAATGCCCTCACAGACACAGAAATAATGTTTTACTGTCTCTCTGGGCATCTCTTAGACCAGGCCAGCTGACACATAAAATTAACCATCGCCGTGACTTTAAGGGATAAAAGCAAGCAGGTGACACAGAAATGTTACGCGGCTCAACTACATCCTTCAGCATAAAGAAATTTGGAGAAATCTGAGTTCTAGTTAGCAAGGTCAATCCATTGGTGGGCCTCTATTTTCGGGACGACCCGCTGGGGAAGGCTCAGATCCCCACAGCTCCCCTTCCCAATGTCTCTGTGACACCGAGCAGGATAGGACAGCAGAAACACCATGATGCTCCTGGGTCGCCACCCAGCTTTGTGGAGCCAGAGAAAGGAGAGGAGACTCGGGAGCGTACGGTGGGAACAACACTGCACGAGCCAAGCCTTTCACGTTTCAGATTAAGATGAGATGTTGAGGGAAACTGAGCAAGGAACGGGGTGGATTTTTGTCCAGACCCTTAACTTTCTTATCAGACGATTATAAGAGACATGGACAATTCAAAGCATGCGTTGCCCCGATGAATGGAATCATGTCAGCTGATGTAAGAGCTACAGTTATTGGTAATTTTCTTTCTAGCTCATGAAATCAGCTGGCTCTGGGTTATGTCTTTGTTAAAGTGAAGTGGACTGTTTGAGTCTGGGGAGAGGCCAGAAAGCTACCCTGCTTTGGCCTCTCCTCTCACCTTGCATCATGCCTCGATTGTCACAGAATGTTCTATTTGGAAAGAAACTTAAAAATTCTCTTATGTGTCAGTAACTATTTTAGTAGGCAAATGGCTTTTTTTTTTCCCCCCAAATTGCAGGCCTCATTTCCTTTGAAGGGCGTCTCAGCTTGGAGTTAGCATTGGCCACTCTTGTGTGCAGTGCTCCGGGAACACCTTGGGTGTGGTGGCAGATCAGTGCCGTGTACAATGGCCTAACTTTCCATGACACATTAGAGAAGTTGAAAGCACAAAGAATTTAGGTCCTAGGTGAATTCTGGGAAGAACACACCAGAGTCTTTACAAAAGCTTTAAAAACAGAGTGATTTCCAGATTGCCTACATTATACTGCCTGTTTGGGGCACTAAACTGACCCTTGAATGAGAACTCATCTATTGATGGACCTGATTAGAAACTCAGAACTTTTGGACTAGGAGGGACCCTCTGGATCACCTATCCTCACTTCTATCTGTCACTCTCAAGTCTGCTCATCTTCCAACGTCTCCAGCTCGGGAAATGACTTGCTTTCACTCTGTTGTACCCATCTCGCCCTCAATAAGCATCTGAACAAACACCAAGTCCAAGTACATCCTGTGTCCACTTCTCCCTTACATTCTCCACCTCATAGTGTGAGCACCACCATCACCACCATCACCACCATCCACATCCTCAGCTCTGGTCACAGCCTCCCAGTAGCTCTCCCCGTTTCTTCTTGTCTTCTCCCCACTCCCCATCCATTCTCCATGCAGCAGGAAGGATGACAGTCCAAGACACCAACCTGAATGCATTTTGCACCTGCTTGAAATCCTTCATTGGGTTCCTTCATGACATTTTAGCATGGCCTCAGAGACCCAACATTGTGTGGTCCCACCCCCACTCAGAGTGCTTCACTTATCAAGCACATCACCCTCCTTGCATCTTAGCCACACAGACCTTCATTTTGTCCCCCAAATAGATTAACATCCTACTGAGTCAAGACCTTCACTCATGCTGTCCTTTCTATCTAAGACTATCCTCCAACTTTGTCTCAGCCCTTCCACTCTTCCCTAAAACTTGCCAGGCCAGCCCGTTTTCAATCTTCAGTCTCATTTTAAATGTTGCCTCCTCAGAAAGTTCTCCAGTCGGACTTTATCCCAATTCTTTAGCTTGAGCAATAAGGAAGAGACCTGCAGAGGACTATAACCTGAGGATATATCCAACCTTGCAGCAACCTTGTTGGCATCATCCAGAGCCTGAGAATGGAGCCAGTACTGGGGAAGTAGGTCTGAGAAATGGAGAGAATAAATTATATTGTGACTACCTCATTTAGGTCATGGATCAAGCCCTACCTCACTTAGTCCCTCTAGTTCTTGACTATAAAGTTACATGAACCAATGTATTCCCATTTTTTTAAATTAAACACACTTAAATTAAAATTTTTAATCATATGCATGGAAAATAATTACATAAGGCCTGATATTTTCTCCTTTATAAAATGAGGATAATAAAACATGCCATGAAGGGCTATCCATCAAAGCATAAAAATATATATATATTAAAATGTCTGAGTCTTGCACACAGCAGCCACTCATGTTTGTTAAATAAACGAGTACAGGTTTGCTCTACTACCCAAAAGTAGAGTGTTTCTATGAAACCTTTATAAAGCTGAAATTCAGGTTTAAAGCAAAGAAGCAATCACCACTGATTTCTATGGAAGGTTTTTTGAGCATTCCTAGACCTCCCTTAGACTTTACTGATACCTTAGAATACATCTTGCTAATAGACACACAAAACAAATCTAGACAAACCACAGATGCTCACTGATACAGTTCA
Source organism: Enhydra lutris kenyoni (assembly GCF_002288905.1). Taxonomy (NCBI): domain Eukaryota; kingdom Metazoa; phylum Chordata; class Mammalia; order Carnivora; family Mustelidae; genus Enhydra; species Enhydra lutris. The sequence continues at coordinate 68,315,102 of NW_019154096.1, read as the reverse complement.
GAGCTCTGGCTGAGTGTCATTCCCGGGGGAGGAGATTCGGGGTGCCTCTGTGTTGGTGGTTGACTGCAAAACAAATGCTGAACACTATTTTTGCCTTTTGCCTTTTCTCAAAAAAGCAAAAATCCTCTTTGGATTTCTTTTGGTTAGTGAAAGCAGATACTAATGTAGGTCTTCCTTAAAACTGAAGTATCATAACATGAACTTTTGAAAAGTGGGGATACCTATAATTATTCTCACTAACAAATATATATAATTCTATAAAGGGCTATTTATAATAATAGTTGCATTAATAATAATAACTTTACTATACCCCTCCTCTCATTTTAAATTTTGATTATAAAACACCTTGTCATTATGGCCAGTTGATAAGCAATCAAAATGGAGCTATCATCTTAATATATAATGCAAGTCACCATGCAAAGGGCTATAAATTATAACTTGTTTTACCCACAATTTTGGGAATAAATATCTCATGTAAAAAAAGAGGGTTTGCCAACATCTCACCAAAGAATATAGACAAATGGCAAATAAGCATATGAAAAGATGTTCAACACTGTAGGTCATCAGGGAAATGAAAATTAAAACAACAAAATACATATCCATTAAAATAGCCAAAATCCAAAACACTGACAATACCAGATGCTGGTGAGGATGTGGAGAAATGGGAACTCTCATTCACTGCTGGTGGGAATGCAAATGGTGCAGCCACTTTGGAATATAGTTCAGCTCTTTTTTACAAAACTAAACATACTCGTACCATATGATTCAGCAGTCATGATCCTTGACATTTACCCAAATGAACTGAAAACTTATATCCACACTAAAGCTGACACATGGATGTTGGTAGCAGCTTTATCCATAGTTGCCAAAGCTTTAAAGCAACCAAGATACCCTTCATTAGGTGAATGGGTAAATAAACTGTGCTTTGTCCAGGCAATGAAATATTAGCACTTAAAAGAAATGAGCTATCAAGGCATGAAAAGACATGGAAGCAATTTAATGCACATTACTAAGTGAAAGAAGCCAATCTGACAAGGCCACGTACTATATGATTCCAACTCTATGATGTTCTGTAAAAGGCAAAACTAAGGTGACAATAAAAAGATTAGTGGCTTCCAGGGTTTGGGGGAGGGAGAGATGAATAGGCAGAGCACAGAGGATTTTTAGGGCAATGGAAGTGATCTATACGATACTACAGTGGTAGATGCTTGTCATACGTTTATCCAAACCCATAAAATATGCAACACCAAGCGTGAACCCTGATGTGAGCTACTGACTTCGGGTGATGATGTGTCAATGTAAGTTCATCAGTTGTAACAAAAGCACCAGGTGGTTCAGGATGCCCATAGTGAGGGAGATTGTGTGGGGGTACAGGGTTTATATGGGAAAATCTCTGTATTCTCCACTCAGTTTTGCTGTGGTGCTAAAATTGCTCTAAAATAGGTTTATTAATTTAAAAAATGACATCTCTTTTTAAGAGGCATTTGTCACTACATCTGTATCTTTGGGGTAAATACCCAGTAGTGCAATTGCAGGGTCATAGGTTTCACTTATTTGTGGAGCCTAACAAATAGCATGGAGGACAAGAGGAGTTAGAGAAGAGAAGGGAATTGGGGGAAATTGGAAGGGGAGGTGAACCATGAGAGACTATGGACTCTGAAAAACAATCTGAGGGGTTTCAAGCAGCTGGGGGTGGGAGGTTGGGGGAACCAGGTGGTGGGTATTAGAGGGGGCACGGATTGCATGGAGCACTGGGTGTGGTGCAAAAATAATGAATACTGTTATACTGAAAATAAAAAAAACAAAAAAATATAAACAATGAAATAAAAAAGAGGTATTTGTCCATATAATGATTGAAAATAAACTTTATTCAAAAAAATCAAAATTCTCCTTGACACTCCCCAAAATTCTTTCTCTAAGACTATGTTTTCAAAGAACCAGAAGAAAAAAAAAAAAGCAGAGGGAAAAAGAAAACAACTGACCAAATTTCCAAACATACCTTAGATTGAATGCATTGTGTCTTGCACCAGCTTTTCAATCTTCATCATGAGTATGAAGAGAATAGAATTTGTTTCCTTTGTCTCATGACCCAGGAACGTGAATATCTGTTAACAGATGCTTGACAAGACATGAAAATAGTGGGAATACATCTGACTCAAGGAGCAAATGATACAAAACTGAGAATAGAAGATGACAATACTTAATATATATATTGGAGCCAATTTCTTCCTATGCTGAGCCATCCACTGGCTCTTCTCATTTAGAATCAAACCCCCTGTCTTTCCCAGGACTGCAAAGGCCCGGCATGAGCTTGCTCCAAACTACCCCTTCAATCTCATTTCCCTTCGCTCCTACCCTTCCAGTCTGACTTCCTTGCTTTTGCCTGAGGGCCTTTGCACCTGCTGCCCTTGGTGCCTGGAAAGCCCTCTTGCACTTTATAACTTCCGGTCCCTTTGTTCTATTCTCTGATCAAAATGTATTTCTGCAGAGAAGCCACCCTTGCCCATAAGACTTAAAATATCAACCTTCCTGCAACCTATTTATTTCTTTTCCCTGCTTGGTGTCTCTTCATAGCATGACTCATATATGCTACATATTGCTTCGTTTATTCATTCTGTGTCTCTTCCCCACCTCCATGTGAGCTCCTGGGGATAGAGTTCTCTGTCTGGCTCCTTTATCCTCACCCCAATATCTACAATAGTATGTGACACACGGTGACATCTCAGTAAATATTTATTGATTGCATTTGTTGCGACCAGTTTCTATATGTCAACGTGGCGATCACATTAAATTCATTGTTTGATTTCCTAACAAGAAGAAGAAATCTCAGTTACTACAAAGCTCCTTGCAGCAGCTCACCTGTCTCCAATGACTCAGGCACAAGTGACCAAGAGTGCAACCTGCTTCATTTATTCCAGATCAAACTCAAACACTCACAATGTAAGGAATATCGCATGCTTCCTCACGGAACTGCGACATACTTTTCAAGAGGATTAGCTTATAAGAGTCAGATAATCCCCCCGGGTTGAATAAATAGATCTCATAGAAATTCCTGGGGCACCCTCTACATAAGGCCTTTCACTAAAATTAAATTAGCAACAAAATGAGCTTTTCTTGGGGTAAATTAAAGTGGGTTTTCTTTGACAAGCTGTTTTAAACTATCATAATCTGGGAGGCCGCGTCCTCCCTTAAATACACATGGTATTTTTAAATGTCTCATTTGGAACCCTGTGTCCCCAAGCCCAGGGAAGTGGGAAGGAAAAGGAGGCTGGAACTCCAAAGGGGCACTAGTCAGGTTTGCAAAGAGAGGCAGACTGGGGACATATAGGAAAGAACCTGACACTTCCAGGAATTTAGGAAAACTACGTGTTTCCATTGGTGTCTGTGACAATGTGAAAGACACAAAGAAGGCGTGATGAATAAAATATGGCTCTCTGTCGGCTGTCTCCTGGGCCCCCCACACACTGAGACAGCGATTTTGATTATGTCACAGTCCAGCGGTGTTTGTCAATAGTTGCCCCAGGGGCAGGGCCCTAACCCGGAGCACGTCCACAGACCGCACACGACACTGCGGTTCGCTTCTTTCCTACAAAAACGGTCCAGATGAGGCTAGCTGAGCGCCTTCCTCTCAGGTGTGGTGCTCTCTGCTCCCGACTGAATCACACGCTGTGCAAATATTTTACTTTCATGCATCATCTGTAGCAAGTGTAATACTGAGATTTAAAGGTAAATATCCAGAGAAATTGCCACAGAATTATCAGACCGACATTCCTGTCGTGGCAAATCAAATCCTGCCGTGCGCAGCCAAAAACAAACAGCGGTTTTAGTCAACAGCCTTCTGGCGGGCTCCTTCAGACTGTATAAACGAGGCTGTGATGTTGGTCAACAAACAATTAAATAAACACATATTTTGTAGGGGTTTATCTCAGTTAAGGAGCTGTACTCTATTTCAACAACCTCTGTATTCTTTTCACTAGAAGGAATCAGAACGAAATTGGGGAGAATTAATGCACTCGGGAGGATGTAGAGCGAGAAGAGTAAACTTGACTTGGAACGTTAGAGCACACATGGCCCCTGGAAGAATCTGGTTTGGTGTGGCAAGCCCCTTTCGATGGCTTCACTGAAGTGCTCAGGCCTAAAATTGCCTCTCTTCTCTGATAACGAGCAGCAGATGAAACGTGGTGCCCAGACATGAAGGTGAAAATCCAGAGAGAAAGCCATTCATTTGTTTCTTCCATCCACCAATCAATCATCTGAGGTCATCCTTGTGCCAAGTTCCGTGCTGGGATTGGGAGGCGTAGAGCAGCCCCACCCCATCCAGTTACTTATCCAAGTATTGGGACAAATGACACACAGGAATCTAGGAATAGGAAATAAGCAGCAAAAGGATTCCGTGAGGAGAAAGTCTCCCGAGTGAAGCAAGAGAAAAGCCAGGGGGAGATATTGAGGGTGTAGCTGGGCTGGGAGGTCCCCAGCATGGGTTAGAGGTTTCTGTATTTGAAATGCCCGCAAGCACAGAGGTGAGAGTCTCTTACTTCCAAGGGACCACAAAGGTGAAAGGCGGAGGGGCTGTAAGGGGCGGGGTGGGGAGGGGGCACCCAGTGGAGGCGGTCAGTGACCAAACTCAACAATGGAGTCAGCAGCTTTATCACACATGCCCAACCCGGCGCAGTCCATGACATCCTGTCTGACTGGTGTAGGCCTACATCGCAGGCTTTCTACCGATTACCTGGCAAAGACACTGGAGGTCCATGAGCTGAGAGTGAGGGCAGGCTGGCTACCCAGAGAGAAGTCAGGTTGCGGTCACCTGAGAAGTCAGGTTGCAGTCACCCTGTTCTGAACAGGAACTGGGCCACAGGAACATCACATCTGCTCCGGGTCTGGGATAGCTTATTCAAGGTTACGTAGATGATGGGGACAGAGTAGAATTGATCCTTGGTTTGAGTGTCTGTGCAATCCTTTTCTCTGTATATCTGAGGTGAGGGAAGGGAGGGATACAGTTGCCTATAATTTAATCCAATTCAGTTCTGTTCAATGCCTTCAATTCCATACGGGGTGACTGAGGACCTAACTGATTCCTAGCGGAATGGAGGCTGCAGAGATGATTAAAGTAAAGCCTCTGGCACCCAGTGGACTGAAGAAGACACTTACCAATAGGAAATTATGTAAACAGCACAGGAGGCTTGGTGCGAGACTGCCTCCCAGGGTGGAAAGGGAAATACCCCACACTCATTTTCCTAGCCTCTCTTGAAACTAGGCTGAGACATGATGACCTAGACCCCATCTGTCAGTCTCAGCCATCTTGGTCCTTGAACTCTTGACTCAAACAATCAGGGACCACAGAAAATTCTTTCCAGTGAAGGAGGAAGCAGAGGCATGATGCAGGTCCCCACTGGGGTGTTGACAATGATCATAAGGCAGCAATCAGCACTAGGGGTCGGCTGGTGAACAAGGGACAATGTCAAGTCTCCTAAACAAAGCAGTGCTCTGGCTTGAAATTAGGCAATGTTTCTGGCTGGTGATGGTATATCCCAGTGAGTCGGAGTACTGCCCACGATCATTTTTTAAAAATCGAAAGTGATTATTTCTCTTTTTAATGTCAACTTTGTTGATGTATAATTGAAAGACAATACACCCACATATTTAAAGTGTATGACTTGATAGCTGGACATATATGCACACCTATGAAGCCGACACCATGATTAAAATGAAGAAAGACCTCCCCAAAAGTTTCTTTATATCCCTTTGCCATCTGCCCACCCCAAACTCTCCCACCCCAACTGATCTGCTTTCTGACACTATGGATTAGGTTGCATTTACTTAAACTTTGTACAAATTTAATTATAATATTTCACTTTATTTGTCTGGTTCTTTCACTCACCATATTTTGAGATTCATCCATAGAGTTGAGTGTATCAGTGAGCTGAGTGTTCATTCCTTTTTATTGCTGAATAGGATTCCTTTACATGGGTGATGGCCCCCAGTTTGTTTACCCCCTCATCTGTTGATAGACATTTGGTTTAGTTCTAGTTTGGGGCTATTATAAATTATGCTTCTATGAATATTCATGTATTCTTTCTTTCTTTCTTTCTTTCTTTCTTTCTTTCTTTCTTTCTTTCTTTAAGATTTTATTGATTTATTTGACAGAGAAAGACACAGCAAAAGAGGGAACACACGCAGGGAGAGTGGGAGAGGGAGAAGTGGGCTTCCCGCAGGGCTGGGAGCCTGATGTGGGACTCGATCCCAGGACCCTGGGATCATGACCTGAGCGGAAGGCAGATGCTTAATGACTGAGCCACCCAGGTGCCCTGTATTCTTTCTAGGGACATGTCTTCATTACTTTCAAGTAGACATCTAGGAATGGAATGCCTGGACCATACACTCTGGTGTATGCTTAATGTTTTCAGAAACTGGCAAGATTTTCCATGCCAATTGTATCATTTTATCTTCCTGCCAGTCGTGTGTGGTGTCTGCCTGAGTTCATGTTTCCCTGAGGGCTCTTAATGTTGACCATCTTTTCATGTGCCTATTGTCATCTATATATCTACTTGGGTAAAATGCCTGTCCACCTTTTTTACCCTTTTTATTGGGTTGTTTACTTTCTCTTTACAGAGTTTGGGGAGTTCCTTATATATCCATTAATTTTCTCTATCATATTCTTTTTTCTTTTTTTTTAAGCTTTATTTATTTATTTTAGAGAGAAAGAGCATGGGTGGGGGAGGGGGCAGAGGGAGGAGAGGGAGAGAATCCTCTAGCAGACTCCCTGCTGAGCCTGGAGCCTTACATGGGGCTCCATCCTAGGACTCTGAGATCATGACCTGAGCAGAAATGAAGAGTTAACCACTTAAATGACTGAGCCATTCAGGCACTCCTATCCGGTTCTATTTTTTACTACCTTGATTTCTGTTCTGATCTTAATTTTTTTTCTTCTTTTTAAATTTTAAATTCAATTAGTTAACATATAGTACAGACTTAGAATTTCTTTTCTTATTGTGGGTTTAATTTACTCTTCCTTTTCTAGTTTCTTAAGATAGAAAGTGAGGTCATTGATTTGAGACTTTTCTTCATTCCCAATATAAATATTTCTACTATGAATTTCCCTCTAAATACTGCTTTGGTTTTTCCCTCCACTTACAGAGTCCCTGGGCTCTGCCTTTGTTCATCCTTTCTGCACTGAGACTTAGAACACTCTCAAAGCAGCAACCTGGGGCAACATAGGGCTCATCTTATTTGCTTCATGTCTCCCAAGGATCACTGTCTGTCTGGTTTGGCTCAATGTACAGGATCTTGAAAATTGATTTTACATGTATCTTCATCTGTTTTTAGTTCTTTCAAGTGAGAAGATAAATCTGCTCTATGTTCTTCTATCATATTCAGAAGTAGAAGTCCTTATGTTTGATTTTTAATTTGTCGGTTTGTTTTAACATAAATGCTTTTTATTTAGTTAAATATATTGATCTATTTATTTACATTTTCCCCATCTCTTTAGTTGTCAAGAGCTCTACCCTCCTCCAGAAGGCTGAGTCATGTACATTTATTTTTTTCCTGATTTTTCTTCATTCACGATTCATCTAGAATTTAGTTACAATGTGAGATGACGTTCTACATTATTTCCCGTGGGCCTTCTCCGCTTCCAAATAGCCATCTCACTGTCCTAATATCATTTGTTATAATGCTTCCCTCTTTCAGTAGTTCGATATATATTCTTTGTCATTATATTACACTTTTGTAGATAATACAATCCATTTGAGGGATATTCATTATGTCACGCTGATCTTTCTTTTCCTCTCTCCTTTTCTATCTTTTTTCTTTATCTCTCTCTCTCTCTTTTAAATAACAGTATACTTTTAAAATCATTGTTTTACAATATTTTTTAATACTGTTTTACAGTATTGTTTTTATGTGCCTCAGTCAGTGGTGTGTTAGAGCTGGGTTTTACCAGCTCACTAAAGCCAATTTTGTGCATCTTTTTCCAACACCATGTCCAATGACTTCATGTTGGTAGCTTGAAATTGACCTATGATGTGAGTACTTACACCAGAGAAATTGACAACACCACATTTCACTGCTCCCTCCCTCTCTCTTTCTCTTTTCCTCTGAAAGCCTATTTACCATTAGGACTAGTTCTTCCTCACAAATCTTTTCTTAAATAATTGTTTGCTATTCACAACATTGTAACACATAAATTTTTGAGCACTTTTATTTATGATTTTTATTGCCACCATATTCCAGTTCATTTACTTTGGAAACAATTGTTGTCTTCCAACTTAAAACATTCAATCTTTTAATTCTGATAAAAAATCCATAACTCCATTTTTTTCTTAAACAAATCTCTTCCAAAATGATCAGTAGTTTTCTTTGTGGGGGTCATATAAATTTCCTACGCCACACAACTGGCAGCATTCTAGACTAAGATCATGATCATGTTGTGAAATTCTTGACCTGAGAGAATTAAAAATGAGAAGAAATGTATGTAGGTGTTCCTGAGAAAGTTGAGTTTCACTCACCTAGTGCTAACCACATTCTGCCTCATCTGACTCCAGAGAAGAAAAAGAGGTACAATGCCTGGGATGATCATTTCCAAAAAGCAGACCAAGTTACAGAAAATGGGTAATATCAGACAAAGCCAAAGGGTCTGGAAGATTTATTCTGGAGAAGAAAAAGGCTGATGTATAATTTGATAAAGAATACAAAGATTCCTTCAAAAAATATGCTCAGGAGTTCATCCAAGAATGAACACTCACTGGAAATGGTGAAGAGGAAGTTCATACAATAGTCAGAGTTGGATGAATGGAACTTTCAGGTTCCTTTACCTCTGAAAGGCTAGGATTTAAATTCTCTCTGCCTACAGTGAACAAACAAGAAAAAGCCGACTTATATCAAAGCAGAAGTTTCCATTCGATGTTGAGAGAATTCTAATTCTATTAATGCAAACAAATAGACAAACAACAAGAACAACAGAACAAACACCAGAAGGGGTTTGAAAAAGGCTAGGTGTTCTCTAACTCTGAATATTTAGCAGCACTCCTAGATGGCTTAGACTGGTGGTCACACACGGGGGAAGTGATGATCTCAATACAGCAACAGGGACATCTTTAAATTTTTTTTAATTAATTAATTTATTTGAGAGACAGAGAGTAGGAGTGGGAGGGGCATAGGGAGAGGGAGAGAGATCTGAGGCAGACTGTGTGCTGAGCATGGAGCCTGACATGGGCTCAATCTCATGACCCTGCGATCACTACCTAAGCTGAAACCAAGAGTCAGATACTCAACTGACTGTATCACCCAGGCACCCCAGGGACATTTTGTTCATCTAACAAGGTAGCATTAAAAACCAAAATCACATCAATAGTTCTCGGGTGAAAGATACATTCCCCCATTTGCCATGGTTCATTTACTCTCTCCTATCTCATGTCTTTCTACTGGAAGTCTGCTCTAGTCATTTCTATTACCTGCATGACTTTGAAGGTAGACACATCTGAAACCGCTGACCTACACATTCAGCGCTCTGAAGGTGAAGTATTAAAGCCTAATTCCGATCTTATAATTATAAAAATCTGAACACAGGACTTTAAGTTGGAAATTATTATCCATATCTGGACTTCATCTTTTTATTTTGCCTGTCGCTTACTAACATCATTCATGTTCATCAGCCATGATTTAAAACTAGCATTTAGGATTAGGTAGTGTTTTCTGCTCCCAGTTAAAAGTGGTAATATTTCCACTTTCATTTATTTATTTATTTGTTTGTTTGACATTTCCACTTTTAAAGATGAGTTTGCTAAGCTATCTTCTTGGTTGATCATGCCATTAAATATTGAACAATGAGGCCCAAAGATCAGTGATTAATAAAGAAATATGAAATCCTATACTCTTAAAGTACATTCGTAGAGAAAGAAACAAACTTTGTTGTTGGCGTTTGGAGCTGTCCTGGAGCCATTGTGACGACCACATGGAGAAATGGATAAGGAACACTTCTAAAAGTTCATCCGCTGTGAAGCAGAAAGTGGCCTTATAGAAATAAAGCCTAATCATTTAGGCAAATCACAGTCATTAAACTTCTCCTTGTGGTTCACGACCTTTTGAATCAAAGAGTAATGCATATATATAAAAATAACAAAACCGAGAACACGGACGCCTGTGAGCCCTCTGCCAATGATTCAACCCATTTGGTAGGTTTGTTCCTGCTCTAGCCCTTCCTTTCGTAGCTTCAACTTGGCAGGAGAAAACAAGGAGAGAAAAGGCCTAATGGAGAGCAAATGTCGCACCCTCAACATGGCTTTAATATTTAATGTATTAGAAACAATATAAATTTAAGTTAAAGAAACTGTTTTTTTTTTTCTTTATATGGAGCAGCAGAATTCCAACACACAGTGTTTTGAAAACCAGAGCCTCCTGAATAAGAGTTTAAAGTTATTTCTTAGGACACATTTAAGGAGTTTTGGATAGGGTCATATTTTGAACATATGTATAAAACAGCATTCCATAATTGATTTATTAACATATGAGGTCATGTTTATGATTTCTTTCTGAAATATTTAAAAGCAAACTATAACTGCATAATCCTATAAAATCTATTCATCACAAACCTGCTTCAAAAGTTCATAAAAAGCACAAAAAGAGCCAGCATATTGTATTTAGTTACGGTTGAAGTTTGTACTCCAAAGGATAAATGAATACGATTTGTATTTGCTATGGATCAGGCTGTGTTTTATTCACATTGTATTACATCTCAGGAGAGAGTCTGCTAAATAAGTCCAAATGGCAGAGATTCAGAAATGCAGAAAAATGCAAACATCACATTTTTTTTTTTTTTTTCTGTGATGGACAAGACAGGAATGATTAAGAAATCCTTTAGAAAATATTACGTTTTCAAATGTTTTCAAAAGGCCACAAAATTCCTGAAAGCTAAATCCCTTCCCATCCCATTCATCTTTAAGTGCCTTGTCATTGCATGGAATCTTTAAAAATATAATGTGCATACTTTGCTCTGCTAAAGCCCTTTTAATTTAGGTTTCATGGGCCCTTTATATTCAGATACATTACTTGTCATCATCTCCTGCTGATCTCAATGCTCACCAGAGAAAACCAAGACCCTATGTTGGTTCAATAAAAAAAAAAAAAAGGTCAGCAATTCCTTTGTGGCACAATATCTGTATTGCCAGAGAGCCCCTTCTTTCTACAAAATTACTCCCCCCCAAAAGTGTGTGTTAATGCCTTATTTCTTTCATCGAAGGTGCCTGGAAGAGGTGACCTACAGAACTAAATCTCCTCTAAGTTGTAAATGACTGCTATTAGATTTCTTTTGGAGAATAATTTTTCCTAGAGGGGAGGGAAGAGATCTGGAACTTACAGGAGTCTTCAGAAGGGGAAGAAAAACTTTGTGGGGAATGGGCAAAGGGAAAGAAAAGAGAGTCAAGGGGTATCAAAGACAAATAACCTGGGGCATCTGGGTGGCTCAGTGGGTTAAAGCCTCTGCCTTTGGCTCAGGTCATGATCCCAGGGTCCTGGGATCGAGCCCCACATTGGGCTCTCTGCTCAGTGGGGAGCCTGCTTCCTCCCTCTCTCTCTGCCTGCCTCTCTGCCTACTTGTGATCTCTGTCTGTCAAATAAATAAATAAAATCTTAAAAAAAAAAAAAAGACAAATAACCTGCTTCAGAGTCCTCCAGAGAGAAGAAGTAAAGAAAGTGGCATTGTCTCCACGCTACTAAGTTCAAGGATGGTGGTTTTGTACACATGGACCATTTAACCCGATTATAATCTGGAGAGGCTTTATTTTTTTTTTAAATGGACAGGAGAACGAAAGGATAATTCTTTTATGAATAAAATCACAGCTTTATACTTAATATTTTTTATCTCATGCAGAGATGAAAAATTCTTTCTTAATGAAATTCACATAATGACACCATTGAGGGCCTTTTGGAAGAATTTAGAAGCAGTGATGCTCCAGGGGCAATGAGCTCTGTCCATGCCCAGATCTTGGTTTCTAAATCCCAAAATCTCGATTAAGAGAAACTGGGATTCCTCAGAGAAGCTTCCAGGGGAAGGAGAAGTACAGGGTGAGCCCAGAATATCTTGAACCAGGAAGCAAGAAAATACTCAAAGATGGATGGGGCCTTGTCAGAAAGATACAGGAGCCAGCTGAAGGAGTTCCCATTGCCAAATTTAAGACAATTCGAGCAGCAGAAAGTTACGGATCAAAGCACAAAGAATCCAGAACTCCATAGCAATACTCAAAACAAAAAGAAAAACAAAAACCTTTCGGTGCTAGGGGAAGAGGGAGAAGGGAAGGATTTTCTTTACCAAAGAATGTCAACTAATGAATGTAGAAGAAATGACAGAGATAGTATCTATAGTTTGTCTGCATGGCTTTAATTTAATTTCCCCTAATCACCAAAGTAATTACATATTTTTTAAACAAAAAATAAATCTATCTATATATCTACCCATTTAGCTATGCGTATATACTTGGATTTTATCTTTAGGTTCCCCTGCTGAAATAAGCTTAAAAAACTATCATTATAAACTTATTTTTATATATTTTATTTCTATGTCTGACTTGATTTCATTGTCTAGGTATAAGAAATTGAATTTAATCATATTTTAATTGTCAGTTTTTTTAAGTATTTCTTTGTTCTGCTATAAATGGACATCTTTCTCTGTAACTCTATACATCTCAACCATTACTTCCAAATAAACTTAGGAAAACTAAGTACCAATACTTCCTTCCAGCAGTGGGCTTGCATGACTTTGTGACTTATGAATAACAACAGTCAGGCTGATTTCCATTTGCTGGGCACCTGTGTTCTGCCCTGCAGTTTACAGATGTCTCTCTTAGAGTCCCACCAACGATCTTGCAAGTTTGGCCATCTTTCCCCTACTAACAAGGGAGACCCAGTTGTGCAGAGTCACAAAACAAGGAACAAAGCGTGCTGGCATTGGAAGTCCTTTCTTTGGTGCTTTTCCCACTTGGCTGAGCTACCTCCATGTGCTGAAAACAGGTTCTCATTTCCTGTGACTTTGTGTGTCTTCATAGCTAATTTTTTGCAAACTATAACCTGCTTTTTACTCAGGAGAGTCAATAATCATTCCACTTTCTTCAATATCCAGTTTGGATCCATTCCTCAGAAGGCTAGCTGAGCCTAAAATGTCCCACCCCCCATACTTCGCACGGGAGTGTGTGAACAGGACACACACACACACACACAGCTGATTCTCTGAGGCTAATCCAAAATCATGATTCTCCTCTTTTCCTATTTTTTATCTCCCTTTATCCATAGGCGGGACCCTGGTTCCCAACACAATCAGTATATTTACGTATTTTCTCAGTCCTACAAGACACTCTCTACCAGTACCGCTATCAACAACTAATCTACTGAGTCAAGTTGATTCCTTTATATCTTCAGACTTTATACCATGGACCCTGTATAGTCAGGAATATGCTCAAAACTTATTTAGATTCTTTTCTTCTTTCTGTGTGATTATGTTATCAATTTCATACACAGTCAGATTGGTTTATTTCCATTTGTATACAAATTTAGGATCGTCTCCATCATTTCTGATTTGACTCTATGTGTGAATATAAACATGATTCAAAAGTCAAAACTATATTCTCATAAAAATCTTATTTCCTCTTTATCTCTTCGACTATGTTCCCACCCTCCTTGTGAATAACCAATTTAACTCATTTCTTGGCTTATGCTTCCTTATTTCTTTTGGGGGAAAATCTTACTTTTCCTTCTGTCTTATGCACAAGTAAACACTATATCCATTATATATACATATATACATACATATATATGTATATCTTCACATTGATTTTTTATCTCAACAATATATCCTGAGAATTATTATCAGTTCATATAAGTCTTCTTCATCCCTTTTTAAAAAACATCTGCATATTACTTCCCTGTGAGTCTGTTTCATTGTTGATTCAGCCATTCTCCTAAGTATTGGCATTGAGACTCCTTTCAATAATTTGCTATTATAAATCACAACTTCAAGGAGTCATTTTCTGCATAATTTTTTATATTCCTAGGGGTATATCTTCAGAGTAATTTCCTAGAAGTTGGATTTCTAGGCCCTAGGTAGATGCATGCACAATTAGATGTGGCCTCCTAGCCATGTGTGAGGATCCATTTCCTCAAAGTCTCATCAAGAAGATGTTATCAAATTTTTGAGATTTTTGCTTATCCGATTCAGGAGAAATTATATCTCTGTGCCATTTTAATTTGCATTTTCCTTATCTTATGTGATGTTACACGTCTCTTGACAAGGAAGGGTCATTTGTATGCAGTTGACCCTTGAACAGCACAGGTTTGAACTGTGGGGGTCCATGCACACATGGCTTTTTCCCCTCCTGTATACAGCACAGCACTGCAAATGGATTTTCTTCTTATGATACTCTTAATATCATTTTCTCTTCTGTAGCTTATTTTATTATGGGAATACAGTACAGAGCACATATACAAAATATACATATACAAAATATGTTAAGGGATGGCTTATGTTATTGGTAAGTCTTTTGGCCAGCAGTAGACTATTCGTAGTTAAGTTTTTGGAGAGTGCAAAGTTATACATGAATTTTTTACTGTGCACAGAGTTGGTGCCCCTAACCCCCATGTTACTCAAAGATCAATTGTGTATACATTTGTATATACTGTGTGTGTGTGTGTGTGTGTATTTGTATACTTTTTGTGAATTTTCTGCTTACCTCTTTTGCCCATTTTTCTGACGTTTATTCTTTTTTTCCTATATTCTTAAGAGTCCTTTATATATAAGAGGCAATAAACCTCTGTCTCTGATTTTTGTGGCAACTACAGTATTTTATTCCAGTTTAACATTTGTGTTTTGACTTATGATCTTTTTCACACACAAAACAAAGTTTTAACTCAATGTTTTCTTTGTTACATCTGGATTTGGAGTCGTAGTTGGAAAACCTTTCCCACGTCCAAGTCACATAATGAAACTCACCTGTGTTTTATCCCAGTCCATGTATGGTTTTGTGTTTTACATGTCAATTTCTCACCCATTTGGGGTTTCTTTTTGTGTATGGTGTGAGGGAAAAGAAGATTTTTAAATAATTTGAAGGTTGACATTTGCCTGACATGTGTTTTTTGTTTGTTTTTAGGAACTTGCTAGAATGTCCAACTTATAAAATGTAAGTGCCATGAGGACAGGGGGCACTGAAGTGACAACATTAGTCTGAGGACTGTCATGTGTGGGAGATGTTCTGTCTCTCTGAAGGCGCTCGTTGGTCCCAGAGTGTCACCATTCAGAAGGCTCAGTCTTTATCAGCACTGGTGCTGCAGTGGTGAGTCAGGGCTGGGTTGAATCGCTATGGAACAGGCAGGCAAGCTTCCCTCTGGCCAGAGGGTAAGAAGACCGTGACAGAGAAGACAGAAAAGGAGGAAAGTCTGGGTAAATCAGTGATGAGTTCAAAGGCAGGGGAGTTACCCCCAGTTGAACCGTGGAGGCTGATACAGAGGGGCCTCAGTGGTGGCGTGGCTAGTTCCTCAAAGGGTTAGAATAGTAAAGATCGGAATCAGGCAGAAGAGGAGGGTCCTGGGTTGACTGTGACTTATGACTAAACATAACAAGCCAGCCAGGAAGATGGTGGAACCGGCAGCCATGGTGCGCCTCTGCCAAGACAGGTCTTGTTAGTCCTAGTTCTGGGCGCTGGATCTTAGGGGTTGGATTTAACCCAGCATTTAAAGTGATCTGTGTTCTCCAAACTTGGGGGTGGGAAGAGAGAGAAACGTCAGCCAGCTGAGGGAGTTTTATGGATAAGTCCCATGGGCATTCAAAAATGCTTCTTGTAGAATGAAACACAACTTATGAGGATTTAGAGAGAGATTTCTGATACAGACCATGAAATCTGGCTCACAGAGACACCCATGAGTCAGGCGTATCGCTCTAAGTAAAAAAGAACTAATTCCACTAAGTGAATTATTGCTGAATATGAGACCAAAAGTTCGTATTTTATTTTAATTAATATAATTGCTGACGCTCCCCCCATCCTCTCCTGCCCTCTCTGTAGCTGGGTCCTTTAAAACAGGATACAAAGAGAACTCAGGACCTGGGCTGGCTTGTGGCCCAGACGGGATCGGGGAGCCCTCGTCTTACAGTCACAATCTAAAGGAAAGTCCAACAGAATACTTTTCACTTTACAGTGATATTGCTTGTCAATCAAAGCTGGAAGGACCCCATAATAGGGAGGCTGAGTCGCTCATTCTAAAGCTAAGGGGGTGGACAGGGAGCCCCTGTTAGGCTCAGGTCGCACCCTGGAAATGGAACCCTAACGAGAGGTACTGATGGAAACAGAATGGCTGTTTGGGCGTGGGAGGCAGACAGGCTGAGCAGACCCTGTGAAACGGCTTCCAGTGTCAGCACGCCTTGTTCCTTGCTTTGTATGTATCTCTGCACACCTGGGTCTCTTGGAGCTTCACACCCCCGTCTGTGTGGGGAGGGGTGGTCAACCTTGCAAGATTGTTGGTGTGACATCTATAAACTGCAGGACAGAGCACAGGTGCCCAGCAGACGGAAATCAGCCTGCCTGTTGCTGTTCAGTGAGTCACAAAGTCAGGCAAGCCCACTGCTGGAGGGAGGTATTGGCACTGAGTTTTTCTGGAAAATCCATACTAAAAGTTCTAACACTTTCCATCCTTTAATCAGCCATTCCATTTCTCTGCATGTAACCGGAAGAAACAGTCAAGATGTACACAGAGAATTATGGATGAGAATGTCCATTTTAGCGTAATAAACTATTTTAATTTAGCATAATAATGAATTGTTTCAACAACAATTAAAATATGGTTAAATTAAATCCCTCAAACTTAAGACAGTAGAACTCTGGGCAGAAATAAAAATAATTTATGAACCAGTAGTTTTCAAACTTCTTTTGCAGGGAAACTAAAAAAATTTTATATGGAATCAAAACACACACACACAGGGGCGCCTGGGTGGCTCAGTGGGTTAAGCCTCTGCCTTCGGCTCAGGTCATGATCCCAGGGTCCTGGGATCGAGCCCCGCATCGGGCTCTCTGCTCGGCAGGGAGCCTGCTTCCCTCTCTCTCTCTCTGCCTGCCTCTCTGACTACTTGTGATCTCTCTCTGTCAAATAAATAAATAAAATCTTTAAAAAACACACACACACACACACACACAGTTATATATACATAAACATCTATACATACATACGTATGAAGAAGGATATATAGATATAAACATAGACAGATTTATTGTTAAATATATATAATATATATTAAATAAATATATATATACATACACACATGCTTTGGCAAGTAGAAAAATTATTTAAAATTAAAATTATGTATTATGTAAAATTATGTAGAGAAATTCATTCTAACGTGTTCATAGCTATATGAGATATTGAAACACTTTCTTACTGTGTCTTTGTCCCACTGGTATTCACTGCAAATATAATTAAAATTATCCTTTGTTGGGACAAAAATGCAAGTTGGGCTTCTTAATAAACATAACAAAATCAATCTTCTTATACAATCCCCAACTGGCATTCACAAGGCTAGAACTCTTTCCAATCAACTCTTAGGGCCAGCTCATTGTTGAATGGACTGCTCTGTATTGCCCATCAAAGGCAAGCCTGAGACTCAGGATGCTGGATCGAGATGCCCAAGGCATGTTCTTCTCAGTCTCTTGTGCTCTAAGCTGAAGGCAAGTCATAGTACCAGACTGTGATGTAGACACAACTTCCACTGAACTTTTCTAACATCGGTTGGAATTAGAAGCATCAATATAAACATATCTGGATCTTTCATAAAACTACTTTTTTTTTTTTAAAGATTTTTATTTATTTATTTGACAGAGAGAGATCACAAGCAGGCAGAGAGGAAGGCAGAGAGAGAGGAGGAAGCAGGCTCCCTGCTGAGCAGAGAGTCCGATGCGGGGCTCGATCCCAGGACCCTGAGACCACGACCTGAGCCGAAGGCAGCGGCTTAACCCACTGAGCCACCCAGGCGCCCCCATAAAACTACTTTTTAATGAGATTCATTACCCTACTGTTATTTGATGAGGATGTACATCATAAACTCTAAGATTCAGTACCAGAAACTTTGCCCCTCCTAAAGAAGTACAAACTAATTTTTACCAATTAAAGCTATGGGTCTTGATGGATTTTCCTTTTTCACCTTGGCTATCAAGGTGAAAATTCAGTTACAATTCAGTATAATTTTTATAATTATTTTACTTTTTATGTAATTTGTAATCTTATCCAACTTTATTTTAGCTATCCTGATTATGAATTGTTGTTATTCAAAAACACTGGGATAAAGAAGTGTCATAGACATGCTTAGGCAGAGACTTCCCAGGATAACTCTGCAGTAAAACCCAGACCAAGTCTGGTCCTCAGCCTGGTTGTCCTAGAAACCGAATGCTTTCTAGAACAGAAAACCAGAGATGACTATTCTCTTACAGAGTATCTCAGGCTGACTAAACTCATAAGAAACCAAGAATGCTAAAATGCTAATGACCATGTTAGCTAATAATAGCTAATATTAATTGAACATGTATTTCATGGGATATACTTGCAGACAATCAGAATGGTACTTTCTTTTTTTTTTTTTTTTAATTTTTTTTTAATGATTTTATTTATTTATTTGAGAGAGAGAGAGCATGAGAGGAGAGAGAGATCAGCGGGAGAAGCAGACTCCCCGCCGAGCAAGGAGTCCGATGTGGGACTCGATCCCAGGACTCCAGGATCATGACCTGAGCCGAAGGCAGTTGCTTAACCAACTGAGCCACCCAGGCGCCCCAGAATGGTACTTTCTAGAACAATAAACCAGAGTTCATTAGTATCTTCAAGACTGTCCCAAGTTAACCAACTTCACAAGAGGCCAACACTGATTGCTGATAATGATAATAACAGATGCCCACTATGTGAAATATTCCTACTAACACCCAACATGATCAGTATTGAAGAGTGGTTGAGATCACGGTATTGCGACTTGAATCTGGGTTCAAGACCCAGCCCTGCTCCTTATTCGGTGTATGACTTTGGGCAATTACTTCATTTTTTGTGCCTGCTTTCTCATCCGTAAGATGGAGATAATTATAGTACCTACTCTAAGGATCACGGGACGATGTTGCATAGGGATTCAGCCCAGGGAAGAGAGGACAGAGCATAGCAGAAGCAATATACAAATGGGAGCCACAATGATGAGTGGGTGTAGAGGTGGTGAGGAGAACTCCCATGGGAAGAGAAGTCTTAATCAAAAAGATAATCCGTGGGCAGGAATGGATTCACGACCAAGGGAAGTAAACTATCCTAACAAAGTGTCCCCCATCTCACGTGGTTTGACCAATGTTGACCTTCCTGGGCCTGAATCTTCAGGTTAGTGCATGAAGCCCACGGATTACATCTGCTTTGGTCTCATCTGCATCTCTTTTTGGCTGGAAGTTAAACCCAGCCACAGCCATCGCAGCCTTCAAGGGACTGCTCACTTGCTTCTCTAGCGTTTAGCTACCTTTCACCGCCCAGACTTCTGCTTTTTTGGGAAAGTGGCTCAGGCATGTTGCCTTCATGATTTTTCCCTGGTCATGTTCACAGACGAGATCGCTGTCACATCTCAAACATGCATGCCATTTTTTAAAGGGAGCTCATTTAAAAAATTGTGTTGAATCCATTTTGTGTTAATAGATAAACTTTCTTGTCTAGTTCTTAAGACTGCTTTTGCCCTGTGTGCTGTGCACCTAGGTGTCTGTGTGCTTTTTGGTTCTTTTCTTTTCTCTTTCCCTTTTCTTTTCTTTTCTTTTCTTTTCTTTTCTCTTTTTCTTTTCTTTCCTTTTCCTTCCTTTCCCTTTCCTTTTCCTTCCTTCCTTTCTTCCTTCCTTTCTTCTTTCCTTCCTTCCCTCCCTCCCTTCCTCCTTTTTTTTTTTTTTAACTGTAGATTCCTTCACATTCTTTCTTTTTACCTTTGAAATGAGGCACAGGGTCATTATGTTTTGAATCTCCATCAACGATATTTGCAAACACCTTATTTCAAAAACTTTAAAATCACTAACACATTGGCCAAGGGAAAACGAATAATTTTCTGACTTTTGAAACCTACACACCTATCGGGATGGTGGGAAAAAGCAAGGGAAACGACAGCCGGTTTAAAAGCAGTCATGTCAGTGAGACCATCAACAGCAACAGCGTGTGGTTTTCCTTTGCAGATCCAAGAGGAAGAGCCAAACTCGAGGAAACCAGAGCTGTGTGCCTTGGTACGGAAATAAGTCATAGATTATATTCTTCTTCGAGTGAAATACTATTCCAACTGAATATTTATATTCTTCCGTCCACTAAAATGCTATTGAAAATGAATGTGAATCTTGTGGGAATATGGATATTGCATATTGTTCAGTTGACAGAGTCATTTATAAAAGTTGGGATATCTTATACCCCATCCGGGCTTAATTAGGGTTTATAAAGATCACTGGCAGTTGCAGTAGAAATATTGTATGTTTCCTCCCCCCGATGAATTTCCCTAGTTCTTTCATGAGGCCTTTAAAACTCATTTAAGTCTTGCTGAAGTTATTCATAAAGATAGATAACAACCATTCTCTGGGACAGTCTGTTCCTCGGCACCTGCCCCCTCCCCCCAACATTTCTTGGATAACTACACCCAGGTCAGTTCCAAATTCTGTCGCTTCTCCTAATAGGCTTTTGAAAGGAAATTCCCTCAAACAAGGAGGTCACTGAAAACACACACAAAACTTGAGACATCTGCACTCAGGGAATTGTGGCGGACTTGGGCCAAGGAATAAAAAATGAACTGTTGGGTGTCTCCAAACCACAGAAAATGCTGACACATGGTGTCTTCACGCAGAAGATATTAACACTCCTCGAGGGTGAAAACCAGAACAGATGGCATCTCTAAACGTGACGCTCATCGAATCTATTTCCACTCGGGTTTTTTGTAAACTTTTATTTTAAATTTGGTGCTAAGAACAACAACAAAAAAAGTGTGTTAATGGCACCATCCAGGGACAAAGTTGCGCGAGCTTCTCTTTGGGAACTTAATTAATGTGCTTTCTGATTCAGCATGCGGTTCTCCTCCTTTTCTGGGAACTGATTAAGGAGAGGTTTGAAGGCTAACAAGTCACTGCTCAGATAACAAGGTACACTGAGGCTCATATTGAAGCAAGACTTCTGGAGGACTTTATATCAAAATGGAAACCCCAAAGGGTTCTCTCTCTGGTCTGCCTGTCTTGCCCCTTCTTGGATGTCAGCAATGACAATATATTGAGCTGTGGCAACCGGTGAGGGACCAGATGAAAGTCTTGCTCTGTGACTATCATTGACAATGACCTATAACTTCATCGTCAAAGCAAACTTCAAAGCCTATCCATCTTAAATTTAGCTATTCAGTCTTGAGCTGACGCCGATAGGATATTTTGGAATGTTTTGAATCTACAGATTCCATCTCTCAGGTTATGTAATATCATTACTCGGTTTCTTGTGTCGCTCAGAGAACAGGTAGTCAGGGAACGGGTTTTTATCTCAACACGTGGACATGCCTTAGCTTCACAACTGAATCTTAAAGGCTCTCAGAGCAGGGTCTGTACCTTATACCTCTGTGTGGTAGCCCACTGCCCTTGCTATGCGAATCATGCTAAGCCCTCACTAAATGGGCATCCACTGAGCTCTCCAGTGGAGTCCAAAATGAAGGTAGAACGATCACAAGCAGAAAATTGGACAAATACAAAAAGTGAGAGACCAAATGTTTGGCAAAGTGTGTGCAAAGCAAGAGGACTGTAAAAAATGAACAAGTAAGTTTGGAAGTAAGCTCTAGTTCTAGTCCTTTGGAGGTACTTGGCATGTTAGCTACCAGAAATTCTACAGAATAGTGAGGTAACTCCATGGAAATCCAAGTGCATGGACCAGACTTACCCCTCTGTTCTGTGCTGGTCACAGAAAATCGCCACATCACGTGGGTTTATGAGTACAAGACACAGCCATGGACACAGGGCCATTTAAGCTTCTGTGGGCATCGTGTAAATCGCAGGACCTTTGGGGGCCCAGGAAATGTGGATGGGGATGGGCATCCGGGAACGAGGCCCAGGCGATGCTGCAGGGCAGTCTGGGGGACACCACTGCGGCAGTCACCAAGTACGCATCCCAAGCTTATACCCGCAGAGCTCCCCCCACCACTGCCGGGTATTAGTGGCTGCCCCTGGAAGCACTGTGACAGCTGCCTCTGGAGCCTGGATACAGTTGTTACTACCGCTGCCAATCCCTATCCCCGATAGAACCTACTTCTTTGCGGCACCAGCTTTGGATTCGAGACCAAGGGCGTCCCCTTCCTGTGATGGGTGCAGATGAAGCCGTGGGTTGAGCCTTAAGTGTAAGGGAAGCCGGCAAACAAGAGTCTGGTGCTTGGGGCTTTATGAGGGTGAAGAAGGCTGTGCAGCTTTTGGGGTCTGCCTGTTCTAGGGAGTGGTCTCCTCTATGAAGAGGATGGGGTTCAAATCCTGGGCACACAAACATAGTGACATGTGTCCACTACATTTGCTGTTTCAACAATCTGGAGTTCACTGCGGGACTGGCTCTCCCTTTGCACTTCTCAATCCTTCTGTCTCAGCTGCCGTGATGCCCTATAGTGGTCTGCTTACCTCTTTCTTTCCCCATCAGCCTGTAAGTGCCCAGAGAGCAGCAGGGACGTCCCTTCTCTCGTGTCCTTGGTGCCCAGCCTGGGTCTTGGCAGATTCAACCAACACTTGACTGATGAATACAACTGGGTCTCCTTGGAAGCTGGCCTCTCGGGAACTTACAAAGAAGGGAAGTTGGGACTATAGGAACAGATCTAGTCCTTTACATTTCTTAATCGCAGGCTTCAGGGCATCTGTGAGCCAGAAACTCCGCACAGGTGTTTGTGTGCATGGAGAGCCATGCATTTCCCTGGGGAGAGGATCCATTGTTCACACCATTTTCTCAGAAGACTTGAAGACCCCCGAAAGAGCCCCTAATACAGGCAGCCTATCTTTATGCTTGATGCCTGTTTAAAGGAAGACATGCTCACTCTGAATACTTTGAAAACACATCAAAATCCTGCAGTAGGGGGATTCTGTGGAACAGAGCACAATGTTCCTTTCTGTCTTTATTTTTTTTAGAAAGATAAAATGTCAGCACAGAGGCATCTTTCAAACTAGAAGAAATGTGGAAGCAGTAGCAGAAAACAGAGCTTGTTTGAATCCAGGCCCTACCATTAGTTCTACATCTTGGGCAATTAGCCAACCTCTCTGGACCTTGCCTTCTTTATGGAGCAATTCTTAATGGAGTCCTACTTTAGAAGCTCGCTGGAAAGATGAAATGAGATGGTCTGTGTACACATTCAGCAAAGAATTAGAGCTCAATGAATACTATATTTCCTTCCTACTTGTTCAAAATATTTAGGAATCCTACAGACAAGATTTCTAAGTTAAATGTACTCTAGTCTTAGAAGACCAGTCCTAGAATATGACATTGTTCTTTGTCTCTAATTTCAGTGTTCAGGTGTTTGACGTTGGGATTTTTCTCTCCACATTCAATGAGGTCCAAGGAACTGTGGCTGGTCAGTTACGGCCAGTAAGAGGCTGGCAAGTAAAGTTTCTTAGAAAGTGAGTGGCTTTCTTCCATGAGAGGAATGACCTGGGTAGTTATTGGGGGTGGTGGTGGGCAGGTCCACTCAGAGCAGAGGACCCTCAAGTCCTCTCTTCCAGAGATCCCTCCCATCCCCTCCTGAGTCCCTCTCACCTGCAACTTTCTTTCCTTTGGGCCACATGGCCAATGGGTTTGTGAACCAGTCAGGGATTCATTAAAAAAAAAAAAAAAAGATAAATCCATATTTTTGCCACCACCAGGTCCTGACAGGTAAGACTTTTGAAAAGCCCTTTCATCAGAAGACAGAAGTAATAACAAAATGGCTAACGATGAATTCCCATGCATTTTTCCTGTGTCGGCATGATGAAGCCGATGTCCCACTGGCTGGAAAATAGGGCTCACTGAGCTAAGGTGAAAGAAAACGAGAGCTGACCATGGCCTCATGGAGCCAACAGGATGGGCAGCCACTGCCTTTGAAAATGTGAATAATTTATGCACAGTCACACAGCTTAGGAATGATGGAAGCTGGCATCCAACCCAGAGGTTCAGATCCCAACCAGATCCCTGGTTTACCCACCATGCCATGCTGCTGTTGAGGCTCTGGAGTGAGTTTAATATTCCCCAGAAAGAAATCTCCATTTGCTGCGTGGCCCCCAGTCCTGTCTATGGGTTCCTACCTGATAGAGCCTGATGCTTAAGAAAAGGGTGTTTATTGAGGCACCTGGGTGGCTCAGTGGGTTAAAACCTCTGCCTTTAGCTCAGGTCATGATCTCAGGGTCCTGGGATCGAGCCCCGCATCGGGCTCTCTGCTCAGTGGGGAGCCTGCCTCCTCCTCTCTCTGCCTGCCTTTCTGCCTACTTGTGATCTCTGTCAAATAAATAAATAAAATCTTTAAAAAAGAAAAGAAAAGGGTGTTTATGACAACCAGGGAACCTGACTCTTCTTCTTGGCTGGGTCAGATCTCCCAAGTATAGAAAGATTCCCAAGACACTCACCTATCAGAGGGAAACACCCCTATCTAGACTCTATCTTGAAGACCAGTGTCTCCTTTCAGACAAAATGCTCTAAACACAAGGTAGAAATGGGAGTTTTCTGCCATCGGAACAAACCTATGAGAGTAAGTCTTCTCATTCGTTTAAAAATAAGTGAAGGTGTGATCGTTGATATTAACGGACTGGGTTTTGAATTGTTTAATTTTCATATAACAGTTTCAGCAGAGATCCAAAACTCAGCGCATCCATTGTGATGTAAATGGGATGGATTTTAGATATCTTTTTCATTTTCAAGGAAAATGAAGGAGACTTATTTTGTGGTTTAAACCACCCCCCCTCCCAGAATCCTTAAAGCTGGGTAGTCCCGTCATACTTCCCAAGTTCATCCCCCTTCCCAAACCAGACGCATGGTCTCCCCGCCTCTTCTGATGCCCGAGTCTCTGCTACGTGCTCACCACTCAGACTGGGCCCTAGAGCAGCAGCATCTTCTGAGAGCTTTTAGAAATGTGAGGTTTGGGAGCTCTGGTTATCCCAGCATCTCAGTAAGATCCCCAGTGGCTCATACCTGCTGTAGAGTTCTGGAAGCCTCTCCCCCGGCACAGGACATCCGCCCTTATCTCACATTTGAATCACCTGAGGAGCTTTTAAAGCTACTGAAGTCTGAGCTCACCTTCAGCAAGTCTGGTTTAATTGTTCTAGAATGTTCCCTGAGCATTGGGAGTTCGAAATGTTTCTTAGATGATTCTAATAACACAGCACACCTTGAGAGCCATGGCTCTTCTGCGTATTCAGCATGTGGTTGTCCTGCCTTGTCTAGAGTATATCCTGAGACTGGCCAGTTGGTGCATTGCAGGACGTTGTGGGACGGCAAGCCATGGATGCTACAGGGGAGAACTCAGCCTCTAGGTGACTTTTAGCCTCTTGGTCTAGTTTCTGTCCTTGGAGGATTTACAGAAATTGTCAAATCCCTGCTAAGGTGACTGAGTCAGACTAGCTTGCCTAGAACCTTCCCAATGGTACCACTGCAAGTCCCATGTTGTAGAAAACGCTTAGTCCTGACAAGCTGAGATGGTTGGGATACTGATCTCCCTTCCATGTCTGCTCTTCCTCAGGCTAAATATCAATATTTTCTTAATTGTGTTTGTTAGTCCTTACATTTCTGGGGAAACATCTACATCTGTTGTCCTGTAATAGGAGATCTGTCCACACAAACTTAGAGGAGAGTTTTGAACCCTTAGGCTATAAGCTCAAAAAGAAGTTGTGATCAATGCAAAATAAACCGACCCTGGGAGAACTTCTCCTACAAACAAACAAACAAACAAACAAAAAACCCAACTGCTTTGAAAATAAACAAATATCAAATCTCCTTCCAAAAATATATCTTCTGTGTTATTGTCAAAAATTTTAGGTGCAGAATATAACACATATTCATTATTTTATTTGTTTCTCTGTCACCTTCCAATGCAATCGCTAGTCATAATTTAAGTACTGTGAAAGCACTATAAATTATAGAATTAATTTTTGAAACCAAAAATAGTCAACTGTGGGTAATTAT
The DNA here is from genome assembly GCF_002288905.1 of Enhydra lutris kenyoni. Taxonomy (NCBI): domain Eukaryota; kingdom Metazoa; phylum Chordata; class Mammalia; order Carnivora; family Mustelidae; genus Enhydra; species Enhydra lutris. The sequence continues at coordinate 68,288,957 of NW_019154096.1, read as the reverse complement.
TTTGGTCCAACTTAATTTTTAAAAATAACCCTAAGAAAAATGAAATACTACGTGAACACACAAACATTTGAGTTTGTTGCAGTGTTGCTTATGACTGTGAAGCAAATTGGAAATAATGGTAACATATGATAACAAGAGGTAAGTAAATTATGGATTGGTCACCTGATAAAATGTTAGTCTCCAATTTTATTTTGTATTTTATTTTATTTAGGGAGGGAGAGAGAGAGAGAGAGGGAGAAAGAGAAAGAGGAGGGACAGAGGGAGAGGATCTTAAGCAGACACCTCACCCAGCACAGAGCTCTCCGCAGGGCTTGATCTCACAATCCTGAGATCATGACCTGAGCCAAAATCAAGAATCAGATGCTTACTGGACTGAGCCACCCAGGCACCCCAGTACCCTGTTGTAAAATATGGCTGTGCTGACTATGTAGCAGCATAGAAATGCTTCTGATGTCTTACTAATTAAATAAAGCAAAATACAAAATTAAAGCCATGCTGTGATCCCGTGTCCTCAAATCACAGTTTCCTATGAACCGAGGAAACATGTTAAGTCATGACAGTGAGAGGGGTATAAGCACCCATGACCTTATCCTTTTTTCGATCAGGCTTCTGTTAATGATATTAATCTATGATATTCTCGCACACCTTAGTGATTATTTTTCATTTATTTGAACTCACTTAAAACAGCATCTCTATCTCTGAGGGGTGGCGGAGGAAAGTGGAGAAAAGCACGTGCTTACAGCTGACACTCAACACGTCTGCACCTCAGCTACCTCCTCTGGGAACTGGGAATTACGAGAGCTTCCTCGTATCTTTGTGGTCAGGATGACGTGGTTTCATACAAGTACTACTTTTGGACCAAAGTCTGGCACACAACAAACACATGGCTGTATATGTGTGTGTGTATTTGTAGATATGTGTATGTGTGTGTACATATTTTATACAATATATACATATTGGTGTTATGTATGTACTTTATATAATTTGTATATAATATTATATATATATATATATATATATATATATATGGTTTTTTTAGAGGTTTAGGAAGAAGAACAATCCAAAAGTAAAGCTTGCTAGGGTTGGCTGTCCTCAAGGGAGGGGTGTGTGTGTGTGTGTGTGTGTGTGCATGTACATACGTGTGTGCATGTGTGTGCCTGACTTCTTGGTGCATCAATGGGATGAGAGATGTGAACACACATCTGACGGTCAAGTTATATATGTACCTATGGATGGGACTTTAGGATCATCCATTCGAATCCTTTCATCTTATCAAGATGGATGTCGTGGCACGGAACTGGGGTGTGGTTCTTGTCAGATCCCAGCGTGAGCACGGAGCAGGTGGGAGCCTGAGCAACCCCACGGCTGGTCCCAAGCACAAAGTAGGACCCCTTGCTGGGTAGTGTGGCCTGATGGCGAAGAGGGTGGGCTGTACAGTGAGATGGCTCAAACCTGAGTCTTGGCTGTTGCACTCTAGCAAGGGGTTAAACCTCATTACACTTCAGTTTTCTCACTTGAAGACCAAGGATAAGACCAACCATCTATGCTTTCTGTGAATACCAAAAGAAGATGCATAGTGCCTTGCACATAGTGAGAACCCACACTCGTCTGCTATGATTAAATTGAGTTTCGAAGGGGCTGCAATTCAACGTTGTTTCGTTAACTAGAGAAAAATTTAAAAAGTGGAGCTCATCCTTATGTTTAATCGCAAGGAAAGAAAGAACAATGACTCATATTAAGTGTCTATTATGTATGTAGAATTCTATGTAAGCAATCTTATTTAATTCCCAAAACCAACCTACTAGGCATGTACAGCATTATTATGCCCATTTTATAGATGAAGAAAACGAATCTAAGAAAACTTAAGTAGCTTATTCAATGACTAATTTATGCTAGAAGGAATTAAAGTAGCTTTTGAATGTGAAAACATAATGAATCATAGGGAGAGATCAAAAGATAGTGACAGAAATGTACATGAAATAACGACGAGATATCACTCTCAATACATCAATTTTTTTTTCCTTATGAGCAAGATTACTCGAGCTTGTGCAGTTGAAGTAAAGTGAGAACTCTTACATACTACTAGTAGGAACGTAGCTTTGTACATTCCCTCTGGAGAGCAGTTTGGTAATGTGATTCACAAACTTTAAATTCATATTCATACCTATTGGCACAGTATTTGCAACTCTTGTGATCTAGTCTAAGGAACTAATCCAAAGCATTAATAGAGATTGACATACAAAGATGTTCATTAAAGTATTATTTATAATAGCGAAAGGACGAAAGGATGAAAGAAAGAGAGAAAGAACCAGCAGGAGACCACTGGTTAAGTATACTACATACAACGTAATACTATGTAACCATTAAATATGATTATCAAAGCATAGGAAAATACAGGTATAACAACATTAAGTGAAAAACAAAGTACAAAATTATACCTACAGTGTTGTCTCAATCATATTAAGAAATCACATGAAAAAATGAAGGGTGATACAGCTACATATTATAGTCATTAAACTGGATGATTTTTTTTTCCTGCTTTATACTTTACTTTACTTTCAGTTATGCTAAAATGAGCATGTACTCATTTGGAATTAGAAAAAGTAAAATAAATCTTGTTTAAGGCAACACATAATCCGGGGCAGAGGCAACGTTTAAATCAGGCCCTTCCAACACTGAAGCTACGTTATTCCTACCGCACCAAGGGTCACAAACTCAGAAGCTACAGGAACTGTCAGGTAAAGGTAATGAGCTAAGAGGATAGGGTGCCGGTTCTAGGAAATGGGTGGGTGGGGGGGACTCCAGAACCCGCGAGGCCACACGCTCTGCCTAAATGGGACAGCCATTCCTCTCTTCCAGCTGATCTCTGCCATGGGAGAAGCCAGGCCTAGTGTTGCCAGATCTTTGGATTTTTTCCGAAGAAGCCAGAAATCTAGCTTTTGAATGTTAAATCCCTCTAGGTTCAAATTTAAATAATTAATGTAAAATATTTAAAAGCACCATGAAGGCCACGAGAAGTTCATTTTAGGTGTCTGTTCTGTCTCATTCCCTGCTCCCTACAACCGGGTTTCTGTCCCTTGAGTGAATCAATTCCCATATCCCAGTTTTTCCTGTTTCCTTGGGCTCCAGCCATGCCCAACAGCCTCCAACATCCACATCCTGGAAAGATGCAATGAGCTTTGGTCAAATCTGACACACCATAAAAATAAAACTGAATTTAAATCATTTTTCAGAATATTTTCCTCTGTGTCCCTAAGACATGGTTTAACCAGAAATTGACATATCATCAGAAGTACAAAGTGGGGGCCCTGGGTGGCTCAGCTTGTTAGGCATCTGCCTCTGGCTCTGGTCATGATCTCGGAGTCCTGGGATCGAGCCCCGTCTCGGGCTTTCTGCTTGGAGGGGAGTCTGCTTCTCCCTCTCTCTCTGCCTCTCCCCGCCACTTGTGCTCTCTCCTGCTCTCTCTCCCTCTCAAATAAATAAGTAAAATCTTTAAAAAAAAAAAAAAAAGCAGCAGCAGCAGCAGCGCAAAGTGATGGCATGGGCCACGCAGTAACTTCATCATTACTGCAGAAGCAGATGTCTTTCTGAGGAGAAAGCTGGGATAACAATTTCTTTTCTCAGAACAACACTTCATAGGTCATATCATGCAGCCTTGGAGCAGAGACAGAATAAGGTGGAATCTTGAATATCTGAAAAGACAGATGCGTGGTAAAAAAAATTAGCATTCTTGCAAAACTGTTTATAAGGCTGCAATTCAAATGCCTAACCAAGCATAAAAATGTTATTCATCTGGGAAAATCTCACCCTGCACTTACGCACCGGCTTTCTCAATTTCTGTTTTGAGTTTTAATTAAGGAGTTAGAATTGGTCCCTTTCTCCCAATCTCTACCAACAAGGCCCTAATGGAGTGGGCAGCCTTCTGTACCATAGGAAAGGGTCTTTGTCTACTTTTACGAAGGAAATCTCGATTCACTGGCAGGGCACGCTGCAAACATTATGTGCACTGCAATGTTTAGGTGTTTTCCAAGATTAATTGTTTGCTAATATCCCAAATTACCCTCTGTAGGTACAGGCGGTCGTGTTTTCTTCCCCCCCTTTGGCATAGTGCTTTTATTTTGACAAGAATGTGACAAAGAATTAATTGGACCCATTTATTCTTCAAATGTTGGACGCAAATGTGGATAATTCACTAGTTCCACTTCTAATCAAGAGCTAAACTGGCAAGTGGGTAGTTAGCACATTTGGCTGCACATCTGCAAATATCGAATGTCTGCGAACGAGACGAAGAGCGCGCTCCCTCCTTTCTGGCCAGATGGTTTCATTTAAGATCCAAGGGGTCAAGGGTCGCAGCATGACCTCATCAAATTAGACCCAACCGAGAGAGGTGTTTAGCACAACAGAAAGGAAATAATCTGAAGGACATTAAATGCAAATGAAATTGCCATCTGCAAACTTCAAAAAACACCTGACCTAAAAAAATAAATCTCCCACTTAGAGCCGAAAGCTCGCCTCCTGCCCTCCTCAAGGGTGGACACTGCAGCGTGTTGTCATAGCAGCCTGACAATCACTCACCCTGCCAAAGTCCATTTGCATTTAATATTCCCCTCCCGACTCTTTCTAGTTGAAAAATTTGACAATGATCTCTGAGGAACAAGAAAAGTTCAAGCATGAGAATCATTTCTTTGCCTCTTGAATCTCCGTGACCAAATTGGTCACAGGAAGCTTGTGTGTCTAAACTAGAAGGCTGTCGCTCTGGGACAAGTTTGTGTGGCCTCCCCTGGCAGAACGGGCAAATTCATGGTCAGGGGATACGAAGCGGAGGTCCTGAGGGTGAAGGGAGTTGCCACGCATTTTTCAATGTATTGAGAATATAAGTGTTAACACGCTATGAGAGGTGCGGGTCCTGGGGATGCGCTGCTAAGCCAGACAGACACCGTCCTGGTCCTCCAGAGAGCTCACAGACAATTAAGCAATGACTATACAGCATGACAAGTGTTGGGAAAGTGTGGGTCAGCATGTTGGTCCCTCAGCAATATCCAAGCACCCCCAGGTGCTCTTGCCCTGCCCAGAGCAAATCCAGACAGTAGAGAATATGGCGTATGGTGGCCAGCAAGTACCTGAATCTTTGCTCTTGTCCCGGGAACAAGACTTAGGAGGGCCCGTAGAAGACACTGTTCCTGGCTCTGCTGGCCCTGTCAGGGGGCAGGACCTACGTAGGACACCTCAGGGGTCTGGTCCAAATTTTATGAGGTTGAAAATGAAAGCTGATAGGTAGAAGCAGAGCCATTCCTAATAACATAGACTTCTGGCACAACCCAACAGGCTGCTTTGTGAGAAAATGAGCTTCTCTCTGCTGGCTCTGTTCCAGAAAGGGATGGAAAACCAGTAGCTAAGAATGTTAGGGGGCAAATGGGTGGGTGTGGGTGGATAATAGCTAAAGCTGTCCCAGTTCCGGCATCCAGAAGACAGAGAGAGGTTTTTCACTTACAAAACTATGATTCTATTCATGTAAGAGAAATCGCTGAACATTTCACCCAGATTGCATTAGAGAAAACCCCTCATTTTCACAAAAATATCAGGTGGACGGTGGTTCTCGGAGTCCTCCAAGGCTGTGACCCTGAATAACTTAAAACAAGCATTGTCTTTGACAAAATGTCAAGTTCCATGGAGAGACTGCCTCTAATAACTTCTTCAAATATCCTCCAGTGCCTCTTATAGAACCTACACGATCAATAAACACTTGTGATTCTGACCAAGGTCAGTGAGAATGCTTCTGATGATGTGTAAGGCGTACCCTGTGGCATTGGTGTTCAAGTCAGTGGCTCTGCCGCTTGTTAGCTGTTCGATCTTAAGCAAACTCCCTAAGGGTTTGGAAACTCGGTTTTATTAGGAATGAATGGAATTGTTTAAAAAAAAAAAAAATGACCTGCGAAGCACTATAGAGATGAGAGAGACTACCATTATTCTTTCTCAAAGTGGGACAAGAGCTTTCTCTTGAACTTTCCCCAGGAAGATCCTGGGAATGGGAAGGGAGTTGTTCTTGGCATTAAGACTCAGGTGTCATTTCGTTGACCAAGTGATCCGAGGGATGAACGATGAACAAATCCTGCTTCAGAAATAACAATAAGCTCATAAATATGCCTTACCTCCAGTTTTCCAGAACTGGATAGAAGGCAATAAGAGACTGTGGCTCATGAGAAAGACTGAAAAAACAGTTTACCGGCCTAAGGAATATTTTGTTTGTCTACATCCGAGGTATCTCACTAACTCGTTTGCTGGGACTTGTTGATTAATTCTTCAAAGGCATCTGAGCATCAGAAGGAGAGACGTCTATAAGACCATGGAGCTAAAGATGAGAGGCGGACAAGATTCCTCGGATGATTCAGTGCTACCAAGTTCTGGAAACAGGACCCTGGGCTCAGCGTAGCAGCTTTCGTGCCAGGGACACAGACAGTCATACCTGCTGCTTGGGTCCATGGGACAGTGGAGTGGAGGGAGGGCTGGGACAGGGGCAGAGGGGAGGAGAAAGACATATGGATGAAGAGCAAGGAAAACCTGACCCCTCCCAGCTCTACCTTTATCCGTTAGCAAAGAGAAAATCCTCAGACGTCCTGGGATTCCGTTCACTCAGCAAAATAAGCGAAGACTGAACCACGTGCCCTGGAGAGACTTGGTCATGATACAGTGGAAAGTCACAGGATTAGGCAGTGGAAGGTCTGAGTTTGGAGACCAGCTCTGTCACTGATGGTTATGTGGTATTACACAAGTCCCTTCCACCGATTGGAGCTTTGCCTTCAACGTCTGTAGCACATACCAGGACTACCCTGTAGACGACCCTGTAGAGAGCATTCTGTGGAAGAATCAAGTTCAAAATCCTTGGTTCAGTGCTATACAAATGTCAACTCATTTATGGTCCCACAGTGAAGGGAAAAGAATGAAGGAGCAGAAAACATTCTCTAAAATGAGAGATGGTTTCTGTCCAGTGAAGATGGATATGAAATACTCACAACCCAAACAGCCTTTCCTGCAGCTAATGTACTAGCCTCAAGTGTTGTTTTTTTTTTTTTTTTTTCACCACCAAGCATTTTTTGTAATGCATTGATAGACAAGAAAAGCCAGACAGAAAAATATAGATCCTGGCTGATAAGTCAGGGCCCTGAGGAACTGTGATGACGTATTGGACCTATGTGGACGGGATACAAAAATACATCCCGTGTTGCTGGGATCAAGAAACTTCTGGACCCTGAGGTGGTATAGGGTGATTTCAACAGCCTGGTGCCTGCTACAAAAGGAGGAGGATTTGGGCATGAGGCCTAACTGTCATTTTCTTGAGTTTGGGCATGACGACACCTCATCGATCTTCTGTCATTTCAGAAATTGGCCAATCGCCTCCCTGCCTTGGAAGTGGGTCAGGGAGCAGCGGTCCAAAGAGGCATTTGTTAGCGGCGAGAAAGCAGTCCGTGCGGGTAGCAGGGGATTTATGAATTCAAGCCCAGGAACGCTGGGTGTGGGGGCGCACATCTGGCCACAAGATGCTCTCTGGCTGCCTTGTGGATGAAGAGGCTTGGTCAAAGGAGGTCACGGCAGGTTCAGTGGGATTGCCAAGGGGTGGGGGTTGCAGGGAAAGTAAACAGGCTTCCCTCTTGGCTTCAGCACCCCCCCGGAACAAGGCTGAGAAAAGGGGTGTGCTCACATTTATTTTCGGGATCACTGAAATATTCCTAAGCTCTTGGAAACTCAAAGAGGACAAATCCCTTTCATCAATCAATATTGAAAGTTTTATATGAAGACAGTGACAACTGGAAAGCTACATTAATTAGAAGAATATTACCCTCAAGTGATTACCAAAAAGGTAGCAAAAAAGAATATATATCCTATATATAGTGGGCTCTCAGTCCTATAGAACAATCCCATGAGCAGTGTCACATAATTTCTATGACTGTCCTTTGCTATTTTCCTAAATTGATTAAAAAAAAATTATATTGGTAAGGATTTAAGTCCATTTAACGAGGTTTTTTCGACTGGGCTGTATTCTTTATTTTTTAATTCAAGATTTAAATTGGCAGTAGAGAGAATTAATAATGAGGGCAAGAACTAAATTGACCAATTGTACTGCCTTTGGTTGGGGGAAAGAACCCCCCCCCCGAAAAAAAAAAGGGTTAGTGACTTAGCTTGGGATTGGGTTCCCAAGACAATCATGTATTTAATGAAACTTTTGTAGCAACCACCAGTTCTAATGCCATATTAAAAGAAAAAATATATATGTTCAGCAACAAGGCTATTTCCCTTGTGTCCTAGGGTTTGAAAATACTGCTACAGAACCATCTTGGTTTTGCATTTGCTGAGCTTTGCAGGTTGGGAACTGGTTTTTATATTCATTTCCTGCTGTGGAATGTCTACACCATGCAAGCAGTGAAACTCAGCTTCTGTGTCTATACGAGAGTTCATTTGAATTTCTCCTGGGGGACCCCTACCAACCCCCATGCAGAGCCCTGGGCAGACAGACACCTCCTTGTTGCTTCCTTTATAAGATCTGGATCTTTCCCTTCTAAAACCCTTTCTGAAGGTTTCAGGTTCTTGCTTCCGACCCTGCTCAGGCTGAAAACCTATGACCTCAGGACAGACCCTCAACAGGTGGCAAGCTTTCTACCCTGGCTTTGCGTTTGCTCTTGTATTTGAGGATTTTCCTTTCTTTCAAGCTCAGCTCTGTTTTTTTGTTTGCTTATTTGTTTGTTTGTTTTTTTAATTTTATCATGAATTTCTAGGAGTTCGTAGCAGAAGGCAAGTATCCTATTGGCTCATGGCACTACTTTGCCAGGACTGGGGTCCCACTAAAAATAAGGTTGATAAAACTCATTCCTCCATATGGTTGTCAAATAACTTTCTCGTGGTATTGTTTTTATAACAACACCAAAATATCATCTTTGTCTGTCATGTGAATAATAACATATTTTCAACATTGGCCAGGCCTGGTAAAGTCAGAGGCAACATGTTGAAGACCAAAAGGGGTTCAAGCCCTATCCCGGTCACTTCTTAGCCACGTGACCTGGGATAAGCCACTGAACTCCATCTGTTAAATGAGATCATAATGCCCGCTCTTCACAAACAAGGTGTGGCTGTTATAAAATTTGAGAACTAAGTGTGATTTCTCATTTGTTTTTCACCAGTGGGAGAGCCATGGATCCTGGTGAGGGAGACACTTGGGCACAGAAAATAGCTCTACTATTTATAGAAGAGAGAGCTCCTGAATATAAAAGATAGATCAACTAGTTTCAACGAACTATAAAAATAAGAGTCACTCAATGAGATGGAAAGGACTTTTTATGAAAGCAGAAGCAGAAGTGTTCGCCTGGTCTTTCTTGTATTGAGTGTGGTTTCTTATGCACACCGTGGACTTACACTGCTCCTGTCCCTCATACAGATTTCCGTGGATTATGTCATGAAATGGAACCCCACTCTAGTTCCATCTAGAGAGAAACGCCTCGCTACACGTGCAGTTTCAGCCTGATGCATTTACCCACCAAATATTTTCTTTGCAACATTCTCTTTCTTTAAGTTGCATATTTTTTTTTTACTGCAGTATTGTTCTGCTCCCCATCTTCGAGGTAAAAACATCCCATGTCTCAAGTATTGTTAATAAAGACACAGTCCATGATTAATAAAGACCACTTGACACTTACCTAAAGTCTGGGACCTGGGGTCAGCCAGAGAGAGATACTTTCTTCCACTTTCCAGAGGAAACAGAATGAGTCTTCTTCATATGTTCACCACATTTTTGTTTCCTTAAGTGATACCTAAAAGAAAATGCGGTGATTACCAAAGATTTTTGGTATAGTTGTAAAATATCTTCAGATGCTTTCTTAGGAATCTGTCTATCTAGAGGAAGAGAGGAGCATGAAGAGGACTGGCTTCCTAAGAAATGACTGGCTGGCTGGCCCATTCCAGGCAGAGCAGCAGGCACTGGGGAAAGAAAGGGTTGAGGTTGCTGCAAATGCTTTGTGTACATTCAGGCTCTTAAGAAAACAAGGTTAGGAGCAGTAAACACACAGGCAAAAAGGCAAATGCTCTGCAGGATTTCTGAATCAGATAGAACTACCGCAATACTGATCTCCCCCAATTAGCTATTCATCATGGAAGTTTCAAGCAGGGGGCATTCAAGAGTTTTCTCAATTCTTATCACATAATTTGTTTATTCAGTTTTCATGATTGAAAAAAGACATTGTTTTGCAGAGTTTTGAAAATCTACTTCATAATAAGTATTAAGTGTAAAACAGAAATTGATATTTCCCAGAAGAGTTATACTAATACTCCATAGGGCAGCTTAAAAACTTACCTGAAATTTATAGCCAGAAGAGTCAATTGGCCCTTGGTCAATATATAAATTTGTGAAGTAATTGACATTTTTAGGAAAAAATTCTTTTATCTTTGTGTTTTCTAAATTTTATGAATTCTTTATAATAAGTATGTATCACTTTTATAAAATGTACTAATTTTTCTTAACAAGTGAGGAGCAAGTAAATAAATAGTGATTAATTATAAGTGCTGGAAATATAGATGATGGTTATTTTTTTCTGTGCACTATATCTTATGAATTTCCCAAAGTTAAACAGGATTTGATAGCAATGCTAAAGTGGAAATAATATAATAACAACATAATCATTGTTGTTTATAATTTTAAGCAGCTTTTTAAAAAGACATTTTATTGAATGTCATCAATTAACTAAACATACAAATATGTAAGCTTTCAAAATCTATCTTATTAAGTCTTGAATGATAGATTTTCATCACAAAGATATATGAAATTTTTAAGCTCAAATAATTTATGTGTTTTAATTTAAGACATCTGTTTTTCATTTGACTAGTTAAAATACCTTCTGTACAATGTGTAGATTTTTTTCTACTCAGCATCGTTTTCATTTGACCATCCTTTGAGTTTGAGAAATTTTAAAAGTCCCAATACATTGAATGTATAAATCATTTAAAAAAATACAAATTGACAAATCTGTCCTACCACACCACATCATTCCCCAAGCTGTAAGGCCAAGTTCTCAGGAGAGATCATTCCTCATGTCCATAAAACTACTCTCTTTCTCAACAACAAAAGGAGAAAAGGAGGCCAGGTCAGATTTTCACCAAGTTACCTCTCCTTCCTTTGTGCCTCTTTGAGCATTTACTTTTCCTCCTTGGATTCGAGCCCTCCTAGCAAAGGCGAGAACATGTAATCAAAGTGTATGAGCACTATGTACAAGGTAATATTCTAGGTACCATGGTCAAGTGTGAATTAGACATAGTTAAGTCGTCATGGAGCTTATAATTTCCTAAGGGAGACAGAGATATAAATAATTCATCAACTAATGGAAATATGTGGTAAGTGCTTTGATTGGGCCATGAAGGAAAATGGAAGTAGGGCTCAAGAAGAGATTAATTCTAAGTGTGTAAGGGTAAAGAATGCACGTTTCCAAATAAAAGACTGTGATGAGCAAGAAGGACGATCCGAAGGGAGACAGGAAAACTTACATCGTGTAGAAAGAATCAAGAAGTCTGTTGTGGTTGATGCTTTGGGAAGTGGATTTAGGAGCCTTGTGAAACTGGAAAAACTTTTGGGTCAGACTATGAAGAGGGCCAAATAGCACATTAAGGATTTGAAAGTTTATTTCAGATAATGGAGGAGAATGGGCATGGAAGATTTTTAGGCATAAAAATTACATGTTTAGATCTGCCCTTTAGGATGATAATGGACCAACAGTGTGGTAGATGAATAAGAAGAAGACACTGGAGACATGGACCAGTTAAGGGGATATTGTAATGGTCCAAGTAAAATGTTTTTTGATGGCCTGAACTAAGACAGCAGTAGAGGAAATGGAAGGAAACGGGTAGATACTTCTATCAAGATAGATAGACCTTGAAGAAGACAGATGCATAACTTAGATATCAGTTAGATGAGAAATATGTTTTTAACTTCTTGATAATTATATCTTGATAGGCTTACAATCTGTAATAGGGAAATATTGAGACTTTCTTTGCATTAATAGAAAACACCATGTTAAAAATGATCCCAAATGGATATTAACAACTGGGAGAAAGAAAAGTACATTTTGGTTGGGAAGGCAGTGTACTCTAAATACTTCAAAAAACTGGACAGATTAAAAAAATTTGTAAGATATAAAACATCATAAACAAGGTTAAAAGATAGGCTTTCAACTGGGAGAAGATTTCTTTCCATATATATATGAAAATAAAAATTTTAGCATTCAGAATATATACATTCCTACCAATCCATAAGAAAAAGAAGAACACCCCAAAAGAAAAGTGTTTGAATGATATGAGTAGGCAATTCATAGAAGAGAATATTTAAATGGCCAGTAAACACATAAAATTTTCCTTAAACTCATTAGTAGTTATTGAAATACAAATTAAAAATACATACCATTTCAGGGACACCTGGGTGGCTCAGTTGGTTGTGGATGACTGCCTTCGACTCAGGTCATGATCCCGGAGTCCCGGGATCGAGTCCCGCATCGGGCTCCCAACTCCACGGGGAGTCTGCTTCTCTCTCTGACCTTCTCCTCGCTCATGCTCTCTCTCACTGTGTCTCTCTCAAATAAATAAATAAAATCTTTAAAAAAAATACATACCATTTCAGATTGACAAGACTTTTAAAGATTGACAAAACTAAGTACTGGTGAGGATTTTGAAATATACTGCTGATGGGAAGATAAACTGATAAAAATCACTGTAGTGAGTAGTTTGTTTGTATCAGGTAAAATTTAAGAGGTAACCTCTGACCTGGAAACCTGATTTCTAGAGCAACCTTTGCATATGTGTTCAAGATTTTACTAGGATTTAAATTTATACATTTCTTTTTATTTTTTAAAGATTTTATTATTTATTTACTTGACAGACAGAGATCACAAGTAGGCAGAGAAGCAGGCAGAGAGAGAGAGAGAGGGAACCAGGCTCCCTATTGCGCAGAGAGCCCGATGTGGGACTCGATCCCAGGATCCTGAGATCATGACCTGAGCCGAAGGCAGAAGCTTACTTAACCCACTAAGCCACCCACGTGCCTCATAATTTGTACATTTCTTATTAACTTTTCTATTGTGGTAAAATATCCATAACATGAGATTTACTATCTGAACCATTTTTACATGTATCAATCAGTGATATTAAATACATTTGTAATATTGTGTGACCATCACCACCATCTGTCTCCAGACTCCTTCCATCTTGTCAAGCTGAAACTCTGTACCTACTAAACAATACCTCCTTGTTTCTCCCTTCCCCCAACCCCTTGCAACCACTATTCTACCTTCTGTCTATAATTTTGATTACTCTAAGTATCTCATACAAATGGAACGATTTAGCATAGTATTTGTCTTTTGGTGATGGGCTTATTTCACTTAGCATAATGTTCTCAAGGTTCATCTCTGTTGAACCATGTGTTGAAATTTCCTTTTTTTTTTAAGGCTGAGTATTATCCCATTGTATACTTTTAAACACCACAGTTTGCTTATCCATTCGTTGCTGATGCATACTTGGATTGCTTCCATATTTTAGATATTGTCTCATTTATAAATTTTAACTGTTCCATTTTTTTTTTTCATTTATAAATTTTAGATTCACTCAGCATCCCTGAGGAAGAAGCCAGGTTTTATATATGTCTCAAACATCTAAACATCCAAAAAATAAAACCATGACTAACTAAAAAGTCTGAATCCCAAATCTCATTCAGAAGAACCTAAGGACATCCCTATCTCACCCCCAGATATCCCAAGAATTGGTATCCTGAGTGTTCATTGTTCATAGTCAGAATCCTAAGGTATGCACAGCCCTTTTTTTCTGAATGAACTTGAAATTAATTTCTATAAAAAGATTAACAACACAAATTTAATTAAATCCATATATTTTAAGTCTGTGAATAATATTGTTTCAGAAATAATTATTTTTTTGTTGTTTTGGATTAGCTGTTTAAAGACAAAAGACTTGAGTTTCCATTTAGCTGCTGCCAAAAATTAATTTAAGTAACCTAATTGACTACTTGCTGTAAGCTACATACAGTCTTGGTGCTTAAATAATTTAATTCTTTGCAAAAGCGGGTATGAGATTTACACCCTCTTATGAAACAATGCTAGATCATACTATAACCAAACACTCACTGAGCATCCATCTAGCTAAGCTCAGTTCTGGCACTTGGTATGCCCACAGCCTACACTGTCATCTTTCACACACAATAGGTGCTCAAGGAATATTTGTTTATGATCTGTGGGGGCCACAAAGCCAAGCCTCGGACTTGCCTTCAAGGAGTGAATGCTGGGAAGACAAAGCTTATGGGAAGTATAAAGGCCATCTATGATTCATAACCAAATGAGTGACTCTGCCATGATCCTGAGGGGAGAGAGTAAGAATGCCAGGAATGCAAAGGCCTGGGGAAGCCTGAAGAAAAAGAGGAAGCTCCTTAAGCTGAGGAATCCTTGGGTCTGAAGAAAGAGAGGAGAAGGGAATGGGAAGGGAGGAACAGAAGGCAAAGGCAGGGAGAGGGGATACCATGACATTGGATGCTAAGTACTCACTCTTTTGTTAGCTACTCTTGTGTGTTAGCTTTTGGTTATGTACCTATGACCTGGATCTGCAACCGAAGGGAGGAACTGTGCATGATGATGATGAAGACGATGACAAAGATGAAGTCAATGACAACAACGACCATGACAGTGGTGACGATGTTGACAGTGATGACGGGGACACCCACGGAGCGCTTACCTGATCCAGGGACCCAGCTGAGCACTTTACAGGTATTACCTCATCTAATGTTTGCAACAAGTCTCTGAGGAAACACACATAAAGTAAGCTCAAAGACATTAGGTAACCTGCTCTGATCATATAATTAGAAAACTCCAAAGCAGCATCCTGAATCCTGACCGTAAGATTCCGGGGTCATGGTTGCACTTGTTAAGTGGTCCCTCTTCACCTTTCCTAAAGCTGTTAACACAGGGTCTTGTTAAAAAAAAGCTGGGGGAGTTTGCCTGGTGGATTTTCATCTGTTGATTTCTGAGTCACTGAAGCAAAGGGTGTTCAATGGAAAGCAATGCAAAGGGAGAGAAAAGGCCAGCTAAGAAGAGGGTGGGAACCAAGGAGGTTAGGAGGAACTGGCTTCCTGTTGGATGTGCCATTTAAACCAAAACATGGAGGATGAGAAAGAACTAGGCAAGCTAGAGAGGTGAGTGTGTGTGTGTGTGTGTGTGTGTGTGTGTGTGTGTGTGTGTGACAGAGACAGAGAGATAGAGCTGTTTAGAGATGGAGCACTGGCAGGTGTAGGAAGGGAGAAGGATAAGGATGCTTCCAGCTAGGGGAAAAGTCTCTGCAAAGGGTCTAGTGTGTTCAAGGAACTAAGGGAAGTGGAGTGTTGTGGCCGTGTAGAGAGCAAAGAGGAGAATGGTCTGCAAGCCACTGAACAGGCCAGTGGGTCCAGCACTGTCAGGCCTTATAAATCAAATGAAAGGGTTTGGACTTGATTCTCAGATCATGGGAAGGCCCTGAGGGGCTTTAGGCTGGGAGGACATGATCATATTTGCAGTTTTGAGCATCACTGGGTATTGAATAGAGAATGGGCTGGAGAAGGGTGTGGGTAAAGATTGGAGACAGGCAGGAGGCTGTTGGAGTCCTGCAGGGGAGAGATGAGGAGGCCAAGGGACTGGGGAGGAATGGATGGAGGCCAGAAAAGGTTAGAATCAGTACGAAGTGATGACAGATTATATAGGAAAGGGGTCCCTGCTGCCTCCCAGGCTTCCAGCTCAAGCAGTTGGATTTTCACACTTGACACACCTCACTTCTTGCATTATTATTTCCCCACCTTCCTGCCTAGAATGTAGGGGGGAAGATCTACCCAGAAGCAGGGTGCAGGAAGATGGGCCATTTGCCTAAAAATTCAGACTTGCTGTAATATTAACTATCTAAGTAATTTCCTCTGATGATCCCTACAAAATCTTATTCAAGAATTTATTATCCAAGAAATGAGACTCCTCTGTACTTTCTTTCAAATGATCTTCCATAAGGCAAAGACTTACTGAAAACAAACTTCATACATTCCTAGTATCCTTCCACCCATTGAGATCAAAGTCCTCAGAGTTGTTGGCTTGGGTTATAATGACCATTCAGAGTTTAGGTAAAAATTAATGAAGCACACATTTTGGTTCAACGTAAGGAAGGACTTTTCAAAGAGGAAATGAGTGCCTCAGGGGGCAAGTACTATTCACTACTAAGCCTCAGCTCAAATATCACCTCCTAAGATGCCAACTCTGAGTCCTCCAGGCAGAGGTGGTCATTCCAGCCTCGGTACTTCATCCCACTGTGTCCTCCTCCACTATGATGTTCACTTCCTCTTATTACATCTTATTACAAAAGACCACCAACTTCTAGCCTTAACCATTACTGTGGCCTGGTGTATGGAAGACACTCAAATATCAGAGAGATTAATGAATGAATGATGTTAGAGGTTTTTAGAAGTTGGGTGGTAATGTAGCTGGGATGTGAGGAAATTCAACCAACTGTTAAGGGAGTTGGATTAAAAGACTTTGAAGATCCTTCTGTAAAAGTCAGCAACACCCATACAGCCATGAACAAGCTCCACTCTCCCTCAATCCTCATAATCATGGGCCAATTCTGTGGGAATTTCTTCTGACACATTAGAGACTGACTTGAAGCCTGACTCTACCTGACTTGCTGACCCTATCTGTACTGATTTCACTTCATACCCCTGTTTGCATTTCTAATTCGGATTTGGTGATTAGGACAGACCATTACAAATCTTATAAGGGGTGCCAAGAATACTCTTTCCACTCCCTTTTGTTCTATACTTTGCAACCAAGGACTAGCTTCCCCCCACACATAAGCTTAGTCTCAGTATAGCCAAGCCAGATGAGAACCCAGACATCCTCAAAAAGAAGGTTTAAATACATTCCTGAAACACTCTCTGAGTGCTACATTAGGGTGGATGTTGAGTTGAGAATGCTTAATTAATATTCAATTCTTGGGCTTGTTCCTCTATAAATGTTCCTCTATGAGTATTAGAGAAAAATCCCGCAGAAGAAGCATTTTGTGACATAACCAGATATATTAGTTTATTGTGGCTGTTGTATCAAATCACTACAAACTGGGTGGTAATTTAAAATAAAATAAATGTATTCTCTTACATTGCTGGAGTCCAGGAATCTGAAATCAAGGTGTTGGCTGGGTCATGTGTCCTCTGAAGTTTCCAGGAGAAAATCTGTTCTTGGCTCTTCTAGCTTCTGGGGTCACTAGGCATTTCTTGATTTGTGGCCACATCACTCCAATCTCTGCCTCCATGATACATGGCCTCCACCTCTCCTGTCTCAAAATATCCTCTTTCTCATAAGGATACATTTGTGTGTGTTTAAGGCCCACCCTGATAATCCAGGATACATTCCTCTTCTTAAGATTCTTAACTTCATCATTTTTTTTTTTTTTGCCATACAAGATAATATTCATTTTGCCATATAAGGTAACATCCACAGGTTCCAGGGATGAGGATGGGAATATATCTTTTGGGGTAACACCACCCAGCCCACTACACTAGGTAAAACTTATTTTGTCCTATCATTTTTCTAGAAGATATTAATATTTTTTAAAAGATATTAATGTGACTGAAAAACGTCATTCAATGCTAGAGCTGGCCAGCCACTGAGAAAGCAGATGAAGATGCTTGAGGCTGGAGAGGTGAAGTGACTTTCCAGAGGTCACCCAGTGGTAGATCTGGGACCAGAGGGAATACTCCAGGCATCTAGTCCAGGGAGCTCGAGTCCTATGTCACAGAGAAATTCCAACGGGAATATTACATATGTATGTATCTAGTTAAATCAATTAACTGTGTTGAGCTTGCATGGGTGACAGGAGGACTTTATGGAAGGGATGTCACTTGAGACAAAGCAAGACTGTAGCCATTTCATTTATTACTGTCCCTTTGTCATCAGTAAATGTGAGTCAGCAAATAAAATGCAAATGGCTGATATCTCACCCTGTGGTACTTAAGAGTGAGGTAAGCGAATTCCATGGCATACATGTGCATGAAGAATAGCGATTCCTGTTTTCACAAAAGAGAGCCTAGAGGGGCACTGGAGACAGACCAACACAGGCTTGAGTTGTGGTTCCTCCACTTCGGTCATGGATCTCCAGTAAGTTGATTAACTTCATCCGCAAATGGAGAAATGCCTATCACAGTGGATTGCTATGAGACTCAAACATAAAGAATCTAAAACTACCAAGAAGAAAAGCCTGGCATGTGGCAGACTCTTTTTTTTTTTTTTAACTTTTTAACTTTTTAAAATTTTTTTATAAACATATAATGTATTTTTAGCCCCAGGGGTACAGGTCTGTGAATCGCCAGGTTTACACACTTCACAGCACTCACCACAGCACATACCCTCCCCAATGTCCATAACCCCACCATCCTCTCTCAACCCCCCTCCCCCCAGCAACCCTCAGTTTGTTCTGCGAGATTAAGAGTCTCTTATGGTTTGTCTCCCTCCTGATCCCATCTTATTTCATTTATTCTTTTCCTACCCGCCAAACCCCCCACGTTGCATCTCCACTTCCTCATATCAGGGAGATCATATGATAGTTGTCTTTCTCCAATTGACTTATTTTGCTAAGCATAATACCCTCTAGTTCCATCCACGTCGTTGCAAATGGCAAGATTTCATTTCTTTTGATGGCTGCATAGTATTTCATTGTATAAATACATCACATCTTCTTTATCCATTCATCTGTTGATGGATATCTAGGTTCTTTCCATAGTTTGGCTATTGTGGACATTGCTGCTATAAACATTCAGGTGCACGTAAGCCTGGCATGTGGCAGACTCTTGATCAGCAGTAGAGCGTAGTAATATTATCATCCCTGTATTGATACACAGCGGCAGGGAGAGAAGTACTTGCTGAACA
Organism: Enhydra lutris kenyoni; assembly: GCF_002288905.1. NCBI lineage: Eukaryota > Metazoa > Chordata > Mammalia > Carnivora > Mustelidae > Enhydra > Enhydra lutris. The sequence goes on along the minus strand of NW_019154096.1, from coordinate 68,270,001 downwards.
AATTACATATGTGTATCTGAAAGTGACAAAAAAACCATTAAGGTCAGATCTGGAAAAGATACCAAAAACATAAGAAACTACTTGGAAGTTCATTTTAACAGGCTATTTTTTAAAAAACCAAATCATACAAATTTGGATGGCTATTTTGGGAATTGAAATTATTTTCAAACTTCACAGGTCTTAAGGATTCCTGGGCCATATTTTACTCTACAAAAAAAATGTAATATGCCTATTTATGTCAACAAAACTTCATCAAACACTTAGCATGTGCAAAGAATTATACTGGGATTTACAAGTGCCAATTTTAAAATTGTATTGAGAACAAAGAGTTATTTAATCCAATAAATGAGGGTTCTAAATGTACCCGGACATTTGTGGATAAAACAACTTTAACAAAATTGTGGAACACGTGACTTTGGTGGAAGTCATCATGTCTGTTTTGGTCTGCAATGGGAGCAGGCAAGAGTCACTCATTGTATTGGCTAAAATTGTCAGGATCAGCTCAGGAGACTGCTGTGTAACTTAACACGATATAGGATAAATACTGTATGATTTTTGAAATAAGGTAGGAAAATCAAAACAGGACAAAACTGGAAATAATAGCAAATGATCAAATTCATTTCAAAAGAGGCAATTGGAAGCAGCCAGAGCACAGATGTGAAACTAGCTGGTTCAGTCCCTTCATGAACAGGACCGAGGACAAGTGACTTCTCTTTCCCAGGCCTCAATTTTCTCATCAGTAAAATGAGGATAAGAATGACTGCTTCATGGGATTGCTGAGAAGATAAAAGCAGTGTTGAGGGTTAGGGTTAATGAGGAACTGGTACACAGTAAGTGCTCAACAAATGTTGTCCATCTAGGAAACGAATTAGTAACAAAGTTAACTCCACTTGAAGAAATATCAGACCAATATTTCTGTCTAAATCTTAAAAAAATCTATCCTTATCATTTGTATTCCTATTTTATTTGCATATAGTTCCCAACTAGAAGGTTTTAATTGTCCATTTGGTTCATTCACATATTCATTTTCTACACACACACAGAGGCAGGCAGGTCCCCACACCCTCACCACATGCCTACCGCAGTGGAGTTTTCTACCAGCTCCTTGCCCTGGAAGGGATATTCATCTAACTATTAGGTCTAAGATACCCAGTAATAGCTCACCTCTTCTAACACCCTTCCATTTTATACCCCAGAAGGAACGATCCCACATTGTTGTCCATTGTTAACCCTGGCAAGGAGTTCAGAATTTTCCTAGAGGAAAACCGATTCTTGTTTTTCATAGTTTGAATTTTATGAGAACAACTCAAATGTTCAATTCAATAGCTTTAGCTTTTTTTTTCTGATAGAACCTACATTTCCAAATGCAAGTTAATCCATACTTGTCCATGGTCCTTGGGCAGAAATAGAATGGATGAATCAACTAGTGTCATTTTGACTCGTTCCTTACAACTACCCCCTTCATGAAAACTTACTCCAGTGTTATTCAAAAGCAAAAACCTAGTGGACCTGATGTATAGTTCTACCCATTCCTTTTTCATAATTGGCACTAATAAGAATGAGTCACTTACTTGTACTGGGGGCAGAGCCAAAGGGAGAAGTGAGTGCATTTGGGTAATCATGTAATGGGATTTTTAAAAATTTACTGTAGTGCCTTTGCTCTGGATAAAGGAAAAACAAATTGCTAACTGCCTTTATTCCATCACAAAAAATGATGTGCCTCTCAAAAACTCTGCCTAAGAATAGGAAGTGGGGAAAATTAAAGGGGAAAATAAAATTGCAAAGTTTCTATTAATGTTATGCCTTGCTCGGGGTGTAGAATCCTTTGCAAAAGAAAATAGTTTGATAAGTTTCCTTTGATAATTAAAAGTTTGGAAGGATATGGTTGGTACAAAAGACTCAATTTACCTTCGTTAGTTAAAAGCAACAAGAATCACAACCAAGAGGTGTTCCTGGGCCGTAGATGGGAAGGAAGCTTTGGAGAAGTGATTATTCTGAGCTAGGAAGAGAGAGAGCAGGCCCTGGCCATGTAGCAGATCTGTTAAGCAGATTCTGAAGAGGAAGACAGTCAGTGGGCCTTTGCCATTGATGGGTATGGGAAAGAGTCTTTGGAGAAAAAGTGATGACTCCTATTTAATTTTCATTAGTTTCTTGTTATGTGAGAGATTGTCATCTTCTCTAATATTATCAACTTCTGCAACTGTCATGCAGCAGACTTGAGTGGTGTTGCTTTGGAGAATAAAGAAGACACAGTGACCAGACATGAGGTAAAGTAGACGGAGAGAGGTGAGCAGTGGGAGGCAGGATGGAAATCAATGGGAGGTCTCGAGAGGAGAAAGCTAGTACATTGTAGTTACATGGTACAGATGGTCCCCGACTTACCATGGTTTGATTTACAATATTCTTACTTTATGATGGTGTGAAAGTGATATGTATTCGGTAGAAACCATGCTTTGTGAATCTTGAATTTTGATCTTTCCCTGGGGTGGCAATATGCAGAGACTTTCTGGTCATGAGGCTGGGCAGCGGTGAGCCACAGCTCCCAGTCAGCCTTGCGACTACTAGGGTAAACAACCCACACACAGCCATTCTGTACTTCACATTCAGTACAGTGTTCAATAAATTGCAGGAAAGAATCAACATTTTGTTATAAAATAAGCTTTGTGTTAGATGATTTTTGCCCACCTGTAGGCTAATGGAAGTGTTCTGAGAGCACTTAAGGTGGGCTAGGGTGAACTATGCATTTGACAGGTTAGGTATATTCAATGCATTTTGGGATATAAGCCCAATATAAGATGAGGAAGAGCTATATGCTCAATAAATATTTGTAGAATGAATGCATGAATGGATAGACTTCTGGAAATATTGGGGTAGGAATGCTTGACTTCAGGAGCCTGCAGTATTAGGGATTTGCCCAGTTATTTTATTTGGGTGTTAATAAAAAGGGAGCTCCCACACTGGGTGCTGTATGCAACTGATGAATCACTAAATTCTACCTCTGAAACTATTAATATACTGTATGTTAATTAAGTTAATTTGAAAAAGGAGAAAAGAAAGCTCCCAGAAACTTGTAGGAGTTGGGGATATCCAGGCTATAAATTGTTAAGATTTAGATATTGGGAAATGATCAATATGAAGAGGATACTTTAAGGCTGAGGATAAGAAGAGTGAGAAGTTGAGGATGCTGATTTTAGAGAGTTGTGTTTTGTACATCTGCTTCTTGCTTATGTGTTGCTGGGAGGGAGAAACAGGACATTTTTCTTAGATGGTTCTTTAAACTTTTGACCGCATTTGAAATGGAAAGGGCCAGTTCCATTACTAAGAACCAATACTCAATGACATTTCCTTTCTCTCAAATAAAAGAAGATGTATCAAGTGACACCTAGATATCATAAAACATCTAAGATAAGGTAGACAGGCACCATTAAATCTCATAGCCTTGGAGACCTGGACAAGGGTTGGGCATCTGTTTAAAATCATAAGGGCATTCCACTAAACCATTCAAGAGGGGTGAATATGGAAAAAACAACTGGTTTGCCAGTCCAACATCTTGATGACAACAGAATATATGAAGCTGCCATTTTTTATCTCTATCCTGAAACTGTGGCATTTGGCCAACTGCAGACCAATGACTCAAGAGAATATTGGCATTATGAAATGAACATGATCTTCTCAAACTAGCAAACACTGTGTTCTCCGCTAAAATTCCCTCAAAATAAAATATATATTAAATGAATTAATGGCTGACAATACTTATTCTTAAATTCCAAGATTTGGAACAATATCATTCCCTATTTTTACTTACCAAATCATTTTGCATTTTAGAATGGCCTCATCTCAGACTGTGTCCATCAGAAACAGAAGCTCAGCGGAAAGAAAATATGACTTCCCTTAGCTCTGTGGTTCCCAATAAGGGGAGATTTTGCCCACCAGGGGACATTTGGCAATGCCTGGAGACATTTTTGGCTGTCACAACTTGGGGAAGAGGGAGGCAGCTACTGGCAAGTGTGAGGAGAGGCCAGGGTTGCTGCTGAACTTCTTATGATGCAGAGGACAGTCCCCCAAACAAAGAATTATCCAGTCCCCAATATAAATAATACCGAGGTCAAAAACCTCTACTTTAGTACAAAAGGTTTGATGTACTTCCAATCAGTCTTTATTTACTCTTTTACAAGAAGCTCTTACAGAAGCTTTCTCTGTGCCCAGTATGTCCTAGTATGAGACTCTAGGGTTCTGCTCTCCAGGACCTCACAGTCCAGAAGGAGAAACAGGTATTGATGAAGCCAAACACAACAACAAAAAAAGTGTGTTAGCAAAGGCATATAGGATACATTTGGGCAACGCCTGAGAGGAAAAGAGTAATAGACAATGAAAGCTAATTAAGTCTTTCAAGGGATTGAATTGCTATCCTTCTTAATTTATTCATTCAGCAACATTTATTAAACAGACAAGATGTGCCAAGCTTTGTGTTCTCTGGAGATAATATTGTTCTGTGAGTCCTTGATTGGTGGTTTTCAAGGTGATGGAGCCAAGCTTTTGAAAGCTCCTTTGATTGAAAACTCTTCTTCTGTGCAGATAGATATAAGGTGGTTTTCCTTGTGCACAAGTAGTGATATTTCAGACTAACTTCCTGATCTCCTGGGTTCCTTGGATTTGTCTCAGAAACTGGCCAGGGTGGGGACAGAAGATGGGGAAGTGTTAGTGTGAGGAGCTTCAGGTTCTCCTAGCCCTACCTCTGCCACTTCAAGGCATTTCTGTTTCTTACCTACATATGTATAATAGAGTATGTAAAAGGATCTCTTTTTTAACGCTTCGAAAGTTATTGGTTTAAGGAAATGACATTGCCATAGTGGAAACCAAGACATAGCTCCTGCTGCGAGCTTTGAAGGACAACAGGCTATAATGGGAGGATGTGACTCAGGTAGACAGGAAGCTCAGGTTCCAGGTCAACTTTGCTCTTGACAAGCCAAGTGACCTTGGGCAAGGCACTTCATCTCCCCAGGCCTCAGTTTCTTCATCTGCACAAGGCAGTTATTATTTTAAATTATCTCTGAGCTAGCTCTCAGCTCCAAGAGGACATTGTATAGTTATCTGATAATACTGATGAAATAAAGAGGGTGCGAAAATGTTTGCACTGCATCCATGACAAGAGTGAATAAAATCCTCAACCTAAAGGTTAGCTGGGATTGTCATGGGAGTCCAACTCTAAGAGAATGGGAATACCCACTCTGAATCCATGTAGTAAGCCAATACACAAAGAGTGAAGCTTCCTAGTGTTCCAAATTCAGGGTCTGGGCAACATCCTTAGATCTTTCATGGGTCTCTCATTAAACATGTAAAGGAGAAAGAACTGACTGCTCTCAATGTTACATGTCAATATTGAATCACAATGGAAGATATTTATTTAAAAAACTCTGCATTTCACATACCAAATATACAGCTCAGTGGTTTCATCAAGTTAAGTAGCAAAATACTCAGCATGACTGGCTCTTCCTTGCTGGTGATCTGGTCTACCCAGGAGAGGCTGTGGGAGGGCCATAACTGAACAGCAGAGAAGGGAAAACTTCTTCCCCACCCCCCCTTTTTAGCGTCAACATGTGACATGGCCTCCTTAACTCACTACTTTGTTTGCAACTGCACTGACTTCAGCTCATCAGAGGGGCACATTTCTGGTAACAAGAAATATCCCTCCCTTCATCCATTCATTCAGCAAAGACTTGAACACCTGCTATGTGCTCTAGAGGTTAGGCGCTCTCTTGTTCCTATTACCACCCTTACAGGTGAAGGTGGTTTTTAAACAATGACCGTGGCCCTTCCTGCAATCTGTGCTGTCCAGAGGCATTCCATTTTTTGAAACCACAAGTTACTGAACCTTAGCATTGCAATTTTCCCAGCATTTTCCCTTTTCGTTTTATAACTCCATGAAGTCACATCTCCCCCGGGCTATTGGAACAGTTCAGCTGAGCCTGAAACCTCTTGAGAAAGAAGAAATTAGAAAAAAGAGGGGGAAGTTAATGTCAAAAGCTATTAGCAAGGCACCAGCCCCACAGGTCCAACAGGTTCTGTGATATCCTTACAAGCTTGGTTAGTGAGGCATGCCTCCCCGGGGAGGTGCGAGGACGCCCAGTTTCTCTAAAGGACCCGCCAGGCCAAACTTCCTGGAGAAAAACCCACTATCCATAAAACACATTTTGAATAACGCCAGAGTGCACAGTGACCCTTAGCTTTCTTCTTCTGAACAAATTGTTTAAAGACCAAGATGTGTTGGGGAGATACCAGGCACTGGAGAATTAGCAGCAGGTGCTATTTATAGAGCCACTGGGCTCTGCAGAGTTCCCTCTGCCCAGGGAAAGCCATTAATCTTCTCCAGCAAAAGAAAAAAGAAGTAATAAACTTAATAATGATTTAGAGTAAAGGAGGGAGAGAAAGCACTGAGGCTAATACGAAGGTGGATCTAAGCCAAGAGATTAGTTTTTCCCTTTAGTTTTTCCCTGTGGAAAACAATGCACAGGAACACATGCCCACGCACACACACGCACACGCGCGCGCGTGCGCACGCGCACGCTCAAAAATGCAGACGGGCCTTGTTCCCTCCCACCTCCTTAAGCCCACCGCTGCTGTTCAGCCTTTCAAAAGAAGCAGTTAAATGCCTTTCCTTTTTCTGAAGCTGACAGACATACAGTCTCTAAATCACACGCTACTACAAAGAATACTTTCTAGATACGCTGCACTTAAAACAGAAAAGCAAAGGAATCCAGGCTTTATTGAAGCTCACAGTACTATTGCTTTCCCCACCCAATAAACAGTGTGGAAGTGAATTAATTCCTAGTTGATTACCTTTATCAACAACAAAAATGCCAAGACATATTTAAAGACATTTATGTGTTCACAGGGTTCTGCTCATTGTTCCAGTGTGAAGATCACAGGAAGCTTGAGAAAAAGGTTTCTGTCTTCATACAGAAAAGAGATTCGCCCAGGTATATAAGCATTAAAGCCCCACTAAAGCTCCATAAAGAGTTTTTCGCATTAAGAAATTCTCTTTTTGCCAAGTTCTCATGTTCTGGGAACATAAATAATGATGAGCAAGGTACACAAAGAGATAACTTTTTTTTTTTTTTTTTCCGGAAAAGATACATAAAAATCAATATCCTTCCAGAGGAAGTGACTGTCCTCATTTGAGTCTTTAAAGTTCTCGGAGAGCCAGTGAGCGGGAAGTATTTTCATTGCAAATAATTCTGCCTTTTTAAATGTTAAGTATCCTTTATTCCTGGACACCAACCCGAGACAATAGAAAGAAAGAGAGACCTGGGCATCCAGGCAGAAAACAGGCCTTGTCACGCAGCCAAAATGAATTTGGGATTCTTGTGCACTCCAATGTTAAGGCAGGAGTGTTGAGTAGAAATGTGTAATGAACTCCAAGTGGCTGCCTTTCAGATCTCAAGAGCTGAAACTGACTTGACGCTGGGACCGTTGCTTCCCCTGCTCAAGTATTCAAGCGACTACGGCACCTAAGAATAACAATGAGAGAGGCACAAAGACCACCACTGCTGTGTGGTGTTCGCGGTGGAGATGGGCTATGTGTGCAGGGGCAACAGACCCCAAGAGCACTTGGTATGTGACAATTGCTAAAATTTGATAGGGCTTTGATGTAGGGAAAAAAAAATGGGGATGGATGGCCATTGATTAAGTTTATGTGACTTTGGGGAAGCAAGAACACTAGGGACTTTGCATTAATATCACATAAGAAGGAGAATAGTATATCATAGGACTTGGTTAAGTAAAATGTCTAATGAGACCCGAGACTATCATTATGTTGTCTACATTGTTCGTTATCCGAAAAATATCATCTCCTATTGTATTTATGTTAATCATGCCGATTACCTCAACAATAGATCATCATGACAAACCTGTAAAGTAGACGTGTTGGGTAATATTATCCCTATTCTGTAAATAGGAACCCGTAGCATGGAGAATTGCTCTGTGTGAGTAGGACAGTCATAGAACCTCTGCTAGAACCTGGATCTTCTGGGATTGATTTTACTGATCATTGTGCCATAGCAAATTTAACATGGAACACAAAGTCCCGAGATAACTCTAAAAGTCTCTAGGTGAGGTTACGGTGTCCTTGGGTCAGCTGGTAGGAACATGGTACTGATAAAGTCAAAGACAGTGATAACTGTAAGCTGAATTATAAAACAAGACAAAAACAAAAATCTCCACCAAATGAGTCCTGTTTCATTTGATAGCCACAAGTCACAGCCTTAACTTCATTCAGTGACTTCACAACTATGTCCTCAGGATCAAAAGTATTTGAAATAAGGTGAGAGGTTACATACACTGGCCGAGACTTCTTATCACAAATAGGGAAAAGGAAAAAAAAAATCAAGATAATTTTGAATTACTTGTAAGTCAATGATGAATTTTCGTAATAAGAGACAATACATGATTGGAAGTTGGCGAAACTTTAACTAATTTTGAATTTTTCTGCCCGTGTGGGAGACTACAATAGTGTAGTCTACACAATAGTGTAGTCCCCACCTCCGGGTGTCACCCAGACTTTCACACATTCTCTAAACTACAGTCACTCTGGTACTTTGCATGTATCACAACCCAAAGGATGGAATTCAGATAAGGCAGAATTGTCTTTGTTTCCATTTAAGGCAGTTTCGAACTTTCTCTTCTAAGTTTCAACAATTACATGGACCCCTGACCCAATTCCACAGATGACATTACAGTGAGTCTCCATCAATGTCTGGTCCACAGAGCCATTGGCATTTCATTAGATTTTTCGTTGACAGTTCCTTTATTTTCTGGGTAATGACCAATGCCTCTAATTTGCATTTCCCCCTTTCTGAAAACGCCCTTTTAAAAACTTGCTGACTAAATAGAAATGTTCCAGAAACTGGTTAATGAAGGGTAAGAAGCATTCTCATTTTTACTTCCTCTCAGACAAGATGATGTGTTTCTGAACACACTTTTTCAAAGCTTTTAACGAACCATAACCAACTTCCATCGAGAGAGTTTTTGTTCCATGGGGCTTTGTTTCATTGGCTCCTTCATCATGAACATAACTCAGAGCAACATCCATTTGTACCGATACAGGACCCTATTGGAGGGGGAGAGGGAGGAGGGAGATGGATGAAATAAGGACATACCCTGGATATAAGAGTTATACTGGATTGTAGAATATCCCTATTCCAGTAGAAACCCCCAGTGCTGTGTCCAAATGGCAACATAACACATGGAACCCTCCGATCCCATTTTTAAAATGTCCTGTCTCTTCCAGGATCACAGAATTGGTTAAGAGACAGTGACTAGATTAGCCTCTCCAGTCTTTACTCCTAAACTGGGTTCTTGAATACTACGTGAAAGTTTATCAACAAGATTTTGGGATAACGTCCAATGAATCATACTTTGAGTCAAAATTTTCTCATTTATTTTTCAGAGGTCCCAACTCTAATGATCCATTTTTCTGGTAATTATCTCTTCGATATTGTGGGGGGGGGGGGACACCAGGCCATATATGAATCTGTTACTATTAAAAATCCACAATAAGAACCACACTAAAAGGAATTCAACCCAAAGAAAAGAAGACAAACTAAGAACATGAGTTTCATGTTAAAAGAATAGTTGAAACCAATGACATTTAATTCCCTTTGGTTTAATCTCATAGTTTCTGCCATTTCCACGTATACATAACATGTGTTTTAGTCCAAAATAAGCAACAACAGCAAAATTACACATGGCTATCCAACATTGTAGTTAAGATTTGCTGCATGGGAAGAGGCTTTTTTTCCCCCCTCCTAGGTAATACTTAATAAGAGTAATAATAAATAAATAAATAAATAAATAATAGAAAATTAAAAATTTTTTAAAATTTTAAAATAAAAAAAATTAAAAAACCAATTCCTGTGCTGAAGAGAACCTGTTTGTTTGTTTTTTTTTTCCTTAAAATAGGGAAAAGTTCATAGTATAGATGGCTTTTAAATACTCATCTCTGGAAAGTCATGAAAGTTCGACAGCATGAAGATGCCCCTTTGAGAGCGTGAACACCTTCAATATACCTTACAAGGCTGTCGTCCGGCCGTAATGGTGAAGTTTGAGGTCGCTTGAAGGAAACAGACCCCAATAACAACAGAGCTACAAAGAAGGTAAGAAATAGTTCGTTTGACAAGGAAGCGCCCCATGCACCTTGCTTTCTAGCCCGCGGTACCGACTGGAAGAACAGGGATGGTGGCATCCAGCCCGCAAACACCAGGGTTCTTTAGTCTTTGCCCCCAGGCAGGTGGGAGAGTGCCTATTTGGAAAGCTGATTAATCAGTAATTCAAGTAGATCAAAATCACAAAATTAAAAGACGGAGTTCAATCATATCCTTTAACAGAAGGAATGTCCTAATTGCTTCGGTGCCCAACCCAGGACTTGTAGGGAGTGTGAAAGGCAGAGGGCCACTCCTCCACTAACCTGGGGGAAGCGATTTAGCTTTTATACCAAATTAGTCCTTTTATACCAAATCCCGAAAGGCTCCCTACCCCAATCCTCGAAAAAAAAATTGCAGTTCATGTTTGCCCTCTTGCCGCCAAGTAAGGCTCCCGAACCAGCAAACTGCTAGGATTTACTTTCTAATTCAGCAGACACACTCTGATGTATAATATGGCAAAGGTCTTGGGTCCTGCTCGACACTCACCCATGGCCGATTTGTGACAGCTCATACAAACAGGACCCAGCTCAGCGCGAAGAGTGACACATCCACACGCATCCCCCCCAGGGTTGTCGGAATCTCAGAGTCTGGTGACAACCACGCTGCATCACCAGACAACCCCAACGCCTGGTCCTGGGGTGAAGGGCACACGCCATCCCATCGAGGTCTTTGCGGTGGTGTGTCCCTGGCACCCACACAGGGGTCATTGCTCCGGTAGAGTTCTCCCCTCCTCCTGCTGTGGAAGCTGCAACCGCGGGCCAGAATACTGCGAAGCGATTTCGGCACCTGCTCTGCTCCCAGGCAATTCGCAAAGCGTGGGAGCTGGATTTTGAACACTGCCTGGTGTTTACCTCTGGCTAATGAAGATGCTTTCATGGCTGTTAGTAAAGACGTGATGACAACAACTCTGAACTTGATGAGTCGCGTAGAATATTTACTTGGGCTTTTTATACCCTGCTCTGAACAATATTGAGTCCCTCCCATATGTCACTTAAATACCTTTAGCTTTCTCTATGATGTCACGTGAAGCTTGTTTTTAATAAATGTTTGGGTCTCATGACTATATTCTACTGGGACAAGCCAGACACTTGTTTGCTTCTGTCCCTTTGCAGATGTTTTGAATGAGAAACCAGAATTGACGCTAAACTTTAGTGGAGGAAAATCTATGCGGTATTACTGGATAACCTTATAACCTGTAAAGAGCCTCATATTTGTTTTCCCTACTGGTAAGGGATTATTTACTCCGTTTTTTTCCCAAGTCGCGGTAATATTATTGTTTTATCATTTCCAGGGGATATAGAAAACTCCAGGGACCTTCTGTTAAATGTTGTCATGACTGCTTCCAGATGGGGAAACTGAGGACTTTTTTGTCGAAGAAAGTACAGCCTGTCCATGGTAGAGCTATGGAGTGAGGTCTTCGGAAAATCTGGCAGTCCCCTCATTAAAACGCAGTGGACTCTGACTCCCTCCTCACTGTGATGAGACCACTGTGATGAGATCCAGCCTCCCATCAGCCTGGCCCCTTAGGGAGGGATGGATTCGCTGTAAGGATTTGGGTACAGTCATCATAGAAACACCACAGATATACAAGGCAAACTCTTCCAAAGGAGCATTTGCCTGTGTCGGATATATATATACGTATATCTATATATATATATTCTGATGTCTTTAATCTTTACCACTTAACTCAGTTGCTTTCCCTGCCTTTTGGAGTTAAGTGACTTTTGTAGTTAGACAATGTGAGATGGTAATAAAATTAGGAATTAACTAAGGAGTTCCAAAAATTGTACTTCTCTAAATGTAAATACATGTATGTGTGTATATGAACTAACAAGTCAGTGATGGGTTGTCACTTGTTTATCTTTTTAAAACTCTTCACAGTTTATTAGCTATGAAAACATAAGCCCAAATGAATACACTTGGTGCGTTTAGGCGCATCAGGGTACGGAATCTTTGTGAGCCCGTGTGGTGTGTGATTTGGGGGTATCTGACAGCAGTTCCAAGAGACGGCTCTCGCTCTCTGCCGACAACTGTAGCTGCTCTACCTGATGTCCCCTCGCTCCCCATTTCATACCCTGTCCTCCCCTCAAACCTATCCAACAAAGTCTGCTAGACACTATTTGTAAATTTGCATAAAACAATAGTTTTTCTGTATTTTTTCTTTCTTTACTTTAAAAATTTTTTACTTCAATTCAATTCAATTAATATATCCTGTATTATTAGTTTCAGAAGCAAACTTCGGTGATTCATCCGTTGCAATCAATACCCAGTGCTCATTAGATCACATGCCTTCCCTAATGTCCATTACCCAGTTACCCCATCCCCACAGGTCCCCTCCAGCAGCCCTCAGTTTGTTCCCTATACTTAAGAGTCCTATGGTTTGCCTCCCTCTCTGTTTTCGTCTTATTTTATTTGTCCTTCCCTTCCCCTATAAAAATAATATAATTTTTATGAAAATGGAACAAGATATGCTAAAGTAAAATAATATATAGAATATATAATAATAATATAAACCCAAAAGCTGTGTTGCAAAAGAGACAAATTAGAAAACTTACATTGATTTTAGAGGCAGACTGAAGGCTTCCCTTTAAGGCTACACTCGGGCAGGCTTACGTTTCTGAGTCACTTTGGGTTTCACAGAAGTTCCATGATCATTGGCCTTTAAGGGCACTTGCTATTTTGGCAGTGGGAGCTCTGCAGACCCAGGATGATGATTATGCCAAAAAGGAGGGGTAAGATCTTTCTGGTCAGAGGAGTTTTGCTCAAAACAGAAATCCCCTTGAGATACATCGATTGATATTAAAATTTGTTTAACAATTAGTTTATACAGTGCTTGGAGCAGAAGCAGGAAGGTCCTCGATGTCCAGATATCTTAAGACTGAATTTCTTACGGGAAAAAAAGAAGAAGAAAAATCCTTGTTTTTTTCTTTCGTCAGAAGCGTGTGCATAAGGAGAGATCTTGCTTGGCAGAATTGTGGCTAGATGTGCTCCCTTATGTCTTTAAAACAGAATACATGTCAGTGAACACGTAAACAGGTGACCATCGTAGTGGGTCAAAGAGATTTCTTTTTCAAATGACCTGATTTCAAATACTCCTTTTTTTTTTTTTTTTTAAATTGACATCCGAGTGCTATCTCAGCAGAGAGACTAGATCTTGGAATTTAAAACCCTGTAACTGTTTTTGTAACAGACCAATTGATGTTTCCTTCTGGTATGACTTCACATACCATACCATTTCACAACCACATACATCAATACACAGAGATTTTTAAAAAGCTCGCATAGGAGTCATTTGTGGGCCACATCTGTGTATAAATACGAGTAACAGATATTTTTTCCCCAACACGACAAAATAAAAAGGAGCGTATCATAGTAAAGTTAACTTATTTCTTGATGAAACACTGCCCTGCTTTACATCGTGTGATGCTGTTCTTTTTGCGTGGAAAATATGAGTAAACACCAACCACGCGGGAAGAGAGGGGCAGGGATATGGGTTTCCTGCTTGATTTTTTAAAATTGCATGTTTGTGGAAATTATTATTCCAGTTCCTAATTAAAGAAGAGCCTTGCTATCAAAATGCCTTCCAGCCCATTGTTTGGGGCCAGGTAGCACAAATCCCGTTTGAGACGGAAAGAGGCCGCACAATGTGCTTATTAAAGAACTTTCCTGGCGGACCCCTGAAAAATATCATAAAGTGTGACTCATCACATCTGCATCAAGTTATGAAAAAAGTAAGGCTTGTTAACCTGCTGTTTGGAAACCAGAACACTTTTATCAGTTCATATAATTGCTAACCCCTTATTCACTGCTCAACACTGGAGAGTTCTTTACCTCCTAAGATCCCACTAATTGCTGACAGATTTGATTTCTCCCTGACAGCAGGAGTCCTGTTTCTGGCCTTTAGATCAAGTAATTGCTTTATTTTTCTCCCTCTGCTCTAAAAAACGGAATTCCCTTCTCCCCTGCTTGAACCCCCTTAATGGCTTCTTTTTCTGTTATTAAATCCTTGCCATTTAAATCACATTTAGCGATGTTTTGAATAACTGATTCCAATTACTAAAGCTCTTACCAAGAAGCAGCTGAAAACGCAAGTCATTACTTGCCCACAGACAAGCAGCTCTACCTTGCAGCCAAGTCTCTGGTGAACTGTATTGTGTTTCTCCCCAGTACGGGGCAATTTCTCCGCACGGGAGGCTGATGTTCAGCAAATAGACAGCCGCTGGAGCTCTCCTGCACTATCATTTGTGCATAATAGATAGGAGATTTTATATTTATTTTATAAATAGCCCAATTCCTTAAAGAAATCATTCCCTTCTTCCCATCGTGGCTGGGGTGGGCCACTTGGAACAACAGCAGAGATGAGCAGCTGACCGCTCTGTGACCCACAGTAGAACGCACGGCGGCCCAAACAAAACAGCGTGACCCGGCCGCCAGGCCTGCCAAGCTCGGTCCTCGACGGCATCAGATTTTGCTTTGACAGTCTGGTTTGCTTTCTCGTGATATTGTGGAATTAAAAAAACAAAAACCCAAAACAAAACAAAACAAAACAAAAAATATCCTCTCTCTCTGCCGGCTTGTATTCCCCCTCGTCCCATGCTGTCGCGTGTTGCTTCCTTTCTGTGTTCTTTTTCTACTTGGCAAAGGGGTACATCTGCTCCGGTTCATGACATGACCATAGTTCTGTTATCATCTCGTCCTTCCTGTCTCTGCCGAGATTCCCGGGCGTGCTCGCATCGGATGTAAGATGACCAGACTTGTTAACTTCGTTTATTTTGGTCCCTCTCATCTGACACTGGCCTTTACAGTTGGAGATTTCCATGCTTGGTTGGTACTAATGAAACATGATTTTGTTGGACATAATATGTCATGCAGAAAAGTCTTTGTGACCAAAGGTAATTTAGCAGGTGTGGCATAATTTATACATCTTCAGCCTTCTTCTTTTAAACACGGAACAGTCAATTAATTATATATGCTATGTACGACGTGTTGGGTGTAAAGGGTCGACAGGGACTGGTCCTCACTGTTAGTAGGCCCATCTAACCTGAGGAACTGATGAATGCGAAAGCAGAGCTCATCCTTCTGACTTGAGTCACTAAGGCTGTGTCTCAGTGACCACTGGGGCGAAGGAAGGTTATCACTAATTCCAAACTTGACGTTGTTACGAAATTGCAAAGTCCCTTAGTTTTACGTATTACATCTAAACGTAAAGAGTTTTGTGTATGAGGTTGTATCACAGAGGTTTCATATCACCGTTGTAAAAATAAGTGACCCATGTGACAGTTAATTAATTCTCTAGGTTGTACTGGACCTTCCTCTCTTTTGGTGGGTCTCCCACTGGGCAACAAGTCAATTCTGTAGAAGAGACTGGTAACTTCTCCACCTAATTCACTGACATTTTAGTTTTCCTCTTTTTGTCAAAGTAGTTAATTTAAGATAAACTTTCGAGATCCATTATTCTATTATTTGACCCTCTTCAAAACAGTGACAAAAAGCATTCGAGCCTCTGAAAGAATTTAAGTGAGATGTCAGAATGACAGTGATTCAAAGGTCTCACACAGCCCGTGGTGTACAAGAGGGGCAGAGACGCCGAGAGAGAGGTAAACAGCAGATTCACCCGGGATTTTGTCTTTCCTGGTTTTAAACATTGCCTCTTAAATTATTTATGCTTGATATTTGTGGAAAGTGCTACCTTGGATGGCTCAGAAACCCCGGTCTTCTATTTGTATATGAAGAAGGACGCCAGGATGGTGACGCTGTCTATCCTAGAGGCTGTATTATTAATGTGCTTCCGACCTAAAAGCCATTACCTCATTCCCCTCATCGAGCCTCGGAACCAGGGTGGTGCCTACTCGTCCACAGAGACAAGCCCTTGTTATGATTCTGGGGCTGAGTACATATCCGCAGAAATGGTCCAGTCTTCCCCAGCAGCTCTTATAAATAGGAAGCCCTCCATTTCAGCCCGGCACCTGGCCTTTCTTTCACCTCCTTTTCTGCTTTTTGTTGGGAAATTCATTTACAGAGGGCTGCCGAAACCTCAGTGCTCGAAGGTTCCCCAAATCGAGGGCAAACAGCGTTCTGTAGGGATCATCCAGACAGCGTAGCTTTGGGACTTTAAGTCCCAAACTCATCACGTCATCCAGATGGGAGGCAGGGAGGAGTCTCATTTGAGCTACTTCAATGGTGAGGAAAAACCAGATAATCAATCAGGTCATCCCAACGACAAAAGAGTAATGCAGATGGAGTGGTCAGGGCCTGGACTCTGGAGCCAGATGACTGATTTGAAATCTGCTGGTTATGAGCTTTGTAACCTTGGGTAGGTTGCTTCATCTCCCTGCGTCCGCGTCCTCATCTCCAGTGGGGATGATTTTAACGGTATCTACCTCATAAGATGGAGGATTGTATAAATTAAGCTCTGAGAGCAGCTCATGGCATGAGATAAAATCTCCAAAGTACAGCTTTCGTCAGTCAACCCGGCACTGCCCCTCCCTGGTCAGCTCCTCCTTGGATGGCATTCATTTCTACTTACCTGCTGGAGGAACTCAGGGTCCTCTGGGGTGTGCTTTTTCCTTCCTCATCAAAACTCATGCTCTAAGACTTTCCTGAGCTTAAGGGGGAAACTGACCAATAATACCTTAGGTTATTCTCACCGGGGGTACTTTTGCATTACTAGGGATCTAAAACTGGCATGAAAGGGATATGAACAGTGTCCTTTTAGAGGCCAGTCAAGAGGTTTGAGGGCATAGGAGGGCTATAAGGGTACAGGGGGGGTTTTCCTATGGCCCTGAAATCGTGGCATTCTGGGCGGAGGGGCTGCCTCCTCTATGTGTTGAAGGTCACCTCCATTGCCAAACACTCCAGTGGAAAGAGAAAGATGTTCACCCATCATATCATTTTGCTGAATAGTCCATATCAGCCCACAGGGCCTTTTGATCTGCCTGTCTGCACCTAGAAAATCCTCTGAGAATGAGGACGAGAAATTGATGAACAGATTCCTGGACATGGAGTTAGCACCTTCCTTTCCTGGGGTTGAAAAGATGCAACTTGACATTCAGAGCCTTCTCAGTGGAGCTCATGACAAGGGTAAAGGGCGGTTCGCAATATGCTTTCATTTGCATTTCATCGTAACACGTTCACGAATGTTTCAACATTCCATATGGCAGTTGCTTTTTGATCCCGAATATCTCTACAGACTGGTATCAACAGGGATGGGAGAACTTGCACCTCTTCTCAAAACACAGGCCTTTCCCCCAGAAGGCTTCCATGTAAGGGGAAATTGTTTTGTTTAGCCTAGAAGAAAGAATGGCCAGAAAGGAACCAGGGCCTACTCCTCCTCAGGACAAAGAAGCCATCCTGCTGGTCTTGGGGAAAGGAATGATGTGGACTGAGATTCGGAAGACCTGTTTCCCTCCCCACTGATGAGCTGGGTGGCCTTTGGCAAGTCCTTTCCTTCTGGCCTGAGTCTTCTTAGTCAGAGGACATTGAATTGAATGATACAGTCCTGTCCACTTTCAACATTTAATGTTTGGTAATAAACGAGTCTTATGTTTCCAGGAATCCAATATTTCCTTGCTTATCCTATTTATAACTATATAGTCTCCTAGAGAGAGAGGCACATGCAATATTATTAGAGTATATTAAATATTTCAAAGAGGGGCACCTGGGTGGCTCAGTTCATTAAGCATCTGCCTTCAGCCCAGGTCATCCCAGGGTGCTGGGATTGAGCCCCATACTGGGCTCCCGGTTCAGTGGAGCTTCTGGTTCTCCCTCCCCCTCTGCTCATGCCCTATTTCTCACTTCCTCTCTCAAATAAATAAATAAATCTTTAAATTAAAAAATCTTTAAATAAATAGATATTTCAAAGAATTCTATCAGGCTGTGAGTGTATGTGTATATGTGTGTATATACATATCATCCTTATTAGTCACTTTACGTTAGCTCCACTAAGACCATCATTGTTTCTCTAGAGCTGGTTTTTGATATTTGAAAAGAGCATGCAGGAGAGGCGTTGAGCTTATCAGAGTAAGGTACTTCAGAAATGCAATGCTTCCCTAAATATTTAGTGCCATTTACAAGAAGGAAGGAAACCGGTTAGACTATTACATCTTTACCTCTGAAGTTCTCTGAAGGCACAATGCTGCTCGACCTTCGTGTTTGAAATCAATCTTAGAACTCATCAGAAAGGGGTGCCTGGGTGGATCAGTCGTTAAGCATCTGCCTTTAGCTCAGGTCATGATCCTGGGGTCCTGGGATTAAGTCCCACATCAGGCTCCTTGCTCAGCGGAGAACCTGCTTCTCCCTCTCCCACTCTCCCTGCTGTGTTCCCTCTCTCGCTGTGTCTCTGTCTGTCAAATAAACACATAAAACTCTTAAAAAAATAAAGAAAGAAAGGAAGTTCTTCAATATTAAAAAAAAGAGAGAACTCATCAAGAAGAAAGATTTTTTTTTATTCAACAGTAAATATTTTTTACTTGGACTTAAACAGACATCAGACAATACAATACACCATTTACTATTCTTTAATACTATATAGTGATATTACACAATATTTTTATGTCATATATAATACTTGATGTTATACGTAAGATGATATTGTTAATAATAATAATGGTACAGCACCAGGATTGACCAAACTAGTAGGGTTCTTCAGAGTTTGTCAGTTCTTTATAACCCGGTAAAACTATCATGAAATTCATTTAGAGCATTTCATTTAACAGAGCACATCTGTGTCCTTAATGAATAGTAATTAAAACTCCCAGCAGCATTCCCATTAGGTGACAGAGGCTTATTATACATGTCTCCTAAAATAGGTAGACTTTAGACCTTGTAGTCTGCCCTTCCACATGGGTGCCAGAACTTAGGAGGAAATTGAGACTTAATTTGAATTTTTCCATTTCTGGAGGAGTAGGCACTCTTTTCCAAAATAACTATTAAGATTAAGAAGCAAAATTCTGGCTTGATCATTTGCCACAACAGCATGGAGTGGTTAAAAAAAAAAAAATACCAGTGACAGATTCTAGTCTTGGTTCTAAGTGTTGTGTAACCGACTGGGGTAAAAACACGCTCCTTTCTGATCCTCAGTCCCTCATCTGTACAATGAGAGGGTAGATTAAATCCTGCCCAAGGTCATGTTTGGCTCTATTTAGCACTGAATTTCTCTCTGCTTCAATATTCCTTCTGACATCAGCCACCATGGCCAGCAACATTTCCTTGTAGACTCCAGCTATCCTCGGGAATCAACCCTTTCTATTAAGAAAGGTATGAACAGCCCCCAGGTAGCCCACCCCTTCCCCTCAGGGCTTTAGTTCCTTCTTGTTAGGGGCTGATGCCTCTTTTCCCTCTTTATCCTGTCTGGCCTGTGGCCCCTGACCCTTTCTAGATCATGGTTCCTCAACTGCTTTCTGTTTTCAATGTCTGGACCCAGTATGCTGTCAATCGGCAGGCTCTGACTTACTGTTTCTGGTGAATTTGTTAGCTGTGGTGAAACTTCTGGGTGTAGACTCTTTCCATCTTCCCGGTCCTTTCCTTAGCTTCCTCGGTCGCTGGCCCTGCTCCTACAAGCTGTGGCTCGTACCCAAGATGGCAACAATCTCCCTCAGCAAGATGTGTCTTGTTTGGGTTCCTCCAGAAGCCAGCTCTGAAACAAGGACTCACATGATCTGTGTAGCCTCCCTCCCGAACTGTTTTATGAAACGTCCAGTGGCTTAGCTTTCCAGTACCTTCCCATTTTTTCCTGGCTTTGGCCTCAGAAGGTCAGGAGTAAGGTTTAAGGGGTCTGATAATTCCATACCTCACATTTGTAAGGCACTTGATGGTTTATAAAGGAATTTCATGGCCCCTTGTTAAAGAGCATGGAGACGAGAGTCAAAAGCATTGAGTTTGCATCTCGGTTCTCATACTTGCTGACTCCATGATGTTGGCCAAATCATTCCTCCTTGCTCAACATTGGTTTCCTCATCTATACCTATTCCTATATTATAAGAATATAGGGACACCTGCCCTCCTATGTCCCAAGTTTTGCCGCAAGGTTGAGCAGGACAGTGGGGCCCCGACGACCATCAGAGACTGGGTCTACATCTTAGTTACCTGGTTTTCCATAATTTTAGTGCCTGCAGCAGCCTTGTGAGGAGGTTGGTAGGATGATGTTCTTTCCTCGCTTTAAGGACCACGGAACAGAGAATCTCTTCAAACTCTAATGCCCAGATCTGTAGCTAGCTTTCCACTGCTAGTGGGGCATTAGTGTCGTTTCAAATCTAATCAAATCTAAAGTACATTTGTAATGTTACATTCTTGAAGAGAAAAGCAAATACATGGCATTCTTTGAATCAGTACAGCCACAAATCTGAGATCTGGGGACAACTGGGAGACTATGATACTTGGATCCTTTAGAAAAAGTTTTGCTCTCCCTCTGCAGATTAGCCACACAGTTAACAGATCAGTCATTTGAGATTCTAAAATGTACTAATAGGGTTGGGCTGAGAGACCGTGAACTGTGTACTTATCTGTTATTGCTTTTTTAAAATAAAATTCTCCTCAATGACTTTTAATTTCCTAGAGAGGGGGCAGCCAGCCTTTTGAAGAAACTCATTTATTTCAGGGTCAGTCCGAGTTTCTAATGTAAATGTCTTTAGGGGCTGATTTGGAGGAAATAGGGCAGGACATCTCCACTATTGCCTGAAGGCAATTTGCATCTCTTAAAGATGAAGAGGCAGAGATTAAACATAAGCTGAAACTCATCATGACTTATATATCATGGGATTTTTTTATATATCATTTCTCACAAATCCATTTTTAAAAGTTGAATATGTGATTTTTAAAGTCAAATATCTGCAAGGGAAATTGGACTGACCCGAATCTGCCTTCAGTGTTTAATGGTAAGGATGTTGTGAAATTTGAAGCAATTTTGTTTTCCATGCACATATTCTTTTTTGAGGAAGAAAATCTTTCTTTGCTCCACATTCCTCTTTGTGCCCACAGAAATGCTTGAT
Source organism: Enhydra lutris kenyoni (assembly GCF_002288905.1). Taxonomy (NCBI): domain Eukaryota; kingdom Metazoa; phylum Chordata; class Mammalia; order Carnivora; family Mustelidae; genus Enhydra; species Enhydra lutris. Next base: position 68,248,817 of record NW_019154096.1, on the reverse strand, counting down.
TTGGTTTGGTATGAGTCAAACAAACTGTTCTCATCATAGTGGAGCAAAGGAAAAAAGAGCTTTTCATTCAAGTTATGGGTTCTGGAAAAATTTGTGTAAAAGCATTCTGTGTAACTGTAGTTGTTGGACACTCTTTTGTGAGCTAGCTGTAGAATAGTTATTTTCTTCTGCACCCAACAGGAAAATAATGGAGCACGAGAAAATTCAGCCTATTAAAGTGTAGGGAATATAGAGAAAGAGCTTATAAACTCCTCCCCCCGCCCCCATCATATGAATGTTCATGCGCATCTATGGAGAATTCTTTCTCTCTTTCCATGCTTTCCTCGGAACTGTGCCCTGTCAGCCTCGTGGGTTTAAGAGGTGAACGACAAGATGGGAACCATAACTAAAGCTGAATTTCGTGTGAAGGTATGGAATACATATTAAATCTCTTCTACCATTCATTGTCATGATTTGGTTAACATACCTTGTATAAATAATTATGATTCTTGAGTCGCTTTATTTAAAGATAGATTTTTAATAAGAAGGAAGGTAAAATGAACCCAAAATAGAAATTACACAATTAGCCATTTCCTCTAATGCAAGAAGGCTTCTTAGCAAATGAAAACAAAACAAAACAAAAAAACATCAGGGATCACAGGGGAATGAAACTGAAACCTCAACAAACCCTCTTAGAGAAGGTTAAACCCAATCCTCCAGTATAATAATCCAGAAGAGAACAGAGTAACTTCTCCAATGCCCTAGGACACAACTAATGTCAACTCTAAAATTCTTTAAAAATATCTAGTGTATCAGGCAAAGCTGGGATATTAAAACTGGAGCGTGAATGGACCAAACCCAAACTTCTAGAAATCCCATGATGCTTACACATTGTCATTCAGCAGGATTGCTGCAGAAGAAACCCTGAAAAAAAAGGCAATCCTTTCGCTTTCTCCTTCTGAAAAACCTCCATCAACCTAAAGGAGTTAGTTAAGGGCTCTCACATCATTGTTGATTCTCAGATGAAACATTGCACAGAAGTGCTGGGCCTCATCATTCACCAGGCACCCCCTTTTCAAACAAGCCTTTGGAAACACTTAAGTCTTGGATGTTTTGTCATTCTGGTTTGAGATCTAGCATGACTTGAAAACACTAACCAACAAGTAAATGTCAAAAGATGAAAAAAATCTTCTGCCATGTTCTGGTTTTCATAAAAAATATAGATTTAATAAGTTTCTAAAGGAGAACAGAATGGCCATGTTAGAACCCTGCCAAACTTACAAACTTTGACAGTCCCACATACAGAGATGAACAGGAAAACGCATTTCACAAGAAATAAAATACATTTTTCGTCTTCTGGATTCATTGAAGAAGATGAAGAAAAGACACATCTGTCCCAAATTTCTTTGAGGGAACTGAATGGCATTTCGTTTTCCTGAGCAAGTAAGCTTACCTTTTCTACTGGATTACCTTCGAGGGCTTTTAAAAAATAATTTTAAAGCTATCATCAAACAAAATCAAAGAGGCAAATTGAAAAATCTTTGTCTCTATTAATGTCTCAGGACTGAAAAGACAAAGTTCCGTAGGTGTAGAAAGAATATCAATATAAGAAATTAAATATTTATGCATCTGCTCACCACAGGGTTTCTTGAAATAAGTAAGGTATTTCGTGGTATTATCATTTTAAAAATGGGATAATTATAGCCATTTCATAGTTCTTGTGAGGATCATATAAAATTAATGTATCTAGCTACAGAAATGTGAGGTCTATCTATTGTTACTCAGTTTAAGATTAGTTGATGGCAGCACGGGGAAGAGGGTCCCAGTGTGGACTCCGGAGCAACGTTCTCTCGGTTCAAACCCCAACTCTGCTTCTCACTACTTAACAGTGGGCAAGTTTCTTAATCTGCCTATGCTTCATTGTCATCATCTGTAAAAGGAAGATACTAACAATGTGGCTGTTTTAAGAATTAAACAAGGTAATATACATACGTGCTGAGCGTCAGACATATTGTAAACATGTAAGTTATTTCTATGTCCCCACTGTTGCTGACATGGCCGTCACCATCATGGTCATTGTTGTGTTAATATTCCATGCTTTGTAACTGGCCTCTCTGGGGACAGATAACAGTAACCTTAGTAGTCAAGGTTACAGGCAAGGATGTCTGAAAACAAATCCCAGGACTCACGTTCTCTGGATTTCCACATCATATGTGAAATGAATGGGAGGTTACCAAGTCCCCTTTGGGATGAGAAAGGCTATGATCTGAGTCTAAGAAGCATGAGGAAGTGTATGAGAAACCCAGGTCTGAAGACACTTCCTCTCCCCTACTATCACCAGCACTGCTTTGGGTCTGGACCCTGAGGCTACAGTCAGGGGGTTGCCCTGATGACCTAAGGGCAAGGCACCAGGAGTGGACACATCCCATCATTGTCCTTGTTCTGAAGGATTTTAAGACATACTCTGGAAAAATCTTACCAAATAGCAAATGTTGAATGTGTTTTAAAGCAATTCTCCAAAATTGCAAGGAAATCTGAATTTGATGTTCATATAAGTAAAACTCTTTGTACGTATAAATGATGTATCAGGATCTCGAAGGACCAATTCAAGCAACCTCTCCAGATAAGGTAACCTTCTGGTCTACCAGCAGACTCATCTAATCCAACAGTGCCCACTCCAGGAAGAGAGCTTTCCCACCATATATATAAATCTGTGTCTAGTTTGTGAATTCAGTAAATGTTGTAGGAAAAAGCCAAATCATCGAATACGTCAGTAAAACAGACTGGCATTTTGGCTGTATGTAGACGGAAGATCTGAAATGTTGATTTTCAACTCGCTCTTTTGTCCCTATGTAAACTGCTATTATGGATACTTTTCCTATGCTTGATTATAGTCCTTTTCTCCTTTTAATAGAAAAATCATTCAAAACTCAGTGACATTGTAAATTTTTGTTTTTATTTTACTTATATTTGAGGAGAAGAGTTAGAATATTTCCCTTAGCTAGTGCCTCTCTATCTTCAGCCTGCTTTGGAAACGTCCACGGTGCTCCTTTAAAAGGCAGATTCTCAGGCCCCACACTATGAACAAAGTCAGCTGCTTTGACGTGTGGGAAAAAGTCAATAGGTATAGAAATAAATATTAGGGCAACAAATGCTTTTCAGAAAAATTAATGACATGTGGACTGCCTCTCCATTTGCAAAATGAGAATTAAGAGTCTTGTGCTGAAATGTGTTTTAGATGTTCTGATACAACTATCTCCAAGACTCGTTCCAAAACCTAACTCATCAGTCCTTCTTATTATATATTCTTGTCTGATTATACAAGTTCTGTTTTTCATAAAATAGAGATTTAATTATTTCTAAAGAAGAGCATAGTTTTATGGTAAGTTGTCTTTTTTGGGAATTAATTAGTATATAAGTAAAGGAATGAATGCCTAGAAAAAAATATATAAGAATGAGAAGAAAAACATTAGCTGGAGACAGGATTTTTCTCCCTTTTGAATATATATGCTTTACATAACAGGAAATTCTGTAGTTTATTTTTAGAAGGATGTAACATACATGCCTAAAGAAATAACCATAATCTGCTCTTTCATGAGAATATAGATAAGACCTTCTGAAATTCCTAAATACTACATTTTCTGGAAAGTTCCCAGCAATCACAAAGATAGCCTGGTCTGAACAAAACTAACACCATCTGAGAATATAGCCACCAAAATATTTAAATTCACAATCATCATACATTTTATTACTTGAAGTTTAAGAGTAGAATATTCCTTGAACTAAAATGGCCCTTCTTTTCTACTTTTGATAAGTAACTCCAATCTGATGATTGCTCAAGGACAGTAATATCTGTGCACCCAGGTACTCTCCCTTAGCTTGTTGGTACCTACCTTAATATTCTGTCTCTCCACCTAGATTACACTTAAGCTCTGAGGATGGCCTCCTGCCCATCCACCCCCCAATATTCCCCAGCCTTTAAATACCTGTCAACACTTTGAGTGACGAAAATCGAGTGTGGTTACATTCAGAATTATTGGTGTTTTTGATAGGTCCAAAAGCAGAGATGAGAAAGAAGAGGCAATTGTGATTGTATCTTTGTATCTTTATTGACCTCATAGCCTCATGATATAAGAAGTCTAATCAAAGAATTAAGTCATCTGAAGCCATGGTTTCCATTTTCAGACGAGATCGGGCACGTTCAGGGTGGTATGGCCGTAGACTGGTTTCCATTTTCAATGCCCATAGATTGAAGACTGTATAGCAAGGAGAAAAAAAGCACTGGAACAGAGTCAGGAAGCTGGGGTCCTAATTCTGACCTTCTGGCCTATTAGTTCTGTAGCATTGGGCAAATCATTTAAATCCTGTTGGAATTAATTTCCCCACTTGTGAAATAAATGAATTGGACTACATAATCCCAGAATTCACATCTAGCATTAAAGCTTTAGAATGGACAAAGGGTATGTGCGCACCCACGTGTGCACGTGTGTGTGTGTGTGTGTGTATGTACTCTCCATGACTAACAACAGAGCCAGCTAACAGTAAGCAAGTGAGTAACCAATAATATTTTTCAGTTTGTGCAGTTGACTGACAAACAACGCTCTATGCAGATATTCATTGTTTTACAGAAATGCCTCTAGTCTGGGAGGTATAAGAATGGGATAGCAGAAGAAGTTAGGTATTCGTCTCCTAGTCAAACCAAACCTATAAACTAAATCAGATTGACCTAAATGTTAGAGATCTCCTTGGAGCTGTCTGTTCAGAATTCTTAGACAGGAAGCAGGAATGGCTCCTTTGCAACAACAGTGGACAATTTGCCTTTAAAAATTATTTTTATATTTCTAAAGTAGCTTAAATAACCAAGCAAAAATACACAGAAGTGCTCCAGCTACAGAAATTATTATTCCATACTGAACGACCCATTGATGGTTCCTTACTGTGGAAGAAAGACCCTTTGTTCTTTAGGGCATTAGCCAAAGTAAAGAGAACCATACCAACCAATAAGCACATTAAAGTGACAAGAATTTTCCTTTTTAAGTAAGTGTACATAAGAATTTGTGTGGTATATACAGATATGCTACTGCGGCAATAATTTCCATTCAATGCCATAAAAATGGTGAGATGTGCTTCTTCCTACTGGAGAAATGTTAAGTGTCACCTATCACCCTTGTTCTGTCCTATTTTGCCATAACCTCTGACTCAACCAGGCTGCCGAAGGCCTCAGAAGCTTTCACTTATTTTTTTCTACTGGAAAGTACTAGAGTTACCTCAAGAAGTAACCCCAGGATTAATAAACTCTAGTCCACATTCATTTGTACTTCCCTGCCTTGCAAGAAGGTGAGTGGAAAGGGAGATATGGTGAGTCTTCCCAGGAGCCCCACAGATTAACTGACTAAAAGAGTTAAACAGAAATGTCAGGAAAGGAGAGGGAACCAGAGAGGAAGAAGACAGTTTGGAAGCCCAGCCTCCATCAGAGGCATCACTATGGGAGGTCAGGAAACATGTCATCCTCCGAGATGACCAACAAGCTCTCAAACTCAAGGAACACCCCCAACCTAGCAGGACACAGAATCTGCTTCTTACCAGATGATGGTTCTTAAGCCAGTGCGCTAAATTTTTGGCAGAAATGTAGCTCTGCAAGGTATGCAAGCTGACCTCGTGTGTCTGAACAATGCCAAAGCTGAGAGTCACTGAGTAAAAATAAATAGAAGACAGATTTGTTCCAAGTCCATAGAACATTTGACAGACATTGTCATGAAAGAATTTGCTATGGCTTATCACATCTATCATCTACTTGTGGATTCCAGAAAATAGTTAGGAAGTTATAGAAGCTTGGGTTTTGTCTTCTGTTTTTAATTTTTTAACCCTAAAAAATTGTTTTCATTATCCTTATTAAAGTTCTAGAATTCGTATCTTAAGGAATTGTTAGCACCAGGCAATACAGAGAAGTGAGTAATTAGCATGTTTGGAGAATTGGTATTAGCCAATCTGGGTGAAACAGTAAGAGGATATGTTTCCCTTCGTAGCAGCGTATGTTGTCCAATTTAGTTATCTAATGACATCCTATTTCCAGTCAGAAAATGGTAGAAGATATTCTGGAAGCCTGTTTAAAGTGGACAAAGTTTTGGTAGGTGCCAAAATGTAATTCCCACAGGTTTAATTCTACCTTCATTCCTTTGAAAACATTCAGATTATAAGCTGTCATACAATGAAATTGACCCAATGTTCTGCAGAAAAGGTAGTTCCACAGGTCAAATTATTCCAAACAAAACAGTCGTTACTCCTTGAACGAAGCCTGGAAATTCTTGCCTTCTGGTCTCTGCGTAAGCTGTTTCTCCCACCCGGACTGTCCTCTTGGTATCAACGGCTACATACGGGAACCAGATCATTCATTCAACAAATACTTACTGAAACCGTAGTCTACGCAAGGCATCGATCGAGGTGGTAGGTGGTGAACAAAAGACAAAATGCCTGCACTCGTGAAACTTCCATGTAAGTGGAGAGAGATGGGTGATATCAAGTTTAAATGGCCATAGTGAGGTAGACTCGGTGAGAGGAAGTCCAAGCTACCCATCCCATGCTTAGGATCCATTCTTGCCACTGTGTTCTCCCACACACACCTGTCCCCATTTCACCGACCTGCCCCAGCAGCAGGTGGCCAAGGAAAGAAGATGCCTGGTAGGCACAGGACCAACTTTTTGTCTGCCCAGCTGTCAGCTCTTTCCTCTGCCATGAATTCACGCTGGTAGACATCCTTGTGAGACACAGGATGCTTTGTGTCCATTTCCAAAGCCCCTTCCAGAATTTTGGGTCTCTGATCTTCTAGTTTTGCTTATTCTAGGCTCCTGACAAATAGTGAAGCTATTTGTTTCTGCCCAAAAGTGTCTATCCATACCCCTCATGGCAATTCTGCCTCCATACAAACTGAGTAATCAGGCATACTGCTCACAGCTATACCTAGTGCAAGAAGTTTCCTTCTCCAATGACTTTAGGCTAACACCAACACACAGTGCAAACCCATCTGTGAACTAAGCCTGCATTTTTTCCTGAAAGTAGGTTGTACCTTCCTTACCTCTGCCCCATGATGTCATAGGTGTGAGTTGAAGGGGAGGTGTTGGTGCAACAGAGGTGAATGCCATGGACATCTGGGCTATGTGTTTATATGATATATTTATGTCTTCTAGACATCATATACTATACACACACACACACATATATATAGTATATATGTATATATATTATAGTAATATTGCAAGGACCTTCTTCTAGAACAGTTTTTCTCAATTGTGACACAGTTGACATTTGGGATTAGATTATTCTCTCTTTTGGGGGGCTGTTCTGTGTGTTATAGAATGTTTAGCAGCTTCCCTGGTTTCTACCCACTGGATGTCAGTGACATTCCACTACCCTGAACCCCAGTTCTGACAACCCAAAATATCCTTGGGTGCAAAAATGTCCCCAGCTGAGAACCACATTGCTAGAGGACTCAGCCTCCTTTCAATCAGCAGACGCTGGGTCTGCAAACTGACTTGGATCTGGAAATTGGGTGAAGCACCACGATTTTCTAATCCAGTGCTGACATCAGTTTTCTGCTTACCAGCTCCTATTTTTAATGATCATTACATCAGCTGGGTAACTGGCAGTGGGCTCTTCACTTAGCTCACTCTCTTATTAGCCATAGCCACAGGTCCCTCTAAGGTCAAGATGTCCAGCTTCTACTCCAGCCTTGAAGACCATGTTAGGAACCGCATGTGTCTTGTTGCTAAGGACCAAGAGCTGTCACTTGGCCTCTGCCACTCCACACTCCCGTGATTCCCAAGGAGTCTGTTTCCATGAAATACCTCCTATCATCCTTCTAGCCTGGAGTGGTGAAATGCTTTTCCTGAGTGAACAGTTTAGAGACACATTCCATAAGGTTTTTATGAAGGTCCTGCTGGATTAAGATACCCATAATGGTTTTTCCTCCCCTGTTTTACTGTCCTTGTCCCTATCTCCTGATTCCTGGATATCACATTTCAAAATAGGCCACCTGTATTAGACCTTTGTTTCAGATGTGTCTTTTGAGGAAACAGGCAAAGACTCATGTTATCCAGAGTGACCCTAGGAAGCAGATCCTCAGAGTAGGAATTTGTGGCTGGATCATTCACTAGCCATTTGAGAATTAGAATCCCATTGCTTGTGGTTAAGTGGGTGCTGATAACCTCTTGGATGTAGATATAGGCAGAAATTATTTGTGGCAATTGTTATGGGAGGAATAATAATTATACAGATTATGGAGTGGCCCGGCCTTTGTTAAGCATTTATAGAAATCTGGAAAAGGGGAAGAATCAAGAAGCTCAGGTCATTAACTATCAACGTAAGTCATGTAGTGAGAGTCTGAAGGGCTCTCTGGTGCATTAAGATGCCTGCATATCACAGAGCCACGGGAGAGATTGCTTAAAATTAGACCCAGGCTCTGGTTGTGAAGGGACAGAACTAGAAAGGAATCTGTCTCATTTATCCATTTAGGCTTGTTTATACCTCTGCCTTACCTCAGGAATTTTAACCGGGACTCCCTTAAAGAAGGAACTGAAGAAAAGGCCTAGCAGAGGTGGTTTATTTTGGAAGGCGAACCTCCTGGAGGACTAAAGGATCAGGAAAGTAAAACAGAAGAGTACGGGTAGGACCTTCACACAAGCCTTACGAAATGCATCTCCAAACTGTCTGCTCAGGAAAGAATGGAAAAAGCATTTACCCCTTGGCTCCGATCCTTGGTTAGTCAGAGATCGCTCCAAGGAATGTTAACTCCCCTATACTTCTGGATCACGCATGAGTTAGTTCCACCTGGTTTCTCTGGGATGTCCCACTCCATGGTGTCAGAGAAGCCCTGGGGCAGGAAGCAAGAGACACAAGACATGATCAGCTCACACATGCACAAGACTGGTCAAAACCTTCATGTAACTCTTCCCCAGAGCATGGCTAGAGTAAGAATGAGGGCCCAGAAAGTTCAAAGTAATGCACACAATATACCTGCTACAGCTAGGAAAGACAGTGTTTCAGGGAAGGGGAAAAGATTAATTGTGTCCAATGCTGCTAATAAGATGAGGGCTGAGAGTTAACCTTCAGCAATGTTGGAGGTCATGGTGACCTTGACAAGAGCAGTCTAATGGAGGGATGGGGGCCAAAGGCTGATTCATCCACCTGGACTCAGCTTCTCTTCAAGATGACTTTGAAAAAATAAGCCCCAAGATAATAACACCCTCAGTTTCTGCCATGTAACACTCAAATCTATCTTGGCGATCATCTTTGGCTTCTCCCCTTTAGTTGCAAGGGAGGAGACAGTCCTTTTCCTGTCCAAGGGCTATCCTGTCCTCTCCCAGCTTCTCAGGGTCTTCAACCTCTTCATTATTTGTTTTCTGAAAGGATGGAGAACAGGAAGCATTTAAACATGTTCAGGTTTTCCCCAGCTCCACGTTCCCTTCAGATACAACTTGTTTTTCTTTCTCCAACTTAACTTGAAAGGGCTTCTACCTTCACTACCTCTGTGTTCTCACCACCACCCCGCCTTGTCACTTCCTCACCACGTAATTTCAGCCCCTCCCCCCGCCCCCCAACCCCTGCCACTACACTGCCAGGGATCTTGCCGCTCTGAGCAATGACCTCACTGTCACTCCACCTTCTCGGTCTGATATTCCCTCCTTCTCTGTCTAAACCTCTTTGCAGCATTTGGTTCCTTTGACCCTTTCCTTCTTCCTGACATACTCTCTTCTATTTGCTTCTGTGACCATGCATTCTCCTGGCTTTTGTCTCTTTTTCCTCTGCCTAGACTGCAAGGTGTCTCTATCTCTGGTCGCCCTCGCTTCTGACTCCTTGGTTCTCCTCCCCTGAGCTCGTTCCCTCTTCTGGCTTCTACTACCATTTCTCTATGTTAATGATTCTGAAATCCATACCTCACATCCAAATCAGTCTTCTCCCTGGCCCAGTGGACGTCTGCACTTGCCTGTCTTTGAAGCACCCTGAATATCAGCTTGACTAGAACAGAATGCAAAATTCACTCACCAAACTACTCCTCCTGCTGAGCTCCTTACCTATTAAACAATGTCACTGTCCCTCCACAGAAGCACCCTGGCCCTTATCTCTCTCTCTCTCTCTCTCTCTCTCTCTTTCTCTCTCTCTCATTTGTTTCATCTAATCAATGAACCAGTCTTGCCAACACTAAGTTCTAAATTGCTCTAGGATCTCTCCAGTCCTTGCCATGCACACAAGCAGACAAATATCCACTGGTAGGTACCACCACAGCTGCAAGAGGTGTTACAGCCAGGGCTCATTTTGATTGGCCAGTGGCCCTAAGACACTGATTGTAAAGTATTAATATCATCCCTATCCACCTCCTCTCTCCCAGTACAGGCTGCCACCAGGTACTGCCTGGATTGGAGCATGACTCCTGCTCTTCTTGCTTTCAGTCTCTGATTCATTCACTTCTCATTGTCGGCCAGAGTAATGTTTCTGAAATACAAATTTGTTCAAATCATTGCTCTACCTAAAATCTGTTGCTTGCTTCTTATGTTCACTGTGCCTAGAAGATTCTTCCTTCCCCTTCACCCAACTGGCTAACGTATACTGAGACTTCAGGCTTCAGCTTAGACAATCAGCTTCCCTGAAATCCTTCTTTGACTGTCCACTCAAGTCTTGGTTGTCTCCCATTTCTCTCATGATATGCTCTATTTCCTTGATTGAGACAAATTGGCCAGCACTCTCCGTTTCTTCATTTCACATTCTGTCTGTAATCCATGCCACTAAGGCTTTGAAAAAATAAGCCCCAAGATAGTAACACCCTCAGTTTCTGCCCTGTAAGGCTTTCATCCCTACCACTCTACTGAAGCCACACACATCAAAGTTGCCCTCTTGCCAAACCCAGTGATGAATCTGCTGTTCTCATAGTCTTGGACTTCTCAGCCACATCTGATGCTACTGGCCACAGCTTCCACCTTGAAGAACTTTGCTCCTTTGGCTCTTGGGAGACTTCATTGTTTCAGTTTTCTTCCTAATTCACTGTCAGTTCCTTCTCAACCTCCTTAGCTCCTCTACCTCTAAGTGTTGGAGTCCTCAACCTTCTTCTCTTTTCTTTATGTTCACCTCCCCCACGACAATGTCATCTAGCCTCAGGGCTTTAAACACATTTATATGCTGGTGACTACCAAATGTCTATCTCCAGACCTGACCTTTACTCTGACCTCTAAATGTTCTATCCAATTACTATTTGACATTTCCATTTAGATATCTAATAGGCATCTTTTCCTTAATAGGCCTGGAGTAAATTGAATGGTGGTCCCCAGAGAGATGGGTCTACATCCTAAACCTCAGAAACTGTGAACATCTTCTTATTGGGAAGAAAGTTTCTTTGCCAGTGTAATTAAGCTAAAGATCTCAAGATATGATCATCCTGTATTATCTAGTGAGTCTTAAATCCAATCACAAATGTTCTTTTATAAGAGATAGAGGAAGAGAAGATAGAGACACAGAGCAGAAGACGTAGAAAGATGGAGGCCGAGAGCAGAGTTACACAGCCACAAGCCAAGGCATGCCTGAAGCCACTGGGAGCTAGAAGAGGCAAAAGATGGATTTTCCCCCAGAGCCTCCAGAGGAAGCATGGCCCTACCCACATCTTGATTTCTGACTTCTGGCCTCCAGAGCTGTAAAAGAAGAAATTTCTGTTGTTTGAAGCTACCAAACTTGTGGTAATGTGTTACAGCACCCCCAGGAAACAAACGTCATGCCCAAACAGTATTTCTTGTTTCCTTTCCCAAACCTTTTTCTCTCGTCTTTCTCATATCAGTCAAGTGTGCTAAAATCCACCTTATTCTTCAGATCTAACCCCCCAGGAGTAATCCTTGGTTCCTCTCTTTCTCTCCCCCTCCCATCCATAAGCTGGATCCTCTCTATTTTTAAAAAATGACCCCAACCTTAATCACTTATCATCAAACCAGCTGTTACCACAGGGTTTCAGTCTCTTGCCCTGTTTCCTCTAGTCGGTTGCCTTCCCTCCTACATAGTTCCCTGGTTTCCTTCCTCCTTGAAGCACTGTAAGGAACTCCTAAACTCAGATACCGTCTCGTCTCTGATTGAAACCTCCAGTGGTTTCTTAAGTCCTCACACTAACCATGGCACCAATATGGGCTCACAGGCCCCAAACAATCTGGCCTTTGCTAATGCCCAACTTCATCCCCACTAAACTCCCTCTTGGCCACTCTGCTTCAGCTGCTCAGGCCACCTGTCTGTTCTTCGAGAGCACCAAGCTTCTCCCTTTCACAGGTGCTTACACTTGCCACTTCCTCTGCTCGAAAGGCTCTTTTCCAAGGTTCTCTCCTGGTCTGTTTCTCTCATCCATTAGACCTCTCTCTTCCAGGGTCTTCCCTAGACATCCTATCTAAAATGACACATTTTTTGTCCTCTACCCTGCTAAACCAGTTTACTTTCTTCATAGCACCAATTATCTAAAATCATATTATCATATGCTTACTCATTTCGTGAGTGTCTCCCCTGCTATGATGTAAACTCTGGAGGGAAAGGGTTTTGTCTGTTGTTCAAACAACCCTTAGAGTCTAGAACAATACTTGGCCTACGGTAGACCCTCAATATGTATTTGTTGACTGTTCAGATAAATGAATTTTAACTGCCTCTTTATCTGTATCTTGCTTACAACAATCCTTAAGCATATGTATTAAATCAGTGGATCTATAAATGAATATTTTCTTGATTAAATCAGCTGGAAGAAATCTCGCCCTCCTCCGAACTCATACATGACATTCCTTCACAAGTCAACACATTAGCCTGTCCTTGAGGCAGTTCATTTATATATGCCGTTTCTCTCATTGACTATAAACTCCTTAAGCTCAGGACCACAGTTTCTCACATCCTGAGTTCCACACAACATAGTTTGTCGTACGTGACGGAGAGTGGTACCTCAACAGATATCTGGTGACTGAATGAAGGGATGAATGGCTAAAAAGGTCATAATCTGCCGACTTACAACCTTCCACATGTTTAAGACTGTTGAATCTTTTCAGATTTCTCTTAGATCTGTTCTAGCTCCTCGCCAAATCCACCACTCGAGTCTCAAAGACTTTGTTCCTTCCCTCTGAGCAGTTAATACAAGAGGCAGCGAGTAGCAAAACACTCATGACACCCATGGGCCTGTTGGACTCTTTTCTTGGCCACTAACTCACTTAATTTGATGTACTTTAGCACATTACAAGATTGTTCAAGAGTACTATAAATGATATCAGACACCATCAGAAACCACTTCAGAAAATCATTGTCTATAGCCAGATCAAAAGGTGAACACCTGGAAACTAGCAATGCTAGAAAAACAGAATAAATCATTTTTTCCTCTACCTCCTAGTTATTTGCACCTTTTTGCTCTAAGGAATGCCTATATGAACTTAAATTTTAAGCTTCTGTAATATAGTTATAAGGGGTCAGTGTAATAAGAAAACACTTTGGTACCTGAGTGAAGAGGAGTTACCCCGGGTTCTCTCACTCCTCTGCAAAGATTCTGGGCTATTTTCAAGTTGTTTTATTTATTCAGGTCATTCTTTCAAATAATTCTATTCTGATGTTATTTCCAACACAAAGATGGTCATATTTTGCGAAACTACCATCATCATCTTGAATTTCCAGTAAGTGAACTTCATCAAACTTCATATATTTTAACTTAAATATTTTAAATTGACTTTAAAAAGCAATGTGGCTATGTTGAACTGCTTTGAGCCTCCTACTTAGGCAAAATGCAGGGCTCAGACCGTGATGCTTTTACATCTTTACCGTTTTCTTCGTATCTCAGAAGACAGTTGCAAAAAACACGTTGGCCAAACAGAGTTCTTATATGAATGACGGCTAACGCACCCCAGTTTAATCCAGTCATTTATTTCTTGGAGTGCTCCCTTACTCACTGCTACCTCCTTAGTGCCTCACAAAATGGTAAATGTGGTCACGATGACCTCTCCTCGGCTGTCAGAGTGCCTGGGAAAGGTAACTTACACTAAACTGTGAGTAGCTCTCCAGCCAGCATCCAGCCACAGATGTAGCTGCAGCAGCTTTGCTCACTGAGAGATACTAAAGCTGGACTTTCTTAAAGTAGTGTGGGAAAAGGAAATGAGATGTGGGAAAAATTAAGACTTTTTTGGTCGTTTTATAGCTTGAACGTGGTTTATCTGAAATTTTGTGAACTTGATATGCTATTGTGTTAATACATCAAGGCTGCAGAGTTCAAAAAGAGATGGTTTGTTTGAAATTATGGCACCAAAATGTGTTTCCACTTAGGCTTTTACAAAACAACTGCTTTGGAGATTTGGAGAAGGGCATAGCACGGAAAGAAAGATCTTTCACATTTTATGTTAACATTCACTTCTCAGTGCTCAGAGGAATTCGGCCCTGTACGCTGCGACAATCACATTTGTGAAGCCCCTTTTGGATTCATCTCGGTCTTGAGTGGAACATTCAAAAATGCCCAGGAGAGTTTTATTCTTCTGAAAAAAAGTGAACCTGCTTCACTCCAAAGACACTTCTGAAATAAGATTGTTACTTTCTTGAAATGTAACTCGACTGGAATGTATTATGAGTTATATGTGCCTGGACTCCCTTGTTTAAAAAATGTAAAACTATGAAATTAACCAACCGATCACAAGTATGTTTCCAAGTGGACAGTTTTGTCCCAAGATATTTTTTCCTAGTTTATACTGAATGATCTGCAAGATAACAGATAAGGAAAATAGGGATGTGAACAAGTATGTATGTATGGTGGCGGGAGGGATGCTTTGTTGTGGTTGGTAGCCTTTTATTCATTCCCTCTACCTCCACACCATTCACAGAGGGACTGGGGAGGAAGAGAGGCCTGGCAGAATGTTGGAGAGGGAGAGATGACGAGGGGCACAGGCACTTGACTTTTCAAGTCTTTTCTGCTGAGACTATATCCCCACGCTCTTCAGAATCTCTCCCCATACTGTTTAGTTTTAAAAGGCTGAAAGGTAAAACCATAAACAGAAGCTCTTTGTAAAGATATATTTCTTAAACTTGTCATTCACATCTGACCTTCAGAATTTTTGGCATATTCAAGTATCCCTAGCCTGTGCATTACTTAATCCTTGTTAGCTTATTTGACACACATGGGAAAACAAAAAATACCTTAAATGAATTAATTTTATTAAGGGGAAGATTTCCTTCACTGCCATACATAGATGTGCTGCTTAAACATATATTTTTATATCCTTATATTTTATATGGTATATTGGCATTATTTTGCATATAAATATATAACAATATTTTTATTATGTATTTTATATAAATATAATAAATATATTAAATAAATATAACAAATACATATAATATAGTAATATATTATTACAGAAACAAATTTATTAGTATATTATAATATGTATATATTATATTTACATGTAATATATGTTTTTCTGAAATACGACATGTTAAAAAGATAAATATTCAGAAAAGGTTTGCCACCTGAAAGTAACTGGTCTGCCGCCTCTGAGACTCGGCAAAGAAACTTCTCTAGCTTTCTTTAACACAGTGTTCTCAAACTTACTTGACCACGTGTACCAATCGGTATGTTCCGAACGTGATTTGGCTAACGCTGAAGCAGAACATTTCTTTGGTTCCTTACAAGTCAAAATGTTGTAACAGGGAAAGGAATTATACTTGGAAATACTCCCCTAATTTCAGGATAGAGTTAACACGGAGTGAGTCCGAATTCTCATCCTTCCCATGCTATCTGAGTCACCCACCAAATAAACGAAAGAGGCAAGATATTCTTTGCCATGTCTTAAAAATGAAATTGAACTTCTTTGATTGATATTTATGAGATACAAACCCAACAGAATAACCAAAAAAATAGATCGTTGGCAAAACAACATGACAAAGGATAGCATGAAGTTCCTGAGGAAAGAACGCTAAGAAATGTTCAGTTCTCCCAAGTATTGAAACCTGGGCTTCACCGTGCATGCATGAATCATTCCAGCTGCCACAGTCCTCGCAGTCACCAGCAGGATCTAGACGGACTCCAGCGCGAAGTCTAACATGGAACCTTGCTTGTTTGCAGGTGCCTGCGTTTGGCTAGGAGAGGATGTATTTCTTAGGAGACCAGGGAAGATGAGCTTGCCCTTCTGAGAGGCATGCAGTACAGGTCTGCCATTCAGAACAGGGAGGTTTGAGCATCTTCAGCTGTATCTTGAATTCGTACTCCCACCCACCAAGCTCAAGTTTAGGGTGGGGAAGGACGAAAGGTGGGAGCGATGGAAGGAGCAAGGCCCGCAGGTAGAAACAGAAGCTGCAGAATCACTCCATCTTCACTCCCTGTCGCCTGAGATGAACATCAATGCCAGCTTTGTCCTAAATGAAGGCTTGGGACAAACAAAGGACTCCAGCAACACACCTATAGCTTCGGCTTAGTTTCTTTATTACTCACCGCTGAATGGGACGTGAATTCAATATGCTGTCAAAAGGAAAGGGTGTGGTGAGCTGAAACTGTCTGAGTTTTCCTTGGAGCTTTTTTTTTTTTATTACAATTCTGATGATTGCTGGTCTATGGTTCAGATAGCATCAGAATCCAGAATATATGGCCATGCTTTATAACAAACGGCGTGTGAACTCTAGTGTAAACCATGCCAATTTAAAGAACAAGTAAGGGAAAACTGGCTTTTAGTTATTTCACTATTAAGCTCTAAAGTTTATTTTACTAAATACCAGTGTTAATGTTATAAGTTGACATAATTTTGGAACAAAGGAAATACAGTATGTTGATGGCTGTAAAGAATCACATGCATATCCATTCTCATGGTCTCCCAAAGTTAAAGGTACAATATGAGATATATCATTGAATACATAACAGAATCCTTGAATGGTTCGATGGATGGCTTGAATTAATAAAGACATAGGGAAATTATTCTTTAAAACCATGAATTCACAACTACAAAGCCTATTTTTGCTTTGCTATTATTAATACAATAAGAAGTTTGACTTTGACCTTGGAATCACAAACGTGGAAAACATTAACAGTTTTATATTTACATGTTCTGAGCCTCTCCTTTTCTGTATTAAACTGAGGCTTCTGATAAGTTTGGAGGAGTCCTTGTGGCACCAAATAAAACTAAACAATGCATACAGTCGAAGATCAAGGAGGTCTAGTGAACCAAAAGATTCCAGCTCCTTGATAAAAGGAAGTCTGTTTGAAACCACTGGCAATTATTAATGTTTTAAAACTATAATTTAAGAAATCACCCTTGGTAAAAATAAATATTAATCTTTTGGAAAATATGTCCTTTATAATGTGCTATATAGCAGGGTTTTCAAAGACATTTCAGACTCATGATGTTGATAAGAATGTCTTCCTACTACTAACCTAGACTTTTTCCTTTCTCCAAGATATGCTTCAGCTGTCTAAGGATGAATTTAAAAGGCAGAGGGTGTCTTTAATGCAATAGCACCTCCCTCAAAATAAAATAAGCCAACTTTTCAAATGTTATAATTTTTCCTGGAATTTAATACTTAAGGTCCGGTTTTGGTAACATAAAATAAAATGTCTTGCCGATTGTCAGTTAGTCTCCTCTGGGGTAAGAGAGGGGCAGTTTGTTGCAAATGGTGGGTTGTGCAAAGCTTCTCTATAACATTGCAACAGGAACACTGCCTGTGGTGTCATAGAGTGGAGAGGGAGACACAATGCTGGCTTTCTCTTGCTTTGCGGTCTAAATGGCCGATAGCCATGAATCGTGCTTTCATGGAACATACTCCAGAGGTGGGCATATCACAAAAGGAAGTAGGTAGGAAGCAACTGTCACTGGTCGTCTGGTTGTGATCCCTCCTGCAAGAATTTGATACTAGCCTTCCCCAAATAGGAGAAGAGGCTGGAAACTTGGTCTGAAGCCTGTCACAACCTGAAAAGACCTTGCATGAGCCCAGGTGTCTGTAAATATTGCTGACTTCAGCTCCGTGGTTTCTTAGACAGCACGTTTCCTTGGGTTTCCTGCCGAAATGACCACTTTGGAAAAGCTTGCAGGATGAACCACATTTCTGAAGGTAATTTCTGTCAGAGAAGTAAAAGATAAAGAAAAAAAAATAAAGATACATAAATAAAAATGCAATTGTAAGTCTTAAAAATTTATTTCCTTGTCAGGCTGGTTAAAGTATACGCAAATTGTAATGATGTTGACAAATTATCAGAATGGGTTTCCAGCTTAGTTGGTCCTTAGACACATTACAGAGATACTGTTTCATTAAGAGATGGTGAGTGCTAAGTCTATTTTTTGGTTGAAAGTTTGGTAAATGTTGATTTCTTAACGACTAAAGTAAGCCATTTCCCAAACAAACAAACACAACAAAAAAAGCAGTTTGGTTTGCCTTCCTTAATCTCCAAAAGGATGTGTTTTCATTCCAAAAGCATGTATACTTATGGTAATTGACATATTCTGCTGATTTACTTGACAACTGTTAATGGACCCCAAGTTACCAGGATAATTTGACTCCTTTTGGAACTCCCTAAATGGAGATATTTTCAAACATCTTGGGTTATAGTTGATACCAGTTTCTGGTGTCCTTTGGAATAGCTTTTGTGTATTCAAAGGACAGTTTCTCAATTTATTTTTGATTTAAACAATTGGTGACTAATTTACCTAAGGAAAATTTTAAACTTAAAAATCTCTTTAGTCCATGTATAAGTATAGCAAATGTTAACACGTTTTTAAAAGGGGTTTCAAATAATGTTTGGTTTCATTAGTTAAACACCTTCAAACGCTTTAAACTTGGCTTATAAATTTAGTATATTATATTTCTATTTTAAGCATTTCAATTATTTGAGTTACAGAAACCCTGGTATATACTTACAAAGCTTTTATATATTTAGTATGTTAAATTTAAAGGCACAGTGACACTGAAGTTCTCTTAGATGATACAATACTGTATATGAGTTTAGTAAGATCTCATTTTAAAAACTCAAGTTTAAATTAAGTGACCAATCCAATCATCTTAAACTGAAGGATGTCCAGGATGCAGGAATTTCAATTTAAAAACAAAGTCCTGAGCGAATCAGGACAAGTTGGTCATCCCAAGTAAAAATCACACAATTACAAATTTTCAATTGATGTTACAAGACTGTCATTTCAAGTGGGCCAAGTACATCAAATAACAAATACGAATGGTTTATTTCTTAACCTCCGGATATTAATACTTCAGTTGTAATCACTGTAATCTTTTCTATACCAATTCTGAATCTTCCCAGGGTTAAAAGATTGTTACCCACTGAAGGAAATCTGTTACCATCCCAGATAATTTAGGTTACCTCAACAGATTTGGGCCTGGATGGGAACTGGATTTTTGTTAAAGATCCTGATGAGTCTCACTGAATCTTGTTTTATGTTTGAAATCTGGGCTCATCATATAGGTGAGCTCAATGGTGCTAACTGTTAGGAAAATGCAAATGAAAACCACAGTGAACTATTACTTCACACCCATTAGGATGGCTACTATCGCAAACAAACAATAACAAAATTGGAATGAATGTAGAGCGTTTGGAAACTTTGTGCTCTACTGGGGAAATGTGAGATGGTACAGCCACAATGGAAAACAGTATGACAGTTCTTCAAAAAAAAAAAAAAAAATAGAATTACTGTGTGACCCAGCAATTTTACTTCTAGGTATATACATCAAAGAATTGGGTGTACAGGGTCTCCCAGAGACATTTGAACACCCATGATCATGGCAAAATTATTCATAATAACCCAATAGTGGAAGTAACTAACCCATGTGTCCATCAGTGGATGGATGGATAAACAAAATGTGGAATACACAGACAATGGAATATCATTCAGTCTTAAATGGGAAAGGAATTCTGATTCATGCTTCAACATGGATGAATCGTGAGGACATTATCCTGGGTGAAATAAGCCTGTCATAAAAGGATAAATATCATACAATTGTATCTTTATGAGGTACTTAGGGTAGTGAGACTCACAGAGACTAACATAGAATGGTGGTTTCCAGGAGCTAAGAGAAAAGAGAATGGGGAGTTGATGTTTAATGGGTATAAAGTTTTGGTTTTGCAGGATGAAGAGAGTTCTGCAGAGTGGTTGACTAGCGACATAAGCATACTTAAGATTGCTGGACTGTATGCTTGAAAGTGCTTACTGTGGTAAGTCTTCCATGGTGTGTGTTTTAAATTAAAATTTTAAAAATGAAATTTATTCTTATTTGTGTTAAGAATCAAAATGTTCAATAATGAGAAGCATTGATGAGGATGTGTAGAAATAAAAACTCTCATGGTCTCCTGGTGGGAAGGTAAAATGGGGCAACCACTTTGGAAACGAGTCTGGCAGTTGCTTGGCTGATTACCGATGGAGCTCCCATAAGAGGATATGTCTGTAGAAACTTCCCAAACTGAAAAGCAAAGAGAAATTAGGCCAAAAAATGGAACAGAAGGTTCAAGGACCATTGGACAAAAGAGGCAATATATGCATAATGGGAATACCAAAAGGAGAGGAGTGAAAAGAACAGAAGACATTTTGGGAGCAATAATGACTATGAATTTCCCCCAAATTACTGTCAGACACCAAACCACAGATCCAGGAAACTCAAAGAATATCAAGCAGGGCAGAGGCCAAAAATACTACATTTTGGCATATCATATTCTAACTGCAGAAAATCAAAGATTTAGAAAAAAAAAATCTTATCTTGGAAGAAGCCAGAAGAAAAACGAATAAAATGCTATAACCCGAATGAACACTGAAAACATCATACTGGGTGAAAGAAATTAGTAACAAAAGGGCCGCCTTGCCTATGAGTCTACTCATGTGAAAGTCCAGAACAGGACAAATGTATAAAGCAGAAAGTAGATTAGTGGATGCTTAGGGCTGAGGGAGATTGATGGGAGATGGAGGGTTGACAGCCAAGGGTACAAGGTTTCTTTCAGAGGTGATGAAAATGTTCTAAACTTGACTGTGGTGGTGGTTGCGTCTATCTGTACATATACTAAAAATCACTGAATTGAACATTCGACATGGATGAATTGTAGCCTAAGGGAATTATATGTCAATGTCAATAAGGCAGTGAAAAATGCTTTTGTTCAATGTGAAGGTGGTTGTTCTCAGAGCCCATAGTGTCTAGTTCTTTGCCTGCCCACAGAAATCTGAAACTCCTATCCAGGTTAAGCCCTTGATAAAATTTTGCATTTCTCTGACTCATTATTTATACACAGGTTCTTTTTTTTTTTTTTCAAATAAAGATTTAATTATTTTTATTTGAGAGAAAGAGAGCACGAGGAGGAGGAAGTGCAGAGGGAGATGAACAAGCAGCCTCCCCACTGAGCAGGGAGCCTGATGCAGGGCTCGATTCTGGGACCCTGAGATCATGACCTGAGCTGAAGCCAGACCCTTCATCAACTGAGCCACCCAGGCGCCCTTATACGTGTTCTAAAATACTAAAGACCTTTGGATCCCATGAAAACCTTAGACACATGCATTTTCTATTGAACCTGATGGAATCTTGTACTCTTCCCTATTCTTGCAACTTGTAAATCTTAGAGAAATTTGAAATAATATCCAAAGAATTCTGGAGACCTCACCTAGGCTTGCCACCACCACACACAAGACCCCTCCACTGCCACCTGTGATATGGTGAGGCAACAATTATTCCTAATGTGCTTTTCTGTGGCCAAAAGATAATTTACAAATAATACTAATTCTCTGAATCACCAATTTGCCAAACTTATAAATTCACCCAAATTATTTAAAATTTGATTATTTTGCCTATGCTAAAGTTTACATAAATTAGTAATGGAGGGGTGATTTCTTTTTTTTTTTTAAGATTTTATTTATTTATTTATTTGACAGAGAAAGAGAGAACACAAGTAGGCAGAGAGGCAGGCAGAGAGAGAGAGGGAAGCAGGCTCCCTGCTGAGCAGAGAGCATGATGCGGGGCTTGATCCCAGGACCCTGAGATCATGACCTGAGCCAAAGGCAGAGGTTTAATCCACTGAGCCACTCAGGCGCACCGAGGGGGTGATTTCTATAGCTTTCACAAGAATGTTAAGTTTGTCAGGGTAATTTAATCTCATGAACATATTTAATATTCAGAAAAGGAACCAAAAGCCATAAATGGGTATATGTGATCATGGAATTTATGACTTTTAATTCATATAGAAATGTTGTAGTTTTTACTGTTATTGGATGAATTATTTCCCCCCAAATTCATAAGGTGAAGCCCTAACCCCCCAGTGTGACTGTATTTGGAAGTGGGACCTGTAAGGAAGTAATTAAGGTGAAATATGTTCATAAGGAAGGGACCTTAATCTGATAAGTCTAGTATCCTTACAAGAAGAGGAAAAACTACCAGCAGTGTTCTCCAACAGAGGGAAAGTCATGTGAAGACAGTGAGAAGGGGCCAGAAAGATCTCACCAGAAACCAACCCTGCCATCACCTTTAGCTTAGATTTCCAGCTGCCAGCACCATGAGAAAATAAATTCCTGTTACTTCAGCCCAGCCACTCAGTCTGTGCTGTTGTGTTATGGAAGTCTAAGCGGAATGATACGATACCAATTTTAAAAAATTATTCTGATGACTTATTCTATTTTGAGAAAACTTTTAGCCCATTTTACGATTACTTCACCATTTTCCCAAGTTGCATGGCAACTTTAGTGTGTTGTGTTTATTAACTGGAGGCCAATATTTAATATGCAATGTGGTGGTCTTTGTATCTTCTTAGTTATTTTTATATTTGTTTTTGCCTTTTTTCATCTGTAAGCATTCTTTAAGGTTTTGTTACCACTTTACTCTTTCTTGAATAATTCTTTTTTTTTAATTAACTTATTTATTTGAGAGAAAGAAAGAGTGGGGGGAGGGGCAGAGAGAATCTTCAAGCAGACTCCTTGCTGAGCTTGGTTCCCGATGGAGGGCTCAGTCCCAAGACCCTGAGATCATGACCTGAGCTGAAATCAAGAGTTGGATGCTTAATCAACTGAGCCACCCAGGCGCCCCTTGAATAATTCTTTATTTATGGCTAATGTATCTCAACTTTGTATTTTGAATTTCTACTCACACGTGAGAATTCCCTCTTAGCATCTTCATTTCACTTCTGCATATAATATATTGTCCAGACAACATAACTGCATGGTTCCTGTTAGAAAGCAAGATTTCAGCAAATTGTATAAAAGGTTTTCAAGAGTTTACCCAAGTTTTGGTTTTAGTTTTGGTTTGGTTGGTTAAGTTTTGCTGTATTCCTTTTGCTCCAGCCATTTGCAATGGATTTGTCAGTATGGTTCAGTTGTATATCAAGTTCGCTGAGCAACTGAGACATTGAGCTCATTCCCAACAGCTTTAAACACATGGAAATGGTCATATTGCATTGGTCTGATTAACTACACAATCAATTAAGAGAAGTACATAGAGCTGGATTGAAAATACATTAATAGAAAAACCCATCCCATTGTTTATAAATTACAGCAGTCCACACAATTATATTGGTAATTTGAAATATATAAGAATATTTTTATTCTCTAAAGTTGGAGTATAGTAAAGCCTGTGATACTCTGGTTTGGTTAACCACTGTAGCTTCAGAAAAACTCAAGCCAAATGAAAGTTTTGAAAGAAAAAAGAAATCCCCAGGAGTGGTTTGACCATCTCATGCATCACATTACTGATAGTACGAGACAAAATGAATGGAAACTATTTGATTTCCAGCAAATTGTCCATTAGACAAATTGGTTTTCCAGCAAGCTGATTTTCTCCTCTCCCTTCCTGAAGGTGTATGCCACCAATACCCATACAGAAGTTTAAACAGGACGGTAAACTCATTCAGTAAACTGTGAGTCTTTTTACGGGGTATCATGTCCATAGTTGACACAGAAGAAAACAACATGTTGGTCAAAGAACACGATATATTTGCCATCTGAAGAGGCCTTCAAGTCAGAAACCTCTTTAAGCTTCATGGAGGTTACTAGTGACAAATTTATTCTCAATGGAAACATTTTTTGTGCGCTCTATACTAACTAGAAAGATAGCTTTATTCAGCTGGACATTTTAAAGCACTTAGTAAAACAGCTACTTGACATGTAACGTTTTTTCCTCTTGAAAACAAATTTATCTTTATAAGGGTTTGAAGTGATAAATAGAAGGAACGTAAGTGAATACTTCTCAGTGACTTCACATGGTTGCCCGCCCTACACCGCTAATGTGTAATAAATAGATGTTTTAAATATTTGCTCCTTGAGGTCTCTTCTTGAACTCAAGCATAAGTTATCTAAACAGTTGAAAAAAGATTTATAGTTATGAAGAGGCCTATATGTCAAGGAAAGTTTTATGATATGTTCCATAATAAATTAGCAATAAATGGATACAGGTGACTGTGGAATTTATGACCTTTAATGTTTTAATACTGCACTAAAGAAAAACTAATTATTAAGGTCTTAAAGGGTAATATAAGAATACCATCTACAAATTGTCAAATTAAGCCATTCACGCTAGTTTTTCAGGTAGGTACTTTTTAGGGGGCTTCACCGGAAAGCCAGATGCATAGAAATAGCAGAAAATTTGATGCCATCAGGTAGCAGAAAAGCAACAGTTAGACCTTCCAGCTGAAGTGAAAGAATGACTTCTAAGCTTTCTTTTTCTGCTTAAAAATAATCATTCTTTCAGTACTTTAGTGATGTGCTATTTATACTGGAAAAAAAAATGGCTAATTTCGTGAGATTCTCCCATGGCATTTTTTTGTACATCCCCCCCCACACCAAAAGTCCCAGGAAGATGTTTGAAGACAAGAGGTCCCAGAAAAAGTTATCTGACTGAAAAAATCAAATTGAAGCTACTTGCAGGTTTTAGAAACTGTCCCTTCCAGAAGGGACTTCAATTAAAGCCCTCATGGTGGGGAGGCATCTGTACTTTCATCTTTAGTTTTTCATAAGAAAAAAGAACTCACCCTTTTATTCCTAATTTGAACCTCACCAGGAGGTAGATGAGTTTATTTCCTAGAGGGAAGAGGCTATTGTCAAAGCCGGCCTCCAAAGTGATCTTCCTGTTTCCAATCTCTCACCCTTTTAATCCATTCTCCACACTAACACCAGAATGGTCTTTATTTTTAGGGGGAAAAAATGCGATTATAGCTCACATCTCTACTTAAAGCCCTTTAACAGGTCTCCAACCACGTTAGCCCAGCTCCTAAGCAAGACAGACCATCTTTGTGACCCAGCCCCATCCATCCTTCCAGGCTCGCTCCCTTCTGGGCCCTCAGCTTCAGTGCGCTGGGTCACTAGCCATGCCTGTGTGGTTCGCTCATGACTCTCTGGGTCTTCGTCCTTTGTTTCTGCTGCCCATTTGCCCTTCTTCCTTATCCTTCCTCTTCTTTCAAGGACCAGCCCACAGGCCACTTCATGGGTCTTGTCACAAATACAACCTTTGTCCTGTCAGAATCCATTGCTTTCTCAATGCTTTCATGTCATCGTATTCTCTTCCTTGTGTTGTACTTAGTTGTGTAAACATCTGTCTTGCTACTAAGTTGAAAATCGTGGAAGGCAGGGCCTTCATCTTGTATCTGTTCATCCCTAATGACTCAGTGCATGGGTATAACGGTGCTCAATCAAGATTTGTTGGATGAAAAAGCTAAAGAGAGTGAGTTGGAGGTAGACATGAGGGGAGATGGGTTATGAGTCTGGGACACGGGTCAGCAAGCCTTTCTTTCTTGTGCGTAGAGTAAGGCAAAGTTTTGGAGACAAACCAGAGTGGATTTTTCATGTTTCCTTGTTTCTTTAAGAGGCTCCTAGATAAAATATACGGGATGCCTGGGTGGCTCAGTCAATCAAGTGTCTGCCTTCAGCTCAGATCATGATCCCACGGTCCTGGGATCAAGTCCCGCATTGGACTCCTTACTTGGTGGGGGGTTAAGGGGCTGGCCCTGCTTCTCCCTCTGTCTGCCACTCCCCCTGCTAGTGCTCTCTCTCTCTCTCTCTCTGACATATAAATAAAATAAAATCTTAAAAAAAAGAATATACATTATCTGAGATTGAAAGCTATTTATGCACGGGGAAATTTAACCAGGAAATTATAACTATAATAATAAGGGAAATAAGAAGATGAGGTCACCAATTCTGAGAGACTGCTGTGTGCCAGGGACCGGGATTTAAAACTAGAATCAGGAGGGGCACCTGGGTGGCTCAGTGGATTAATGCCTCTGCCTTCGGCTTGGGTCATGATCCCAGGGTCCTGGGATCGAGCCCCACATCGGGGCTCTCTGCTCAGCAGGGAGCCTGCTTCCGTTCTTCTCTCTCTGCCTGCCTCTCTGCCTACTTGTGATCTCTGTCTGTCAAATAAATAAATAAAATCTTAAAAAAAAATAAAACTAGAATCAGGAGACTGAAGAGAAGTCTCACCTCACTTTGTGATCTAATGGCAAGTGTTTTTTTTTTTCTTACCTCGTTTCCACCTCTGCAAAAATAGGGATTATGATGAGTACTTCCCAATGTTTCAGTGTGGATTAAAGGAGATCATATATATGAAATGATGATAATACCTACAAGTTATTGAAGATCTACTA
Organism: Enhydra lutris kenyoni; assembly: GCF_002288905.1. Taxonomy (NCBI): domain Eukaryota; kingdom Metazoa; phylum Chordata; class Mammalia; order Carnivora; family Mustelidae; genus Enhydra; species Enhydra lutris. The sequence continues at coordinate 68,222,281 of NW_019154096.1, read as the reverse complement.
TATGATAGGCTTTGTGCTTTAAAGATATTATCTTTAATTTAATTTTTAAAAGTGCACAACGTATCTGTAACCATCCTATCTATCAAACAGGCATTGATACTCCTTCCCAAGTAGTCATGAGCAGCTTGACTTCTTCTGGCTTTGTAATATCAGATTCCCAGCCAAGAGACATGCTCTTACTGATGTCTTTACCTTAGACAAAAGCATCTCACAAATATTTCTAGTGTGTGCAAGTGGCTGATGTTCAGCATTTAACCATGTGCTTCCTTAGAAACAAGGCCAGCTACAGTCAAAACTGTGAGAGAGGCAAAGATTTATGTCATTTGTATATCATGGTTTTTGTCTCCTCTGTTCCCAAGGGCAAAACTGTATTGTTGCCTGTGATCTGCACAAGGACTTCATCTCTAATGCCCAAAAATGACCTCCTATCCATCCCCTAACCTAATAAGTGAACCAGAGAAGCAGATGAATCTACTTCATAACAACTGTAGATGTCGGCTTCAGTCCTTCTGGTTGAGTATTTATCATTTTAAAGAAGGATACAAATTAATAGATCTATTTAGTCAAGAATTTTTAGTTCAAGACTAATCCAGAGGCAGATTTGCTATGAATTAATGAAACTTAACCTTTGGGGTCCTTCATTGGTTTGAATCCCTTCTAAATAAACATTTACTCAAATCATTTATGTTTTAAGCACCACAAAACTTAGAACAACCCCTAAACAAGTCCTATCTATAAGGTTCCAGCACATTTTTTCTCTGTTTGTACCTTGGCCTTTGGGATTGCTTCTTCTTTCCCTACTACTACTCATGATCTTTGATTCACTGTACACGCCTTGGGTAAATCTAAGTGTAGGCAGGGCAATAAAGGTTATCATGGAAAACCCCAAATATTACACAGGCTCTCTGTGGCTCAAGGTGTACCCTTCAGCTCCAATTCCCAGAAAATTCCATCCTTCCCCTCTGCATTTGAAGGAATATGTTCATGATCACTCTCCGAATAAAATAAATTATTAAAAATGTATAATGCAAAGGTGTAGCCATGGGCATTTCTTTGTGGCAATGGAACAGTTCTGTACTGGATGGTGATGGTCATTATATGAATCTATACTGATGATAAATTTCATAATATTAAGCATTAAAAAATGCATACAAAAACTGATAAAATCTGAACAAGGCTTTTAGTTTAGTTAATTGCATTGTATCAATGTCATCAGGGATATATGGGAAATTTCTGTAGTACTTATACAACTTCTTGTGGTTCTTAAATTATCGCAAAAGAAAAAGTTGAAATATGTAATAGATTATTTCTAAACTTATCTGAGTAATTCTCAAGTTTGGAGCTTAGTTGGTAATACTGGTAGAAAACCATCTCTAAGACACTGGCTCACTCTACGAAAGCTGCAGCCCTTTTTCAAAGATGAAAGACTAGAGCAACAAAGAATGTAGAAAAAGTCTCAGTTTTCGACAGCACCTTGTTTTAATGTATATTCCAGTGCAGAATAAAACGTCCTGACTTCTTCTGCCTTTCTCTAAGAGCCTGAGAGGTAGGCACAAGTTTTGGGGGGTCTCCTGCTGTGATCCTCTTTTCTACCTGTCACTAATCACAAGCAAGAGTCGGGAGGCTATCTGAGGGCTAGATGCACAAGAAGCAGATCTTCCAAGTGGCTGGTTGGTTGGTTGGTTGGTTGACTTATTTATTATTTTTGAGAGATTGAGAGAAAGTGCACAAGCAGGGGGAAGGGCAGAGGGAGAGGGAGAAACAGACTCCTCATTGAGCAGGGAGCCAGATGCAGGGCTCAATCCCAGGACCCTGGAATAATGACCTGAGTCAAAGGCAGATGCTTAAGTTACTGAGCCATCCAGGCGCCTCTTCAAAGTGGTTTAAAGAGAATGTTTGAATTGAGTGGAAGTTTAGACCAGCCTGCTGATTTCTAAAATACACGGACTGTGCTGGGATGATATGATCTGCTGCATTTATGAACAAGAAAAGTAAGGAGAATAAAGTAAACAAGTAGTTTTGTATCTGAGGTTTCCATCTGGGGTAAGGATCAATTTTTTATCCCCAAATTGTGTCCTTCGAATTTTTTTTCGAGTGAGTGTTGAACTTTATTTTTAGAACTTATTTTGTTTTTTATACTGTTTAATGACATAATGATGATAGTAGATAATTGCTTACTGAAAGCTCTTGGCAAAATTAAAAACTGGTGATTCTAAGCCACCCTCCTCCCCATGTTTTTCCTTCTTATTTCATCACACCAACCTGTAAAAATCCAACTAGATTAAATGTCTTTAAAACATTTTTAAATTCTAATAATCGTTCATCCATATAGAGGTTTATTTAGGGCCTCTTACTTGCAAAGCACAGTCTTAGGCATTCTGGGATTCTGCCTTCCAAAAAGTCAACATAAGACAGGTGCAGAAATACTAATAATGCGAGGTAGAAAGTGAAAAGTGCTGTGCAAAGTTTGGAAAATGAGCTGGAAATTTATTCTGACACCTACAAACACACGTAAAGCTGGAAAAGGTGAGAACTGAGATGTCAAGTGGCATGAAATTCATTGGCTAGACCTTTTGATAGAAAGGAAGCCTCATATCAAGATCGACAAGGGTGAAGGCTGGAGAAAGGCAAAGCCTTTCTATTTGAAATAAACATGTACTAAACTTGAGCAAGTTTAAGGGGGCTTGGACATGAACCGGAGCACACATCTCAGGGGTACTCACAGCACGAAGGGAATGAAATCATTTATCTCTGTACTCTAAAGCAGGTTAGCAATGACATTTCTTTACATGCTGAATCTGAAAAATATATATATATATTGACTCTGACCATATGGAATTATTTGGTAGTTGATTTTTTAAGCTGAATCCTTAAAGCCAGGAAATTTTTAAAAAATCAGTATCTCAATACATGGATTTATAGAAATGAGGAGCAAAAGAAAACAGAAAAGCAAGAAAAGTGGGGAGCAGGAGAAAGGAAAGACAAATCCCAGAAGTTACCACTGCAAGAACTAGGGGGTGGGGAGGGAAGCAGACAAATGTTGGTGATGGAAGAAGTCAGAAATTCTTCCATTGAACAGAAGGTTTCGTTTTCTCATTCTTATTGTCACTTAACAGCTTTGCTCACAAAATACACAATTCTCTGTGAGTTTGAAAGCTCCAGTGTGATGCCTGTATTTGTTTTAATGTCTACATGGGTGAAATTCCAGTCGTCAGACTCATCATTAATTGTGCTGACGTTTTATCCAGTATAGTTCTGGCAATTTAAAGCTTAGTCCAACAGTTTTCCCCCATTTCTAAGGTCTGCTCTATAATTCTGTAATAGTAAAATCTTGAAACTATATTTAATACAACTTTATTATCTTAAAGTTTCTGCAGTTCAGGAATCTGGGCAGAACTTGAGTGGGTCCCCGTCAAGCGGGCCACCATTGTAGTATCATCTGGCCTCGTTCTCATCTGAAGACTCAGCTGAGGAAGAATATACTTCCATGCTTATTCAGGTAGTGGGGCATTCCCTGGCTCTGTATGACAGAGGCTCTCAGGTCCTAGAGGTTGTGCATGGTTCCCTGTGCCATGGGCTTCTCCACAGGCAGTTCATAAACAGCAGCTACTCCTTCCAGAACAGCACAAAAGTAAGAGCTAGAACGGTGAGTCTTCTATACTGTGATATAACATGGGAGTGACACCCCACCCCTTTGTCATAGTCTAATGGTTAGAAGCAAGTCACAGCTCCTGCCCATACTCAAAGGGAGAAGATTACACAAGGATATGAACCCCAGAGGGCAGGGCTCACTGGGGGTTAATCTTAGGGTCTGTCTACCACAGCTGCTAGAATCAACTTTTCATATTTCAGGTATCTTTTTATATGTCAAAAGTAGACATAACTTAGTAGGTGAAAGTGTAATATGGAGCAATGCTTTTAACAGAACAAAACAGATAAGGTAAAGAGAAAAAACTTCGAAGGTGCTTTTTGTAAACTCAGAACATGGTAATATAATTCAAATTTACATTTTAAAAATTAAATAATAATTAAGTCAACTGAATAAGTATGTTAGTTAACTGATTTCTTGAAATGTTTACGTGTTTGCAATTTTTCTTTCTTTTTAAGATTTATTTATTTTTAGAGAAGGGGGAAGGGCAGCAGGAGAGTGAGAAAGAATCTTGAGCAGACTCCCCACTGAGTATGCAGCCTGGTGGGGGTGCGGGGGACAGAGGGAGGGTGCCTCGATCCCCCAACTCTGATGCTGAGATCATGACCTGACCTGAGCTGAAATCAAGAGTCCGCTGTTTAACAGACTGAGCCACCCAGGTGCAGCCTTGCTTGCAATTTTTTCACACGCTCAAACAAGGTTTAGAAATCTACAAAGCTAGGGGCGCCTGGCTGGCTCAGTGGGTTAAAGCCTCTGCCTTCGGCTCAGGTCATGATCCCAGGGTCCTGGGATAGGGCAGGGAGCCTGCTGCCTCCTCTCTCTCTGCCTGCCTCTCTGCATACTTGTCATCTCTGTCAAATAAATAAATAAAATCTTAAAAAAAAAAGAAATCTACTAAAGCTAAAAAAAAGTAGCATAAATTAAGAGAAAATATTTGCAACATATTTAAGAAAGAGAGAATTAATATCCAAAATACATGAAAAGTTTCAACAAATCACTGCAGAAAAAGGAGACACTCCAGAAGAAAAATAGACAAAATATGAATATGCAATTCTCAAAGAATGTATATAGTAAATAAAGACATAAGTCCTCAATTGTTCTTATAATTAAGTAAATAAATTATCAAGATAATAATAAATATAAATGTTCATTCACACAATTGGAAAGATGAAACAAAAGAAGATTTGTAATCTCAAGAGCATCCCAGGATATGAGAAAATAAGCACTCATGTATTTAGTGAAAAGATAAGGTTTTTGGAAGGCCATTTACCAAAACCTATAAAACTTTAAAAAGCCTTACTATTTGACCCAGCAATTTCATTTCTGGGAAACTGTCCTAAATGTTTCTTTAGGAAACACTCCCACTTTTTAAAAAGTAATAGACAGAATATTCATTTTAGAATTTTATAGCAGTAAAATACCAGGAATGACTTCAATGTACTACAATAAAGAACTGACTGTGATAGATTCATGTCATGAAATTCTATGTAGCCAATAAAAAGAAAGAAGTTGATTTGGGAGTACTTACCTTAAAAAAAAAAAGTTCTATGACATCTGGAGTGAAAAATACCTAAAGGATAATATATCAATCATGATGTTGTGCATGTGTAAACAAGATATGCAGAGATACGAACATAAGTGTGTGAAACATATGGAAAGGGAACTGCGAGTACACACATTGGATCTCAAACACCCACACCTTTGAGTGGGCTGTAGAAGCAGGAGGGTGACCGGACAGATTCTCATGCTTTGTTTGTGAACGTAGGTTGCTCGGCTCATGTGCATTGAGAGCAGAAATAAATAAAGTGGTACCACTTTTCTCTTTACCATTCTAAATTGGGGGGGGGACCCACTTCAATAATGAAAAAATAATAAATATTTAAAAAACCAACCACCTAAACGTATTTTGTCCTTCCTTGGCAAACTTCTTGCTGAGTCAGCTAATTTTCTGGGGTATGATAAACGTAAGCAAGAAATGTAAAATTAAAAGGAATGTTCTAGTATCTACTTATTGATTGACATGTCTACCTTTCTACTAATTTTCTCTGTTCTCTTCCGCTATCCGTACTCTCTGCCTTTCCTAAATTGTTCGGACTGCCCTGTTGTCAGTCCCCCAATTTGTGCCTTTTTCCCCTCAGGAGGTTTATTTTTCAAAAGCCATGAGATAACAAGAGTAGGATGGCAGAGTAACAAGAATTCAGTAGCAAAAATAACTAGATCAGTAGAAGAAATATATCAAAGCACAGCTTTAGAATTTTGACACCATCTGAAAAAACTGTCTTGTCTATGTTCAGCTTCCACGTAGAGAAGATTCAGTAGCTCTGTTTTCCTAGCAAAATGATAACAAGCAAGGGGTTTGCCATATAACTCTGATGTATTTTGTCACAGCGAAGAATTTTTTAACGTGGCCTCATGTCACATTTTGCTGATATGAGTGTTTATTGGCATAGTCGGTGCATTTTATTATGATACAAGGAACATTTTCTAAAAAGCGAACCCAACTTTTTTTTTTTTACATTAAAAAAAAAAAACGACTAAAAAGCTTAAAAATTAAACCAAAAATTAGAAACACATGGCTTTGGGTCTTTAGATTTGATTGGGCAAATATGTATATAAATTATACTTAGACTTGAAAGTACTCATTGCCCATTTTTGCTTTATGATTACCTTAAGTCAACGTAGTGCCTTGTAAAAACGTACTGATGCTGCAGTCATTCCATAAACTCTATGAAATAAAACACATCTTTCTGGCTCAGTGAAGCTCAGAAAATCTGGGTCTTCGCTCCTATAAATGTATCATATTGCATTTACTGCCTAATAAAGTCTCAAAGAACAAGATTGCCTTTCTTTTCACAACTTGATCCTTTACAAATTTACAAATGTAATGCTTTAACCTACTTGAACTCACCTCTGGCTCCCTGAGGTGAGATGCGAGGCGAGTAAAAGTGTCTGTTCTGGGTTAACCTGGGCCTTGGCTAGCCGCAGTGGGTATCAGGAGGGGTGGGCGCCTGCTGGTGGGGTACAGCTGGCCTCCTGGCCTCCGCTAGAGGTCTGTGTAGCCCGAGTCAGTGAGGTTAAAATAAGACAACGGGAGTGGGCACTAAGAAGACGAAAACAAGGGCCTGGTACCAGAAGGTTAGGTCACAAGGAAGGGCAAGAGCCATTATCAAGATGGAAGCCAGCTCCTGGAAAACCAAACAGAGATAAAACCAAATAGGTGACATTCTTCAGAACTGAGGTATTCGTTCCTCCCCAGCTGTCAAGGGCTTAGAGCAAAATTTCTCCGCAGAGCTTATGTATTTGGGCTGTCTCGGCCTGAAAAGAAGTTGGGACGTTCAGGTGGCTTTGTGGAGGGTTTCATAATAATAACGAGCTCTCCCTCGAAGCCCACCCAGAACAAGGGATTGCAGCTTATCTTTTGTTAAAAGGTTATGGTTTAACACGAGAAGCTCCAGAGGCAGTAAATATGTAAGGAAGGAACTCTAATAATGCTGCAGGCAGGAACTTGAACGTGACCTTGCATAAAAATGGACATTTCTTTATCAAATAATGAAATGTTTTGTCTACAGGACTCACAACGTGCTGAACTCGGAACAATAAAGCAGTGAGTTTGTATAAGAAGTAGAGGCAGATGGGGGCGCCTGGGTGGCTCAGTGGGTTAAAGCCTCTGCCTTCCGCTCAGGTCATGATCACAGGGTTCTGGGATTGAGCCCCACATCGGGCTCTCTGCTCAGCTGTGAGCCTGCTTCCCCCCCGCCCCAACTCTGCCTGCCTCTCTGCCTACTTGTGATCTCTCTCTGTCAAATAAATAAATAAAATATTAAAAAAAAAAAAAAGTAGAGGCAGATGGAGAAAGTAAAGACCAAGGAAGAGAGAAGAAGGAAGAGATAGTCAGACTATACAGGAAAGCATTCCTTCTGGGATAGTGGGGGCGGGAGGTGCATTTCACCCGTCAGATAAGAGGAGCCACGCTCTGCTGCCACCTCAAAGCCTTGAAAATTATCCTCACATGAGCCTGGATATTTTCTCAACTCCCTGGATGTTTGACATCGAAACCACTCACTTAGGAAAATGGAAATTAAAGTTGTTCCCTAAATCATTCAAAGAATCGCTCCAATGTCACCACAAAAATTCAACACATATATCATCTAGACAATTTCAAATCAAAGCATTTGTATCTAAAATAATTACCTAGCTTTCCATTCTTCTCTGCTAGTTGATGCACACTAGAAAAAGTACAAATGGTTTTTTAGAGTGTGAAATGCACATACTCGATTCGTTTTGAAGTTTTAACTGGGCAGATGCGCCCATCCATGGTGGTGACAAGCCATCTCTAACTACTTCTCTACCTCCTCAGAGAAAAAGCAGTGCATGATCACCACCCAAATGCTGACAATAGAATCTGTCTGTTTCACTCAGCTTCAAAACAAACCACCAAAAGCACTCAATGACCACTGGCCACTTTGTGCATGTTTCCTCCATCTTTTAACAATTCAAAACCTTACGGAAAGCACATAATTTTCATCAAAATGGTTGTAGTTCTGGCTGTCTCTGGATGAATGAGGGGCCCTCAGGCAATAACTTTTTCATAAGGTCTCCAATTACTAACATTTTAATCCAGGTGAAAAATCAAGTTACACGAGTCTTTCGGTAACTCTAAAGAATGAAAGGAGGTCAGCCCGAAGGTGGTATGTGGAGGTGATGAGGGGCAGATAAGGAAATATTAAAAGGCCATATTTTCCAAAGAATGTTCTCAGGGAAACACACCCCCCTCCCTTTTCTGTCTCCACTCCATTCCCTGTAATGTAAGAGAAGAATCTCTCTCTTTCTTTCTTCCTCCCTCCTTCCCTCCCTCCCTCTTTCTTTCTTTCTCTTTCTCCACATATGGAGAACTGTCTCCACCATTCCATGGGTTGGTGTCTTAGTCTCACAGGGCATTGGGCTGAAATAACCATCTTTGATTAGCATATGGAGAACAAAAGCCACCCTTGGTCTTGGAGCTGAAATGCGCATTGGTCTTTGTTTTACACAGCTGAGACACCATGTGTGTGGGTGTCTAAGATTTTGAACATAAGAGAAAACCTTTCCAGTGAAAAATCTGTTTGCAATAGTGATGTGCAAAATAACTTGTCTGCTTGATCCAGAAAGCAGTTGTTCTGGAAGGTAAGACTATAAACTCATTCTGGAAGATAAGACTGTAGAACTGCAAATAGCTTACTGATCAAGCCTGGCAACTTGTTCAACAAGATTCCTTTCAAAACCCTAGCCTTGCTTTGCACTTCTCAGAGCCATTCTGGCACAGCCTGACCCTTCTACCCCGACGACCTCTACTCTGACCTTGCAACACTCCCTTCAATATCACCAGCTCAGGGTCTAATCCCTTTCCCAATTTCCCCACTTTGAGGCACCCCTGGGACCATGTCAAGGTGGTGTTCACTCTTATAATAGATCTAATAAACTACTCTTAGTCTGATCAGCTGCTTTTTCTGGTAGTTTTTAAAGATGTAATGGCCAACACATTTTTTAGTTTCTGCATCAGGTTTCATGATGGGCCATTCTGGAACTAAGTCCTGGCTTTTAAACTTCAATTTATATCCTCTTCAAAATCCTTAAACTAAGCCTTACCTTACCCTAGGTGAATGGCTCAAGGGACTTGGGATGGGGAGGCAGCTTGGCTTTCACTTTTGGTGGGACTGGGGCAAGAGGGGAGGGGACATGCTGTCTGAGATGACCCTACCCTGTTTGAAGTTGTAACAGCTCTGGGAGAGGAAGAATCTTCATGGATGAATGGTCATTAATCAGCAGCATAGAGAGGTTCATTGTCATTCTGCTGCTCTGGCTGGTTCCATGTGTTTCTATGCCCAGTAATATGGTGGCCCCAGTGTAGATAGTTAGTGCACATGGGTTTCTTTGAGCGGAGTCATTGTCACACTGTCCCCTCTATCACTGATGGTCCACTGAAAGAGAATCGTTTTTATCAGTCTCCTAGCTCTAAAACATTTTGGTGTATTTTCTCCCTGTCCTTCTCTCTCTTATCAACTTTGTGTTCCTTTGTAAGGAGACACGGGAACCACTGAGAAAATGACAATAAAATGGAAGTGTTCTGAAAATTAAACACACTTTTAAAATATGTGGCCCATAGACAGTAACTGGTAATCTTTCTTTCCTATTTTACACAATGGATTGTGTTGGTAATAATAATAATTTATAATTAAGAATTTATATTTATATAATTTATTATTTATAATTAAGAATGAAATGCGATTTCATTAATTTACCAATTTGAAGACTATAAGAAAAGGTTCACAAGCATTTATACTTCAAAACCAAAAACTAACCGACTTCTGTGTCATCGAAATGCACACTAATGCAAATTTACCAACAAGTGTTTTAAAATTCTAGTTCAGATCAATAAAGAAGAAAATTTTGATGCCAGAGTGATACTTTGTTTTGCCTTTTTTTTGTTGCCCTTTAATAAATGTTCTTCAATTCGGTTTCTTAAAAATAGATATTTCATTGTTGATGTGGTTAGTCTCTATTCAAGGTGTGAAATTAGTATGTGCCAACATGAAAGGAGGATAGTTCTCTTAATAACATTTTCCATGACATGTCTTAAACATTATGGCTATTTGGGGGAGATCCAAAAGAGCAGAGTGAGAAATATTCATAGCATATGAGTGTAATAAAAAATGTAATCATGAACAAACAATACATTAAATTGGTAGGACATAGTTTACATTAGATCACAGGAATGAATATCAAAAATATAGTCAATATTTTTGAAAAAACAACCAGCAGTGAAAAATTTATTTATAATACAAACCAGACACTCCAAAACAATTTGTGGTTTACTTAATTCTTACCGTTCATCCCATATTCTTTTGAATAAGCTGAGGGAAGGCACCCGAGTAACTACCTCAGCTGTTTTTAATTTTGATATTAAATTTTCAGTGAGATGAAAACTCTAGTCTATATAACAAAAAGAGATGGCATGTCATTTTTAGAAATTAGGATTTTTTCCCCCTCAATGTAGATTCCTATTAAAAAGAAATGTATTACAATAAATTACTATATTTCCAAATTGTCTCATTATTTCTAGGCAAACAATAATTGCATATAAATTCTGAATAAAGGAATATCACATTGCATCTTATGTGTTCTGCAATATACACTCATAGAAAATCATTACAGTAACAAAACCAGCTGCAAGTAATAGAAAGCAAATGATTTACAATGTTACTATGAGAAACTACTTTATTTCATATTATCATAAAAAGAGCAGAACTGAATATTTGCATGACAAACAGAAGAATCCAGGAAATTCCAAAAGCAACTTGTTTTTTTTTTAAATAGGTATTAATGCTGGAAGGTGATTTGAAAGCCTTCTACTCTAGAGAATATTAGCAATTATAATTTGCAGTCATTATTAGGCCAACAATTGAAAGAAAAAAAATCTACAAACATTAATAGAAATAGAAAGAAATACTTGGAGTAATATATGCTTCTATCATACAACATCTATGTTCCAAGAGCTTACACTTAGTGATTTTGAACACTTTATTTCATTTAACCTAAGAAGTAGAATGTATCGGTTCCTAAATGAAGCTTGACTCTGAAATTTGAACCACACTGAAAGTCTTCAGTGTCTATGTTTTAGTATGTTTTGGATGTCAACAATTTTATCTGTCTCCCAACAGCCCAGTTCTGGTGACTTGGCCCCGCCCACGTCCCTAATGAAGAGGAAACCCCGTGCAGCCCGCAGGTCCCCAGCTCTCTGCTTCCACCCTCCCCACGCACAGGTGATGGAGCCTGGGCTGCTGTGATGTGGCCTGCCTCAAGAAAAGTTGCAAGCTGGAAACCCGGCCGCTGAGAATCCCAGACATCCCCCGTTCCAGCTCTGATCTCCGGGACACCAAGCCCAGAACTGGTTCCTAGGCTTCAACATCCATATCTCTGTTCCCTATCTCTAATTTTCCTCCACATTTATCAATGTAGTAAAGCCATCCTAAGCAAATTAACTGGTAGGAATCCCAGATTTGCACAGCCCAATTATATACATAGTATAAACGATATACATAGTATAAACGATATACATAGTATAAAACGAAGCATACTAATTATATATATCCCATAGATAGCTTATAAATAATATAATTGGTGTATATTATGTGATTGCATATTTTATATTTTAATATAGTACAGTGTAATGTTTATAATATATAATATTTGTATATAGTTATAATAATATATAATATTAAATACATTAGTAATCACATATCTATTACTATATATTACATACATAAAACTGTAGGCTTATATAATAAGTATATATATATATATATATATATATATATGTCCAAGACTCAAATATATATGCCTGAAGTCCGAGTCCCAAGTTCTTTGTCAGAGCTATCAAATTAGAGTTATCTTTAGTGATCACGGTTTTTAGAGATTCAGTTGATTCAAGTTATTTAGCAAACTTTGTGGTCAGAGCAGTGAATTAATATAAAATATATTTTAAGCATAATTTAAAAAATACACCAAATTAGTACAGGAAACTGGTTTATGGTTTCATTACTCACCGTCATGTCACAGTGATGTTATGCTACAAAACACCAGATGCTACAACAGGGGAGGCAACCCTCTGAACCTTGGTGTTCTTCTAGGACATTTTACTTTAGAAACTTGAACAGTAATGGTACCCAATGGATGAAAGATATAGGCGATTAACTATACCAGGTGCTGCTAATCAACCAAGGAAGACGACTGAAAATTGACCCAGGCAGTATGTAGGTGTAGAATGGCCAAGACAAAAATCTGATTAGAGCATATTCAAGAGAAAATGGGAGAAAAAGAGAGCAAGTATAGACAAGTCTTTCAGGAAATTCTTCTCTGAAAAGAAACGGAAAAGTGTGGTGGTAGGTGAAGGGGATGTAGGGTCAAATGAATCATTGTTTTAATGGGAGAAGTATTCGTTACTATATATGTAGATGAGATTTGGTCCAGCAGGGAAGAAACCAATTGAGGAAGCAGAGAGAGAAGAGATAACGGCAGATACAAAATCTTAAGAACACAAGAAGGGATGAGTTCAATTCCTGGTGCTCAGGAACCGTCCTCGGATGAAAGCACAGATGGACGATCACTATTACAGGACAGGAGAGGGAAAAGTGTATGGAGCATCTTCATGGACGATATTTCCATTAATGCACCCCAAATTTACATTAGCTTTGCAAGAAGCTCTGCCACGCTATCAATTTCAGTGGCTGTTAGGATCAACAGTGGCTTTCCATCTTTTTCCTGTTTGCAGCCGAGAGATTGTCCAGTCCATCCGCAGGTGATTTTTTTAAGACCAAGTTCTTTAGAGATAGCACTTCAGGATAATACATTTGTAATACATTTTATATATATTAATACATCTTAATATTTAGTTCTAATGTACAACCATAGCTGATAGAAAAGGAGATCCAACACTGTCTCATAACATCATGGAGTGGCCCCTCATATCCATGGGCAATTCCCTCGCTTTTCTTCCAATGTATTATACCTTCTAGGAAGTGTAGGATTTCAGGCCACATACTCAGGTGATAGGCAAGATCGGTGACTCCATGTCCCTGTCACTCAACTTAATCTCTATCTGGATTCTCCCATTTCTGCTTCTGTCAAAATTCATCCAGAAAACATCCTGACTGGATATGCTCAGTCATTTCAGGTTTTCCACTCAGCAAGGGAAGAATTTCTGCCTCTCTAGTTTCCTCCCTGGGACAGAACTGAAATTCTTTTTTTTTTTTTTTTTTAAGATTTTATTTATTTATTTGACAGAGAGACACAGAGAGAGGGAACACAAGCAGGGGGAGTGGGAGAGGGAGAAGCAGGCTTCCTGATGAGCGGGGAGTCCGATGTGGGGCTCCATCCTAGGACCCTGGGATCGTGACCTGAGCTGAAGGCAGCCACTTAACGACTGAGCCACTGAGGCACCCCAGAACTGAAATTCTTAGGGCTGAACAGAAGTGGAGGTCCCAGGGGAAAAGCCAGGGTGTGTCCATAGCTGTAGGCACCTACTCCCACTAGCCTATCCTTGTGTACAGACATACGTGTAGGTCCCATCCTGGTTGGTCCCTGGTCCTTGATCCTGGAGTACACTCCAGATCTTCCAGATCCAGACTTGGAGCATCATTGAGGTCTACCAGTTGTTTCTTAGTAATTTTCACACTTTTCTGGGGAAGATAAAATTCTCAGAGTTTTTCTGGTTCTTCATTTTAAACAGAGGCCTCATGGGGTTGCCTCCAATCTTCTCTGCCTAGAGTCTCACTGCCCTGCTAATCTACTACCACTGTCACTGCTCCAAGTCAGCATGGTGCAAGGCCCTGGGGACAGTGGGGAGGGTGTGCTCTTGGACCTTGCTCATCTTCAAAGACCCTCCTAGAAAACAAGATACAACTAACGGCTTCTGGTGTGCTCAAATTGGTCTGGAGGCTCTACCAACAATTGTCCAGTTTCCATGCCAACAAGGGGAAAAGGGAAAAGTCTTGGAGATGTTCTAAAAAATATGCGACAAACTTGATCTTCTCTCCCAGTCTCCTTCCCCCTCCCCACTATCAGTGACGCTTTTCGTCAATTGCCTTCCTTCCAAAATTCTTCATTTACTGCATGAACTTTGGTTTTTATACCTCTTCCCCTCCTGGCTACTTTGAAATAGCAAAGTTGAGAATGGATTCTGGAGCAGCAGTGAGTTTGGCTCTGCCTAGTATTGCCTGAAACTGGAAGGAAAGTCATAAGGGGACTGGGTACTACTGGGAATGAAAAACACATCAGTTATTATCAACATATTATCAGCCTTATAGCCACATGAGCTTGTGAAAGTGTGTTTTTCCAAGAAGGCACTAGGCTTTTCATTTCACCATAGATTTGAATTTAATCTGTCAATACAATGTAATCTATCTTTTCTGCAATGGTCAGCCAGTTTTGATCTATCACATATATTTATTCACTCAGCTATCAAGTTCTTATTTATTCATTGCCTTATAAAGTTGATTAGATTTAACATAGTTTGAATGACGGCAAACTACAATTTTCTTGCTTTTAAATCTGTTCAGGTCTTAATCATTTTAAGCAACTGTTGATGCTAGCAGAATGTGTGACTGTTAAGAGACATTTAATAGACATTTAGATATTTATTAGATATATATTAGATATTAGATATATATATTATATTATATATTTTATATATAATATATACATAATATATATTATATTAGATATATTAGATATATATTAGATATATTAGATATATATTAGATATATATTAAATATCTATATAGACAATAGATATTTAATAGACATCCACCTAAAATTATGACAAAAATCTTATAAAATTCTCAATTAAAAAATCTTAACTGCATAAAATTCTTATGATAAAATCTTGTATTTATAAACTTCTTATATTTATAAAAAGTTTAATGAAATGCTTTTACATATAGTATTGTGTTTTACTCAGCAGCAAATGTCCAATAAATGTAATTGGTAGGTTGAGGTGGTGTGTGGGTTTTTTACTCCTGAATGAGAACCCAGTATTTGTCCACAAGAGACTACATACTAGCATTTTGTATTTTGATTATTAAAGTGCAAGATTTTGGTAATGTAAACAGTGATTTTTTTTTCTCAATGTGTTCACTAATACATTTCAATGCCTCTGCATTTGGATGTCCAGCTGCTGCTTGACAGAAGACGATCTGAGTTGCAAGATAGATCAATTGTCTTTTGCTTGTCTGTGATTTCACTAAAGCAGCGCTAGGCTCTGGGATTGTGTCAAGGATATTATGATAATGCTTAAAGCCAACTGAAGTACGAGAGTTGTTCAAAGGATATGAAGGATTTGGTCCCCAAGTTTCCTGCCTCGTCCTGATGAGAGCAATGCCTCAAGAGGAGAGTTCACCATACAGACTCCCTTCATTCTTCGTGATGGGTTAGGAAAACACAGTGGAAATGTTTGTGTGGACTGTAGTGTTACCTCTTGGAAATGAAACAAGTCAAGATGTTAAAGAATTCATCGTAAGGTGAGCAATCAGTGAATGTTAGCTATTGTTTTTATTAAAAGAGAGAACGTGCTTAAAATAAGAGGAGTACATGAGAGTCAGAAAACACTGATTAGTTGCCGAACGTTTGTTACTAAGTGCAGCAAACGATGGCATACCTTTTTTAAAAAAAATTCATTGTTTTCATAATTCAATGTGAAAATCTGGTATATTAAAATATTATCTGATCTATGATCTATTCAGTTTCTAATTCAGGTACTTGTAGAGATGGAAGCTGTGCGATTTAGGGAGTCCTTGTTTGTCTGTAACTCAGAAATCTGATTAATTCCTATGAAGATGTTCAAATGATAGTTTAGCAAATCATTATTAAATTTCAAATGAAGGTTTGAATAATATTAAGGCGTTATTTTATTTCTATTTTTGTTTGGAAAAAATATCTAACAACATTGGGTTTGGCTTAAGACAAAAGTAATTCAGGGTCTCCCCTCACTGCTATTGCCTGCTGGGCACCTGCTGCAACCCCAGATCCTTAATTACATGGTGAAGAACAGCCCAGAACAACTGTGCTGTCCAGTCTCTGTCGTCAGAAATGAAGAAAGCAGTTGCACAGAGAAGTGGAGTTGTACCATCAACCAACCCAACAGCAACAAACATCTTTTGAGCCCTTCCTATGTACCAGGCCCTCCCTGAGCTGTACCCAACCCTTCATTTAATCCTCCCAACAATCCATTTTGTAGGCAAACGAACCTAAATTTAAAGAGTTGACATGATTTGCCCAAAGTTACACAGGTAGTTAGTGCCCAAGGGATGACATCTATCCTGGGCTAGGCACTCACGGAAAGTTGAGTGATGTCTGTACCCAGGGAACTTTGGAGAAAACCCTTGTCTTAGAAAATGTTGCCAGCCCTTGATTCTTGAAGTGCCTAATGCACAAGACTTCATGAAGCCGATTTGTCTGTTCTTTTCTAATGTCCAAGGGCATATAGAAAAGGAAAACAAAACCCCTCAAAATTACAAAGATGATTTGGCAAAACTTTAACTTAGAAATTCACATGATGCACTTCATACTTGGATGGCAGTGGTCTTTTTTTTTTTTTTAAACTTCAATTCTTTTAAGACCTCAGGTTATAAGAGCACAGTTATAGGCACAAATTACACAATGTAAATACTTTGTCCTCCTGCATAAGCTTGGTAAGCAACCAACCATAAAACACAGTGGCTCATGGATGTCAGACTATTGGGAAGATGTTCTGGGTAATCTGACGTCCAAGTCTGGTGATAAAAGAAATTTACAGTCACTATTTTATTAAGGAAGAATTTAAGTTGCTCAAGGTCATATAAACCATTAGCTGTTTGAGTCAAGCAACTTCTCTCAGAGTTCAATGTTGCTTCCATTAGACTACTTAACTTCCTGGAGGCAGGTGTTTCTTTAGGTCTGCGTTGCCAAGCTAAGTCCTATACTTAATTTTGTATCATAAATGATGATTCCGATAATTAGAAAGTGATTATAATACAGTCTTATAACAGGTCTTCTCTATATCCTAACCTGTAAGTGCTCTGAAGGTGACCTAATTTGGGCTGGGTAAAAGATAAGCACCCAGTTCCAAGCCAAAACTATCTTCATTATCAGATATTCAGATGAACTAAAACATTGTTCTGGCTGGTTGAAAACTGCTTGGTAGAAATGATATAAAATCTTCTGAACAAGAAGAGTTGGATCTATCCCTCAAAATGCAATCCCCCACGCCACCCAGCCAGGCTTTGTGTAATACACACACGTACACCATATATAGATAGATAGATAGATAGATAGATAGATAGATACATATCTTAAATACTTCTAAAGCCCTTTGCTTTGTTTAGCATAGATTAAACAAGTAGAAAAGGAGAGACTACTAGATTATTAGATCTGATGTAGGGGGAAAATAAACATAACCACCAAATGTTTTGCCAACTGCCCACTAGTTAAATGTGCTCCAAATGAACATATATATTAGTTCCAGAAATATTACAATTCTAATCCCTTATTATTTGTTTAAAAATCCTTCATCTTGGATTTTAACTGAAAATGAAAAAATGCTAGCATGTTTACAAAGTATAAAGGTGATAAGTTGATGTAACTGTGGTAAACATTACTTATATATTATATTACTTATATATATATATATATTCTGAATAATGGCACATTATTCAGAATTCCCCCATCTCTGTTAACCTCTACATATGTCTGCCTATACAGGTTGCAATGTTCTAGGAGATTTCAGAAAGGCTCATGATGATGAGACAACTGAAACGTGAAATATCTACATTGCACAAAATTTTCTTCCATAACGATAATCTTTGCTCTTCAGTACTTTCGTATATATGTAAATTTATTTGATTTTATATATAAATATAACTATATAAATTAATACCTATGAGATATACTTTAAAATATATTGTAAATTATACATATTATATGTTAATAGTGCATATAGTATAAAGAGATAGCAAATAGTATATATGTTGTTATAAGTTAATGGATATTATATGGCATATATAAAATGCTTAATTTATAATACATATTACATTGTATGTCATATTTATTACATAATACATATTATATGTCATACACATTATATATAAATAGTACATATTTATATATATGCAATAATATACATTATATAATAGACAAATATATATAATACATATAAAGGACTTTGAGAATTCTGAAGATAGAAGGGAACCCAGTGGCACAGAAAGATGATGACTTGTCAGGATTACAACTCCTCAGTTGCAGACCCAGGAATAGAGCGTAGATCTGATGCTCAGATCCGTGGGTTTTCCACTACCTATCATTCACAGATTCCTAATAATTTCACTGCCAGTTGTAAAAAAAAAAAAAGGCAGGATTATGAAAAAAAATTCCCTGCACATGTGCATAGGAGACACGTACAGGTATCTCTGAAGCATTCTTTATGATAGTGAAAAATTGCAAACAATTTAAACATCCTTTGGAAAGTAAAAGAGCAAATAGGGCTTATTCGTCTGGTCCAATACCATGGAACAGTTAAAGTAAATCGATTCATGCTCTGTGCATTAACATAAATTTTGTTGAGGGCACAAAAATTGCACAACATAATAGTATGAGAGCATGAGGAGGAAATTATAAGGTAGCCACACAAAATATTCTGATGTGCAAATACCTATTCTCTTCCATAAAATTCTACCCTCCTCAGTTAGCATGTCTTCATAGCTTGAAAAAGTTACAATTAATATGAATAGCAATTATGTTTATTACAAGTGAAAAGTTTAAGTCTTTCCAAAACCACTTATACTTATGTGCAATTTCTTCCAAATCTTGAGCTGTTAGTGTCAATTTCCTCATGCAAAGTCCATTAATAAAAGTTGTATTTACTTCCTTTCTGTGATGATCATTTTCACTTGGGAGAGAGAACTCTCAAGACTTTTGGAAGATTTTTTCTCTTGAATTAGAAGATCCTTTATTAATAAGTTACATAGAAAGGGAAACTGCTTTAGTATATTGACCAAATTCAATTAAATTAAAATGCCATTTTCTTCTTCATGTTGTAGATGTACTACTTAGAATTTTTAAATATTATAGAATGCTTTAGTGGTTCCTATTGTAGTCTCTTATTTTACAGTGAAGAAACAAGGTCCAAGGGAGGAAAATTACTTCCCTAAAGAGATGTAGCTAGTAATAGGCAGACTTGGGATTAAAACCCAGGTTGCTGACTGGAGTTCTTTATATTATACATCACACTGCTTCTCACGCACCACAAACTGTGTCCATACATTGCACGATCCCAGAAGACAAATCAATCAATTCATTGAAGAAAGCAAAATGATCATCAAAACCCCCCAATTACTAGCTTATTGTGATTGTAGTTCCAAATCAACATGCCAAATACTCCCTTTTTTTTTTGACTGGTTATGTGAAGATTAATCTATCCATGTATGTATCTTTATCATAACTCTGGAGTTTTGCCATAGGTATGTAAGTTTTGTATATATTTGGGTTGAAATGTGTGTGTGTGTGTGTGTGTGTGTGTGTATTTGAAGTCTAAAGATCATGATGATGTTTCGGGAAAGCTTCTTGTTGCTCTTATGTCTCTGAACCTCCAACTGGAAAATAATTAGTATCTGTTATGTAACGTACATGGGAGTGACCTAGTGGGTTATTTAAACACTAAGAACAGGGGCGCCTGGGTGGCTCAGTGGGTTAAGCCGCTGCCTTCGGCTCAGGTCATGATCTCAGGGTCCTGGGATCAAGTCCCGCATCGGGCTCTCTGCTCAGCAGGGAGCCTGCTTCCCTCTCTCTCTCTCTCTGCCTGCCTCTCTGTCTACTTGTGATCTCTGTCAAATAAATAAATAAAATCTTTAAAAAAAAAATAAACACTAAGAACACTGTAATTGTCCTATACTCGATTCACAAGGTGCAATTTTAGAGATGCTGACGTCCAAAGGGAGAAATCTTTCACAAGGCTTGGAACAAGTCTCTTTATGGGATTTGACGTAAAGGTGCATCACTTAGTAAATATTTTCAACTGGTGAAATCTTCCACAATTGGAGAATAAATGTTGACTATTTTTACTTTCTGGTCAAATTGTTCTTACTCATTGCAACAGGCATTATAAGAGTCTAAAATTCGAAATTGCAGCATTTTACTCCTTTAAGATGTGTTATCTTCCCAAGCCCTGGTATTTGGTTTCCCAATACCAAACATCTCTGTGTATGTCATTAAGCATAGGATATGGGCAGGTTAAAATAAGTGACTCTCTTCAACTCCGGTATGTTGCCTTTATGTATGCAATCCTTCTCCCTCTTTTAAACTACTGTCCCTGTATATCTTAAAATTAGTAAGTAGGATTTTTAAAACTGTAAGACAATAAACATTTTGTAGAGCCACTTTCATCCCAGATCTGATCTAACTACCATTATTTCTCTCTGAACCAACCACGTTTCATCCAACTGACATGTTTTTACTCTTAATAAACAATCAAAAAAAGAAAAAAAACACGTTCTTATAGGAAATGACTTCACTTTTATAATGTAATTCTGGCTTCTATTTAGCTCATTTTTGTTGCTGTTGTTTATTTTCTTCCCTGGGGCAAAAATATGCTATTTTCTTATTCTGGCTTACAAACATTAGGTCATAACTTCTGATCTTGCCAGAGAGTAATTCTAAAGAATTTTGGCTCCAGCTAGGTTTCGGGGAAAACTCAAAAGAAATGTAGGTGCTACAGGAGATGTTATTAATTCTAGTTGTTTAGCTCTTGCCTTTAGAGTACTCCCTGAATTGTGTTGGAGGAGTATGTTATTGTGTTGCTGTGAACTGTTGCTGCCAACTTCCACCCTAGAGATAACTATATTTCAGAGATGAGTGAAATGATACTTGTAAACAAGTTTATAATCGTTAATAAAGCTTACCAAACAATTTAAGCTCTTTAGAAACACACATCCACTATTATAATTAATTGTGTATTATTTATTGAATTACAACCTTCCTAGAGACAGGAAGACTTTTAAAAAGGCAATTTGTGAAAATTCTAAACTGAAATTTGTTTTCATGATGTTTATTTTGTTTTTGTAAGTTTCAGGCATCAAATCATTTCTCTCTGGAGATGCTGGTTGAAATTCCACCATTGACTACTCAGTACACTCTTTAAAAATCCCAAAGAATATTTTTCTTTAAAGTTGACAACTGCCCACTGTGGGATCCAGATGCTATATTCACAGTATGATGATGGTTTTGTTTTATTTTCCACACATGGCCTTTTCATGCACTGTGTCTCAGAGATGGAAAATTCTGTTTTTTTTTTCTTCTAATTTTGATAGTATGCTCTCCCTAGAATGACCTAAAACCAGGTCTTTTCATTCTAGATGAAGTCTAGCTCAGGATTATTTATGATTTATCTGTAGTTCGTTTCCCTGAAGATTCTGGTGGTAAACTAATCCAGTGTCTCTTTTTGGAGCACCTACTTCATGCAGAACTCACACCAGCCACTGTGTGCAAGCAGCACTAAAAAACTGGGAGTTTCCAACATGAAAGGAAACCTATAGACACTAGCAAGTATCAGTGGGTCCCTGAAAGAATATGCTAGAATCTGGGTGCTCTTTGAGGTTTGTGTTGTTGCCATTTAGTGTTAATAAAGTACTTTCCTTCCACAAGACTAAAATAATATAGACGGTATCCCCTCCCCCACTGAGGTTCTTCAATGACTGATCTTCTGACACTAATATATTGGGGACTCGCATACCTCCACTCAAAAAATTTTTAATGAACAGGCCCTTATTTGTCAGTTTTTTTTTTTTTTTTGACAGACAGAGATCACAAGTAGGCAGAGAGGCAGGGAGAGAGAGAGAGAAGAGGAAGCAGGCTCCCCGCTGAGCAGAGAGCCCAATGCGGGGCTTGATCCCAGGACCCTGAGATCATGACCCAAGCCGAAGGCAGAGGCTTTAACCCACTGAGCCACCCAGGCACCCTTATTTGTCAGTTTTTAGGGCTGCAGCTAGTAGCTTTTAAGTATGGGACACTGAGGAACATGGAGAACGTAATGTCTTTAAATGAAAAAGTTTTGAAACTTGCCTAAAGATAATAAACACCCTATCTTATTTTTATGGCCATTGTTAGTTGGAAAAGTATATGCGTATCTATCAAATTGTTTTACTCTCCAAGTTCATCCTATAAAGGGAGAAGAGGCATTAAGTCGTTCAAGAAACTGAGTACCTACTGAACGCTAGGGACTGTGAAGGGATGATCCAAGAAACACAAGGCAGTCCAAAGGATTTAGAATTTTGTTGGGAAGATAAGACATGAGCAGAAATAAATTCAAAAAAGTAGTCATATAGGGGCACTTGGGTGGCTCAGTGGGTTAAAGCCTCTGCCTTCAGCTCAGGTCACCATCTCAGGGTCCTGGGATCCAGCCCCAGGCTCTCTGCTCAGTGGGGAGCCTGCTTCCTCCTCTTTCTGCCTGCCTTTCTGCCTACTTGTGATCTCTGTCAAGTAAATAAATAAAATCTTAAAAAAAAAAGTTTAAAAGCATAAGGAGGCCTGTATAGGTTAAAAAAAAAAAGTAGTCATATAAATGTCTCTTGTAATTGAGAAACAGAGGGGCAAAAGGAGACTCAGTGCCACACGATGCTAAGAAATGTACATTACCCCAGAATACTCCTCCAAACTATCTTAGTCACAATAAAATAAAAAGCTATCTACAGTCCAATAGCCATTTTATCTACAATGCATGGACAAGAGATGGAGGTTTCCAGAATCTCAGTTTCTTGCCTCAGAAAGCGAAGTGCCCATCACAGGCTACATATTGAATTTCCAGCAGAGGCAGGACACCCCAGCAAGTCTCCTGACTCATCAGCTATTACCCGTACTTTCCCCACTAGATCTGGTTAGTCCAGGAAAAGCTCGGGATTAACACATCTCCATTTCCTTCTCTTAAAAAACCCCCTCCTTTCCAACAGCACTGGTGTCCATCAGGTTGTACCCTCAGGTGCAGGTAAGGCAACAGGCTGCAGCCCTTGGGGAAGCAGAATCATCTCTGGCTTTGGCTTCGGAAGCTGGATGGTCCACCAGAGGCCCAGGAGCCCAGTGGAGAGTGAGCGCTCAGAGGGTGTCCTCGACACAGTCTTCTTGGCCTCGAAGAAACTGAGTGTCGGGAAGGGAAATGACGTGTCCAAGGTCATACAGACTGATGATGGCGGCAGACATGGGGTAGGAACCAGGTCTTTTGATTCTAGCCCAGCGTCTCTCCCGATCTTTTTAAATTCCTGTGGTTTTTTTTGGGCTCTTTTATCTGCTTGCCTTTCTTCTTCCATTGGGGGTGGTGGATGTGTTTCCAGCGAAATTAGCGAACAGTGGGTAAGGAGTTGGGGAAAAGCGTGTTTTCGGTCCGGGAAGAAGGCTGACGCACCCCGCCACCATTTATCTAACGCCCGCTCCGTACCAGGCTCCAGGCATCAGGGTACAGCCAAACCGTGTTAGTTTCCGAAGACTGAAATCGGGTCTCTCCCTAGACCAGGCAGGCCCGGGCCTTGCTTGGCACCACTCAGGAGCACTCCGCCGCTCCCCCTGGAGCCCCCCGGCTGGCCTGTGCAGGCCCCACGTCCCCGGGGCGCGGCGCCGTGCCAGGGCCCAGCAGCGCCCGCGAAACCTAGGAGGGGCACCCAGCCCTGGGAGGGGAGCTGGCGCAGCGCGCCCCCCGGTCGTCACGGCAACCAGGGAGGTGCTGACCCCTGACCCTGCGGCCCCGCCCGGCCCCGCCCCGTCGCGTTCCCGAGATCAACATGGAGAAGGCCAACCCGGAAGTGCCGCCGCCGCCGCCCGCCGGGTGTTAGGAGCAACCGGCCGGCGAGGCCGAGCCCGGTGCCCGCCGCCCTGCAGCCCGCGGCCCGCCGGCGCTGGGGCGGCCGTGTCCCCTGGCCCCCGTCCCGCTCCACGGCCAGGCGACCCACTCCCGCCCCCGCCCGAGAGGAGGAGCCGAGGCGAGGGGGAGGAGGGGGAGGAGGAGGAGGAGGAGGGAGAGGGAGAGGTTTGCGAGAGGGAGCCAGGCCGCGCGAGCCGCCGGCGGTTCGTATTACCGGGGTTGGAAGGAGGAGCCGGGCCGGGCCCGCCGACAGGCGCGGGCGGGCGGGAGGCGCGGAGGAGGCGGGGCGGCCCGGCCGCGAGGAGACAGGCGTGGGGCTGGGGGGCTGCGGGTTTGGGCGGGAGAGCTCTAGGCGGCGGGGTCGGGGGCGCCCTCCCTCCCCCGCAGCCCTCCGCGAGGCTCTGGCGGCCAGGCCTCACCTGCCCGCAGGCCCAGGAGCCGCCCGCCGCCGCCCAGGGCCGGTCCCCGCGGCCGGCGGCGCGTGAAGGTGCGGACGCCAGGCGCGGGGGTCCGTGCGGAGGCCTGGGCGGCGTGGCCAGGGGATGCTGGGCCCCTGGGCTTCTGCAGCGGAGAGGGCACCCCCAGAACAGCCGCGCCCCCGGGCTGCCCCAGCGAGGCGCTTGACAGTGAACCCTGGGGAAGTTGGGCAGCTGTGAGTTTGCCTGTCGCCGTTAAGTGCCCTTAGGATGCAGTGATTAAGGAATTAGGCTCTCCCTCCGGGAGGGGCACTGCCTGCGCTTGAGAACTCCGTGCAGAGAAAAAGGACAGAATGATGCTGTCCGAGCAAGCCCAAAAGTGGTTTCCTACCCACGTGCAGGTCACAGTGCTCCAAGCCAAAGATCTTAAGCCAAAAGGCAAAAGTGGCACCAATGACACATACACTATAATTCAGCTGGGCAAGGAAAAGTACTCCACCTCTGTAGCTGAGAAAACCCTTGAGCCAGTGTGGAAGGAGGAGGCCTCTTTTGAGCTACCTGGATTGCTAATGCAGGGGAATCCAGAGAAATACATTCTTTTCCTCATAGTTATGCACAGGTCCCTGGTGGGTCTGGATAAGTTTTTAGGGCAGGTGGCAATCAATCTCAATGACATCTTTGAGGACAAACAAAGAAGGAAAACAGAGTAAGTTATGTAATTTATTTTGAATTGGGGGAGATTAACTCTATCTTATTTATGGATATTGTGTTCTTGGAAATTATTTGTATAGCTGGGGCATTGGTTTTTGCATTGAAATATGACCTAGTTTTAAGCCCCCTATCTGCACAAATCTGAAGTGAAAATAGCCCTTGTGAAGAAATATTTCTTAAATGGAGGCGTTAATGATCCATTACTCTCTTATTTTTGTTTAAGGTAAACATCTTAAATAATTGAATATTTTGCACTGAATTTTAAGTAAACTGACATTGTTTCACTACTTAAAAGAGGACTGGATCACATTGTTGATCACCCAAAACTTAACGTGTTCAAATTGTTGTGATCATTAAACATTACAATTTTCCAGGAAATGGAACATCAGAAAATTAAATCTACCAATGTAAGGTCTCATATTGAACTCTGAAGCTGTCAAAAGATAAATTACCAAATTTAGAGCTCAGTTTTTCATTGCAGCTTTATAAACACAAGTTGGCCTTTATTTTAGCTTAACCATCTTTCGGGGTCAGTACATCTTGATGGAGTCTAATGCTGTTAAAAGAAAAATTTTAAAATGGGTACAAACAGTCTTAACCTTGAATAACATTTTTCTGTGAATTTACAACGTATTGGAGTTAGTATATTCAGAATTAGTTTTGTAAAGCCGGTGTGTTTAGACTATGTTCAGTGCTCTCAGATTGGAGACAGTGATTCAGTTCTTGTGATGAAGTGATTTTAATGACATCTTCACTGCAAACATGACCTTTAACCTACGACTTTAAAGCTTAGGATAGATATATTCTCATTTAAAAAAGGATAATATAAATTAGCACTTAGATATTATGTCTTAAGTTGAAAAATAATATGTTTTTAGAGATTGGTATACTCACCCTTCCTTAAACCTATAATTATTCTGATCTGAGAGAACCTTAAGATTAACGGAATTAATGAGAGAAAAATACAGGTTGAATTTATAAGAGGACAAGAAGTTTCCAGAGCAGCTTTGGTGTGTCTTTCGATCATAATTGAAGTTTATTTGGCTTTTAAAAACTTTTGATAATGGTAACTTTCTTGAAGTTCATGTTAATTTCTTATATTTTAGAACAAGTGTCACTTAATATTTTCTGTACGCCTTCCTTTGATTAGAGTTTTTAGTAGATTTTTTAAAAAATCAGGACTTCATGTAAGATTTAATACATGAAGGGTAAAAGGGTAGAGAGAGAAGTACTAGGAATGCAGGAGGGAAAATGGTAAATATTTAATTAGGAGATAACAATATTTTAAGAAAAAGAGAAAAGTTTCAAAAAATGTAAAGTTAAATGTATTCCAATGATTTTTGATAACAGTTTGTTACCTCCAAAATGGCATTGTTTCTGAGGGGTTTTTCATCAAATTGAAACTGAAAAGTGGATAATCACTAAATAATTTGCTTCAAATCACCAATTTTGGATGACACTTACTCTCTAATATTTAAAGTGTTTTGAATGTAAACTTTTAAGTATATTGTGACTGCAAGTTTTATCTGCGTTTTTTGATACTTTTTATGTTAATGACTTATTACAGGCCTTCTCTAAAATCTAAATTTTCCGAGTGAAAGTAGGCCCAACTGTGAATCCAGAGATTCAGAGGATGAAATGAGGTTTTAAAATTCCGTCTTGTTTTACTCCTTATCTTTGGCAGCATCCGAATAACAGTATATTTGGCCGTAAGCAATTCTCCTGTTGTGGTCTCCCTAAAGAAAATCTCTATTGGCTACTATATAAAATTGATGAGAACTTTCAGGGGGAAAATGCTTTAAAATGTTCTCAACAGGGCTTGTGATGTTACTGCATGCAAAGTGATTTTCAGATGTTACCAAATCCCATTTTCGTTGTGGATAAATGAGGACCACATATTTGATGAGATGTCTTTATTGGTAATATTTCTAGTTTTTTTAATATATTTAATAGCTTCCTTTTCCAGCACAGCTGTGCATGTGGCACAGTATGAGATGAACTTGAGCCACCGGTGTATTGCAAGAAAGATATTTAATATTCTGCACAGTGCTGAGCCTTGTCGGCATATCCCCAAGTGCTTTTTAGAAAACTGGTATGAGTGATGAAGGCTACCAACTGATTTAGAAGTCCCATGAAACTGCTGGGTGTGACACATTATACTCTTGACACTGAAGACAAGTATTTACAGCTTGTCTTCCAATTGTGTCTTGATAGGCAAAGAAGTGTGATGGCTAAAACTATTACTTTACTTATTTTTATAATTTGAAACTAAATGCCTTTCTTTCTTTCTTTTTCTTTTCTTTTCTTTTCTTTTCTTTTTTTTTCTTTTTCCTTTTAAGGCAAGGGGAAGGGCCTGAGCCAGAACATTTTGCATGGGGCATGGAAAGAAAACTTCTGTATCTCCCACTTTTATGAGTGTCTGGGTTGGTTCTGGCATGAGATTTAAGGAAATAATACAATGTTTAATAATAGAATGGTAAAATCATTCATGCTGTTATGTAATATCTATTGATTTTTTTTTTTTTTACAACAGGAATGGGTGATGTTGTGTTTTGGGTTTTTTGGTTTTTTTTTTTTAAATGCTCATGAAAAGTAATAACAATCAGAGTCCCTAGAGTTAGGTATGACTCAAACACATGCAGATTTTAGGACTTTTCTGTGAGTCTCTGCAGTGCACCTGTGTCCTGGCCTCTGGCACCCTTCCTGCCAATCTTGTCCCGTTCCTGACCACACAGCACCAATTGCTTGGGAATAGTTCCCACATGTGTGGTGGTTTTTGAACATGGACCTGTGCCCACTAAAAATTGAACAGAGGCCATATACAGTTTAAAAACAGCACTCCAGAGGTGAAAAAAATCAGCATTAATCCACTAAACCCCAAATGCTGTGTCTTCATTCTATCTTTTTGAAGCCTGGGAAAATAAGTGCTATCTCCGGAATGGTTCTTGACGGCCTCATTAAGACTTCCCCATTATATCACTTTCAAAACAAAGCAGCTAAAGTAGTTTGTCATGCCTAAATTTTAAGTTTTATATATTTGTTAAAATTCTTTGCAGGTTTTTTTTTGTTTGTTTTGTTTTTATCTTGAAGTGTGGGGGAGGATGGAAAAGACATTGTATTTAGAGTTTGTATTCAAATACTGACTTGCTTGATTCTTTAAAGCTTACTTGAGTTGTGTTCCCTACCATAAAACAAAACGACACAACACACACACAGAGTTGTAGCCTGGTTGTGTTAGGAGTATAGTTTTAGCAAAAAATATTCAATAAATATTTATCGAGCGCAAGGCAAACTGCCTTCAGTGAGCTTACCCTTTGGCAGTAGAAAACCTGCATTGCCTTCCGCCTTGGTTGTCACTGCCTCCTGATTGAACACAGAGTCCTGTAAACACATGGCCAGCCCTGCCTTTAACCTTATTAACATATGTGGTTCATCAAATAGTAAAGAACTTCTATTTTCATGCAGATGTTATTCATCAACTTGGAAATTTTCCTTACTGACTTTAATCTGACATTGGGATGTTACTTAGCCTTTGTGCCTCAAGTCCCTCATCTATGAAAAATGGATGTTAAAAGTAGATGATTGATTTGGTCTTATTTCTGAAATTCAATGAGTTTTGATTACTCTTCCTTCCATCTATTGGGTTATTGGTTTATTTTTTTCTCAGATTTGCTTTCATTTGTTATATACATGGAAGAGGACATGCTTGGGTTTTTTGTTTTTACACTTCTTCCACAGTGTAGTCATTAGTTTGCGTAAAGCTTAGATGTTACAGAGTATTATCCATGTACCATCCATCAGAAACATTTCTCTCCCATTGAAAATGGCTTTATTTTCCAGAACTGGGAATTAATAACTGGGGGTATAACCTTGCTTTTCGAGTGCTAAATTTATCTTGTTCAAGGTTCTCTACTCCACAGAGTTTATTTCTGTCATTTCTCATTTCTAGTCCCTGTGTCTTCAGATTTCACTGTTTGCTTCAAGGGCTTTTCTCATTTTAGGGTCTTGGGATAATGCTTCCTACTAGAAAACATTTTATTTTTAAAAAAACTGCTTGTTTTGATGCACCTAGATCTTAATTGACTGAATTGCTTCAAATTAATGAGGAAAATATTTCTCTTGTGTGTTACTTGCCGAGATGGAAGTGGTATGGATGTTGTGTGCCAATTTTCCCTCCTGCCTGGAAAGACCCATGAACTAGTCTTCCACCTGATGGATAGTAAACATAAGCTTCTGGCATATCTTCCTGGTAACAAGGAGAGAAAGTACTAATATAAAATTAGATCAGAGTTCCTTTGTAGCTAGGAAAATTTGTTACACTCTATTAGAGCCGTATTTAAGTAATAACCTGTCTGCAAGTTGTGCTTCATTGTTAAGTAATGTGAAAACACTGTAGTAACTCTTTCCTAGGCTTGATTTTGCCTTTTTTTTTTGGGGGGGGCTGTTTCCCTGTGGAATAACCATTTGTATCACTGACCCCACCAGAGGCTTTCTCATGGATAAGAATACTATGAACAAACCCAAAATAAATTTGGCTTATATAGTAGCCCCCTTATACCCACAGGGATACGTCCCAAGACCCCCATGGGGGCAGAAGCCGTGGCTAGCACCCAATCCTAAATATACTGTGTTTTTCCCTGTATGTACATACCTATAAGAAAGTTTAATTTATAAGTTAGGCACAACAAGAGATCGGTAGTACAATAGAGCAGTTATACACTGTAATAAAAATAATGCGGATGTGGTCTCTCTACCTTATTGTCCTCTACTCACCATTCATGGGGTGACATGAGCTGATAAAATGCTTCTGTATTGAGACAAAGTGGGGTGAATAACGTAGGCTTTGGGACATAGCATTAGGCTACTACTGACCTTCTGAGGGTATGTCAGACCGAGGATCTTCTTGTTCCAGAACACAGTTGACTGCTGGTAACTGAAGCCAGGGAAAGCGAAACCATGGATAAGGGGGGATTATTGTAATATCATTGACAATGGGCAGTGCAATTCAGCAAACTGAATGAAAGCACAAGATTTGGCTCCAATTAAAATAATTTTTCTTTGGTGGTGTTACAGTAGCAATAGTAAACAAAGCAAATAGATTCTAACAGGAAGCATTTAAGCTTGCTTTTTCAAAAACTTCACAGGATTTGTGACTATTTGTCACTTCCTACATTTTACTCATTTTTCATATTTTATTCAGGAGAAGGCTTTGACCCACTTTATATGAATCTAAATTACACCTTATGTAATTTTCACAGTTAGCAAACTATAATGCAGTGGTCTCCGATGTTAACAAGATTCTTTCAATAGATTTTACAAGAAGAAAAACGGGCTAAATATTTAATTATTAAAAATGTGGTTATTATTGTATGATGTTAGGGAGTAGTGTGTTGATGAATTCTTTCCTGGCCTTTTACTTCAGTGTCTTTTAACATGAACAAATGTTCTTAGGCCACTAACAACACTTATGTCAGATGGATACATAATAGCTCTTGTGCTTAGTTTGCCTTGATGTGGAATAGCTTAACCTAAGAAGCTCTTTGTATATACCAAGCTTATATCCTTTCTTCCTTACGTGTTACAACCCAGTTTTTTTTTTTTCCTTCTCTTTAAGGTGGTTTAGATTAGAATCCAAACAAGGAAAAAGAGCCAAAAACAGGGGTGAGATCAAAGTCAATATTCAATTCATGAGGAACAATATGACAGCAAGTATGTTTGACTTATCAATGAAGGACAAAACAAGATCTCCTTTTGCAAAATTAAAAGATAAGATGAAAGGTAGAAAAAATGATGGGACATTTTCGGATACGTCTTCTGCAATCATTCCAAGTTCTCACATACCCGATGCCAGTACTGAATTTTCAAGTGGTGAAATACAGATGAAATCCAAACCAAAAAAGCCTTTCCTTTTGGGTCCTCAGCGACTCTCTTCAGCACATTCAATGTCTGATTTAACTGGGACACACATATCTTCTGAGAAACTGAAGT
This sequence comes from Enhydra lutris kenyoni, assembly GCF_002288905.1. Classification (NCBI taxonomy): domain Eukaryota; kingdom Metazoa; phylum Chordata; class Mammalia; order Carnivora; family Mustelidae; genus Enhydra; species Enhydra lutris. The sequence continues at coordinate 68,191,110 of NW_019154096.1, read as the reverse complement.
CCGGTACCATTGGTCAGACGCATCTTCTCGGGCGGCAGATAGAGGCCTTTGGAGCGGTTCCAGAAAGCGGTAAGTGACACTATCTAATTGTATCCTTAGTGATCCGAACTACCATTTTAATTTTTAAAGTCAAACTTATGAAGTTAGAAAATGAAAATTGCAATTTCTTGGTAGTTTCTAAGTTAAGTTGTCAACTCTTTATTGAGTGCCGAGTACACTCAAAATTGGTAAGTTTATTAAAGGCAGAATTTGTCTGTATTCAGCATTGTGTTTATATTATTAAATGATAACAAAAATGAGTCCCAGTTACTTTTCATGGCCTGGCGTCTTTTTTTGACTGCTGTTTCTTTGGTCTTGAAAGCCTGAAGCATAAATAAATATTCCATTTAATCAGAAAGTTCCTATAAAAAAAAATACTGTATGTTCAGAAGTAGCAAAGTATGTTTAATGCTAATGATGAAAAAAGTCTTTGGGAATTTATAGCACCATTGTGCCCACCAGAACCTCTAGTTTTGACATTATAGTTTGTGTATGTGATTGTTTTTTTCTGAGCTGAGTCAATTACTGATTGTCTAGCAATATGCTAATTATTATTAGCCTACCTCCTTGAGACTGCTATGCTTTACCATTTTAAGATTGTTTTCCTTGATTATTTTAAAGGTTAATATCTTTAAATAGCTAATTGCTCTCATTCTAAAAGCAGCAGTGTGCACACAGAATGTGTCAACTAGTGTGATGTAATGTGTCAGTGATTATGTACTAACTACAAAATTGTTTTGCAGGAAGTCTCAAATCTCCACACAGAAGAACATTAAGCTTTGATACTTCTAAAATGAACCAACCTGACAGCAGTGTGGATGAAGGTGAATCGTCTTTCGGAAGACAAAATGACCCATTTACAAATGTGACTGCTTCATTACCCCAAAAATTTGCAACACTGCCAAGGAAGAAAAATCCATTTGAAGAAAGCAGTGAATCATGGGACGGCGGCATGAATTTATTTTCAAAATCAGTTGAAGTAAGAAAAGAAAATAAAAGAGAGAAAAGGGAGAAAGTTAGCCTGTTTGAGAGAGTGACTGGAAAAAAAGATAGCCGAAGATCCGATAAACTTAGCAATGGGGGATCTGATAGCCCTTGTGACTTGAAATCACCTAACGCATTTAGTGAAAATCGTCAGGACTATTTTGATTATGAGTCAACTAATCCGTTTACAACAAAATTCAGGGCTTCAAATATAATGCCATCTTCAAGGTAAGCCTAACATGGGGGAAGTTGTGCTATTTTGAAAAATATTTGTACTTGAAAGTATCAAATATCCCTTTTAAATACTTGAATGTTTTAAATTCCTTTTATTTGATTTGAACAAAATTCTTATCTTATTTTTATAATTAATTAAGGAACCAGGCAACATTGCATACATCTTTGGAATTGAACTTTTTATCTTACAAGGATAAAAAATTCTTAATCCCGACCCTAGTCTTTCTCTACTTAAGTGAGCCAGAAACGTACTGAAACTTAACGAAGAGAACCGCGTAGCTTTTGGTGACACATGGTGAGAGTGAATCACCACTGGGTGTTAATTCAGGCCAGAAATTAGGTGATAAGTTATGTTTCTAGATATTGTTTTCCAGGGATTAGTTCCGGGGCTCTCTGGAGAGGATTAGTGGACCAATAGCAGCCCATGGGCTGTTCTTTAAGAAATACTGGCTTAGGTTAAGTATTAATGGTTTTCATCATAGGTGTTAACTACCGTTTTCAAATGTCTATTTAGAAGTAGCTTTTATTTGTGAATGTTTACTGGAATTTTGTGACCCGTGTGGGTACTATAAATTTATCAAAGAGTTTTCTATATGATGACTTGTGGTCATAGGAATAATCACTATCATGATAAAGATTCGATTTTCAAAATCGTAGTTCGCAGCTACACGTATAATGGTACTTTTCTTCTTCCTTAGTGCAAGTTGGAACTAATATACCTTTGAATGAGATTATGGATTTTGCAGAAGTGAACGGTGGAATAGCTGATTAAAGAAAACCTAATCAAAGAATAAGATGAATTTATTGGAGTCCTAAGCAGGATAGAATGTTTGCCGTTGAGTGTAGACGTTTTTCCTTAAGGCAGTACTGTATAGGATACTGACCTGAGTGGGAATCCTGGCTCAGTAGCTCTGGGACCTCTGTGAACCTCATCGTCTCCATCTTTGAAACGAGGAAAGGAATACCTGCGTGGTAGGATTGGGTGATGATAAATTATAAATGAAGTACATGGTATAAAGCCAGTGAATGGTGGCTGTTACTATGTTTTATATACTGTCATATCATCTTTTATTCAAAAACTGTGCCTTGTTTTGTCCCACCATTCACAAAAGAATATAGTATTAACAAGCATCCTGTTAGACGGTGCTCTCCCACCTGTCTTCTGATTTTCTAAAGATGGGTTAAAGTATGCATTTAACATTTTCAAGGGAAACGTGAATTTCTTTCATTTTCTTTTAGCAGTAAATATTTGCTATGGCTTTAAAAAGTATTGTTCAGTTTTCTTTATAAACTGTATACCAAAAAATGCATTTTTATCGTGTAGTATTAATGTTTTAATCGAAGAGTCCATAGTTTTGTTATGCTACTCACATATTTTATGTTGGTGTTTCGTATAGCGTAGTCTACATATTGTCTTAAGTCCTAAATTACAGAGGTAAATAGAAATGTATTTTTCTCCCTTTGCTAAACTTTTTTTTTTTGAAGAAGAAGATAATTAAAAATAACTGTCTGCGATAACTTGGAGATTGGGTAAGTTAAATAATTTTAAAGTCAAAGAAAAGCAAGAAAAATGGGAACTGGTAAGAAAATAATGTTTTTACATCATAGAGGCATGTGGAAAAATAAGTATCCTCAAATCTTTAATTGCCCTCTACTTGGGCTGTTCATGTGGATTGCTGCGGGCTTTAAAAGTGAGTTTGGCGTCTTGCCAGATTTAGGCTTTGTTTGGGTGACTTCAGGACAAATGCTGATTCTTTCAAAATTAGAGCTATTTCTTGATAAATGCATAAAATGCTTGCAAATGTGTAAAAAACAAGATTTTTAAATTTTAAGTCTCTCTCTTCTTCCTGTTCTTTGGGATGCCACGTATGAGGACAACATTGTACTCTTTCCCTGTGTGTTGCAAACCATGTTCGCGGTAAATACATTTACAATTAAAGTGTCTCTCTAATTTACAGTGTAAAAAAAGAAGGATTGACTCTAAGTAGATCAGGGAAGAGAGTGCAGTTCAAAGTTCTGGAAAGCAGCTTGATCTTGAGTGGAATTTGGGAGGATACAGTCGAGGGAGTTTTGTCTGTCTGTGACCGTGACCGTGTGTTCCTGTTTCTCCTGCTGACATCAGCCCTCAGTGAGAGGAGACATTTTAGATTTCCCAGGTTCACATCTCAACCACATGCACTTTGGAAGCTACAGACTGCTGTCACTAGGACATGGGCTGCGGATTATTTTTCCAGTAGTGCTGTTTTGAGTCTCCCGGACTCTTGTGACTGACGTCTGTGAGAGGGCTGACTGGAGTGAAGGCGGACCATGAGGCTGGGGACCCGGCGGGCGTTCTCTGAGTGAGCAGCTCACCTGGGATTGCAGGTGCAGGGGAACCGTGCTGCTGCCCTGTGAGTGCACAGGGTGTGATTGAACCTGGAGAATTTTCTTTATTCCAGAAAACTTGAAAGCACTGAGGAATGCTTTCTGAGAAGTCAGAGTTATTATTTCTTGGTAAAGAAAAAGTAAAATCCACCTGATGAAATCACCTTGTAAACCGCAAAAAATACCACCTTGTGCTTCCATTCTTGGAATAGGTCTGATAATAGTCTTGCGTAAAACCAATAGAACAAATGAAATCAGTTCTTTGTAAGGTTACTCCAACAAGGAATAGGAAAACGGGGTTCTTTGAAGCCCTTTGCTGCCCTGTGTTTACTGATTCACAGCTACTTTCCTCTTACCTGCCCCTCTTCTTTGAAGCCTTGCCTGCTCTCATAGGAAGAGGTAGTTGATCCTTGTGGGACAGCCTTTTCTTATGTAAGTCTTACTTTCTGTGGGCATCCCATTGTTCACTAATGGACCAGTCACTGGCCTCCCTTCCACCACCAGTAACAGCTTGAGGGCCTTTCATTCATCTTTCTGACTTTTATCTCCAGCCTGATGCTTGGTAGGTAGTAGGGGTTAGAGCAAATCACTTTTGAATCAATGAACACAGAATAGCAGACCCATTTCCTAAAATGTGCTTTTGTTCCTTTAGGCTCCTCTTCCAGCCCAGTGTGGGCTGGAAAGACCTGGCACACCAAAAATAGACCCACAAAGGCAAATAGGTGCATTTTTATGTAAAACTAAGCATTATTCAGCATCTCAGTGAGTGTCAAAGGGCTCTTGAAATTTAATATTCAGACCCTACACAGCACATTTCTGGGGTTTCTTAAGAACTCTGTGTTAAGTAGGTTATCAGCTGTCATAAACAACCCCAGATCTCAGTGGCTGATCACAGTCAAAGCGTGTCACTCGCTGTCACCACCTGATTCACGATGGCGGGGAGGAGGGAAGTGGTGTTTTGCTCCTGCGGTCATTCAACTGCACAGCGTTATTCAGGAGCCAGGCTCCTTCCTTCTTGTGGTGCCACCATTTACCACCCAGCCTGCAGGGTCGTGCAGCAGGGGCGGAGAGCCGAGGGTCCCGTGTGGCACGTCTCTGTGTCAGGCCTGGCTGCCGTGTGCATCACCTCTGCAGGTGTCCCCTTGGCCAGAGTCCGTCACGTCCCAGCCCCAGGGCAGCCAGTGAGGAAAGCCGGTTCTGTTCCGCCGCGGACCCAGAAGAAGCTGAGTTGGGTGCGGTGCGGACGCCGCATTGTGTGTGGTCTGCGCGGTTCTGAGAAGTCTGGATGCTGTCTAACAGCGGGCATGCCGCGCGACCCGTACTGCACATGCGCTGCAAAGTGTAGTTGGAATTCTTGGCGTTTTCAGGAAGATGTTTCATCAGTTTATGACTGGTACGGAGTTTGTGTTTTCAAATGGCAGCTACTCTTGCTTTTTAATTATAATCGCAGGTAGTTTGGCGCCGTCAGGATCACCTGCGGTGTTGTGTGGCTAACCCCACACAACTTGTAAAGTCAGGCTTGTTTGCATCGGCGGTTAGATAATTTTCCAAGAACAAAAAAACCCGAGTGTGTGTTATGCCATTTTTAATCATTTGCTCACAGCCATGTCTAATTTAACACCAGGCTGGTCTTCCAGTGGAAAGTGAACATGGTATCTATGTTCAGCAAACAGGATGTCCTTTTTAAAAAAAAAAAAAACAGACACAGCTAGAGCCTTAGCTGGGGACAGGTGACGAAGTTCTTGCTTACTGGAGTGAGTGAGCAAGAAATCTACCACGTCCAGGTCTGGTCCGTGAAAATGTCCTGTGCAGTCGTCTCTATTGCCTGTCTTTCTCAGTACCTTAGGCCAGATGTTGGCAAACCATATTTTGGTAAATAACGTTTCAGCTTTGCACAGCCCAGCCACTGGTTTGTCTACTTTTGTGCCATAGCAGTGGAGTTGAGTCCTTGTAACAGAGACTCTGTGGCCTGCAAAGTTTACTGAAATAGTTTGCTGAGCCCCAGGCTGACTGAATGGAGATCTTTATAAAAGTCAGAGCCATAAGACACAGGTAGCCTGGGTCCCTAAATGTGGAAGGCCACTTCACCAAGCATAAATGATTAAACCTTATCTGAATGAGACATTCTGAGAGTATTAAGTGAACTGCAGTTTTTGCATTTTATTTATCACAACACTTAGCATTATTACTACTTAGTATTAAGGGCACGGGAGCCATGGTAACTTTAGTCTGTTGGAAAAGCCTAGTTCAAGAAAGTTTAAGAACCTCTGATTTGTAACACCAAATCCAAACTCTTCTAACTTTCAAGACTTACTGTATTTTAGGCTTTATTTGATTCGCCAACTTTTCTTTTACTGTTCCTTATCTCTCTGTTCTAGGTAAGTTAATTTCCTTACCTCTCTCCTCTGAGGCCCTTGTAAGCCTTACTGTGCCCATTCCTTGGCTCAGTCCTGGAATGTCCTCTTAACTCATCTGAGTGTGCTCAACCTGTCCTTTAGGCTAAGAACTCTTTAATTCATTCTTGGTTAATAACATGGTGTTTCCTTTTGGATTTCTGCTGATACAGAACATAACTGCTCTAGGATGTCTATTGTGTCTGGGTCTTAGTCTTCCTTACTAAGCTATCTAAGCTTCTTATAGCTATGCTGAATCTTCTTTTGTGGGTGCCCCATACCACCTAGATGAGTGCATGTCCTCGTTTGTGCTGATCGTCAGCGGCTCCTGGGGATTTCTCTTCAACTACAATTTGTTGGGTCCTATCTCAGACTAAATTAGAATCTTTGGGGTGAATGGGCCCTGAAATGAAAGTCAACATTTCTAAAACTTCCCACGGATTCTCAGTCAGGTTTAAAAATTACCGATCTAACTTATATCCTTTATTTCATAAGACTTCAGTAAGTTCTAACTGATGAATAGAAATCTGGAGTTGTTTTGGTGAACTCATGGTTGAATAGATGACTTAGTCACTGGGCCCTAAGTAAGGTGGAGGTCAGCCAGACTAAAACAGGGACATGGAGAGGAGTATGAGATTTGGCTGAATAGCTAAGAAACATGTAAATTATGGTAGGCATTGAAGACCAGGCAGAAATGTCTGAGTGTTTAATACTTGTGGCATCTGTGGATGAATAGTTTCTCAGAGTTCAGGTAAAACCTAGACATCCGTAGTGATGAACAACACTTAGAAAATATGCTTGTGTTTATACGCTCCCTTTCATAACTTGAAAAGAAGATCTGTGATGTGTTCTTCCGAGGCTCCATGAGAAGGTTTAGGATTGAAGAACTGCCCCCAGTCAAGAGAATTCACTGTGTATGTCTCATTCTGAAATGTTTAAAAAAACACACTCTCTCTCTCTCTATATATATATATTTTTTTTTTTTTTTCACCAAAAATATTAGCATACTCTGTATGAAGAGCTGATGTTTGATTTTAGAAAGGAGGCTCACTGGAAAACAAGAACTTATGGGAGGTATTTTTACCAGAGAATTTTGATTGGTGAATATTCTGTATGTGACTCATACAAAGAACATGCTTTCCTTTCATTATTTCCTGTCTTATTGTTGTTGTGAATACAATGTAGCAAACTCCTAGTTGTTCTGTGTTAACTTAATGGTATGTCTTATAATATCATTCCTGGTGTTATTGATTTTATTAGGGCATATATACATATATTTACATTTATAGTATTTACTGTGATAAAATCTCCTTGTTGCTTAGCTGGTGAAACAGTTATTTTTTAGGACAGTACAGAAATAGTGTCTAAGATCAAGAACTCCTGTCTATCATTAATATTTTATAATTTTGCATGACAGTATGCCTTTTACTTTGGGGATCAGGTTGACCTACTTCTCTTTTTCCCTTCGTCCTTTCTTTCTTTCCTTAACTCATCAATTCCTGTCTATGGTTGTATCGTATCTTTCTTAGAAACTACAAAAAAATCAGTTACCCAGAATGTATATTTAAATGTTTCTAATTTTTACAAATCACCATAGGCATATAAGCATGTAGTCATTATTATGAAGTTATATAACATGTCCATGAAAAAAAGAGACTGTTTACTGTAGGCCTACATTTTGATTTTAAAAAGTTAGAGTAAACAAATGTTCCAAAAGAAATGATCCTGTTCATAGTTTTAAAACTTTCATTTTTATAGTGGTCCTTATGGGCCTTTTCTTTTTTTTCCTTGTGTGAGTTTAAAGCTCAGTCTCTGGTATAATAAATATAATAAACCTTAACATGTATAAGGTTTATTTTAATAACAGTATTTATTTTTTGTTCATATTTGTCTAATAGTAAAGATAATTTTGCCTCTCATTCATGACAGGCCATAAATCTTTTACACAGCTGAAAATGTGTGGCCTCATTTACAAGACAGAAAACAAAAACTTTTGAGATGATTTTTAGAGCCATTAATCCATTAGTGCCCAGGGATTTGCAGAATGTATCCAATGAAACAGTGACTAGGAACATGAAATATGCAATATGATTAGTTCCCTTAACACTAACTAGAACTTTTATGCTAAACTCCCCAGATATTACTTGAAACTTTTTTACCCTTTGTCATCCTAATACTCATTATAATAGCTCTCATTAATTGGTACATCTCCCAATGGGTTAATTTGCAGATACCAACCATGCCATCCTTTTGCTAACTCACTAATGCAAATTGATATTTATAGACTTCAAAATTGAAAACAAAAAAAGCTCTGTAACAAAAAAAGACAAAACTTTGCTGACTTGTTATTATTATTATTATTTTGAGTTGAGAGACTGAGATACAGAGAGATTTTGTGAAAGAAGAAAACCAGCCAAAAAAATCCACAAAAACTACTGTAGGCTAATAAACTGATGTGAAAATTTCTCAATTTACAGCACTTGACAGGTGCTAAAAGAAAAGCATCTTTAATTTTAATGTGTTGTTAGGACCTCTTTAGAGAGACTGTACAAGTTATTAACAAGGTCCTCTGAGACAGGAGACGGGTAATTAACAAGACCTATGGAGATATAGTTTAGGTAATTAACGAGCTCTTAGGCACTGGACACAGGATAACAGGACGAGTCCAATAGTTAAAGAGAACAGGTTGTTATGATATGATCAAATACAAGATATAGTATGTAAGTCCTCCTGAGGTTTCTGATAGGAAAGTACTAAGATTATATTCTAGTGACCCCAGTGCAAATCAATATGTAGATTTTAACTTTTAAGGTAGAATTTGAGAGGATTATTTCTTTGTCAAACCAACAAGCTTATTACATGTAGATTAATAATCTTCATTAATTGCCATGAATGAACATGTATATTTTGATAATAATACATTGGAAAGACATAAAATTATATGATTCCAAATTATTTTAGATATCTGTTGTTCTGCTTCTTTTTCACTGGTGGCCTGTTGGCTAAAACTGTCTATTCTAAACCAGCCATACTTTCCTTATCCCCTTTAAAGTCGTTGGGATCTAGGCCAGAGAGGAGGCTCTTCTTCACCAGCATAGTTTTTACGTGATATGCACAGCTCCTGTCCTGCTCTTATGGTACTCTCTAGTTGAGACTTGATATTCCCAATTTCAGACATTTTGGCATAGTTATTTCTTCCATAAATTTGAAATTGTTGGGTGTGAATCGAGTTTTGTTTCAGAAAACTCCAACAGTTAGTAGACCTTTATTATCATAAATATGTTATATTTTGAAGATTAAGAACAAAAAGAAAGCCCTTGCAGGTCTCCTGATTCATTCCTTTGCCTCCTCCATGTGACTATGCCAGTCCTTCTAGATGATTTTTCTCTGAATTGCAGGTCTGATAATCAAATGACACTTTCATTTGTGTTATTTTTGGATTATTTACTATATAAGAAAGTCAGAGGTTAGTAGAGTATAAATTCCTGCTCTTAGACTTCATAGAAATGGGCGTGTAAATATTAGGTCTCCATTCCATGCTAAGGACTGGACATTGTAGAGGCAGTGGGGAACCATGAAGATTTTTAAGTTAGGCTGTGATATGATCAGAGTAACGTCTTAGCCCTGTAGCATGGGAGAGTCTGGTGGGGACAGGAATGGGAAGGGGGAGGACTTGGGATAGGAAAGCTAGTCAGAAAGTTAGCAGGGCTGTGAAGGTGAGAGTTGATGGAGGTTACTTGGCAGTGAGGATGGAACAGAAGGGAACATCTTGGAGATGTGTTTCTTTTGTAGGTGGAGGTCGGGATGGTGGGGGATCAGTAAAGGAGAAGAAACAATGAGTATTCTGATGATGTGTCTTTAATCAGTGTCTTAAATTTGATGAAATCACATTGTAAATGGACAGACGGTCCCCCCACTCACAATGGTTCAACTTAACAAATTTTCAGTTTTACGATGGTGATAAAGTGATATGCATTCAGTAGAAACCATACTTCAGAATTTTGAATTTTGATCTTTTCCCAGGCCTGGAATATGCCCTAGGATTCTCCCTGGTGAGACTGGGCAGCCATAGCAACCACAGCTTGCAGTCAGCCCCGTGATCGAGAGGGCAGACAGCTTAAAACTGTTCTCCACTCATCCAGCCATCTTGTTTTCCACTTTCAGTACAGTATTGATGAACTACATGCGATATCCACCACTGTATTATAAAATAGGCTTTGCGTTCGGTGGTTTTGCCCAATTGTAGCCTAATGTAAGTGTTCTGAGCACATTTACAATAGGCGGGGCTAGCAATGATGTTTGGTAGATTAGAGCTATTAAATGCATTTTCATTTTACAGTATTTTCAGTTTACAGTGGGTTTATTGAGATGTAACCCCCATCGTGAGTCAGAGGAGATTTATATTAGCAACAATGTCAAATCTGTTATCTTTGAATCAAAGTTGGCATTTTCATCTTGTTGGGAGAGGTTTGAGTTTTTCTTTCTTTCTTTCTTTTTTTAATGAGTTCCTGTCTTATTTATTTTAGAACTTTGTTTTACAGATAGAAATTATGTATTTTGAGTTGTTGAAGACAAGCAAGTTAGAATCAGCACACTAAATACAGTTCTTGAGCATTTGTTTTTAAATACTGAAACACACTTGGCTTCTTTGAACATAACAGTGCAAATTTCAGTAATTGCTTATGGATTTAATGCATTTAAAGTGTGCTCACCTTAGAATTGTAATTACTACATGTATTTCTCTCCAACAGTTTTGGCTTTACTAAATCTTGTCCCTGTTGGACCCCTTTTGTTAGTTTCTCACAAGAGAATAACTTCTGTTTCTTTTATATTTAGTCCTACTTCTGTGAACTCTACTTTTCCAGGCCCTGCTTCTGTGTCTAGAACCCTTCCTTTTGGGCCACTGTGACCACATCACCTGCAGTTACTTTTTGCCATAACAATAAAGCTTTAACTTTTGAATACATGTACTGTTTCTATATTTTAATCGGTGGTAGTAGTGGTACCTGTGGAAGGGGTATTCTAAATAGCAGTGGCAATAGAAAATAAAGCAACTAATTTGATTATGAAATGATTTTCTTTTGACACATTTAGCTAGTTTCTAAGAATATTGGGATGCAGACGTTTGACATTTGTCTCCTCGAACTTGTATTTTAAGGATAAATTATTGCTCTTTGATTCAATGTGTTAAATATATTCTAGTATTAATATATAACAACTGTAATATAAATATTAAAGTGTGATCTATAAATATGTATTATATTAAATATAATGTATCTTCTTACATCAGGTAACAATGTATGTTTTTTATGTATTTGTTTTAACCTTAGAAATCTTTTTGACAAAAGTGCTAATACCACTTAAATAGCAGTTACATGAATCAGCTCAGCCTAGAGTAAAGCTTAATTCAAGTTGCCAGTTTTTAAAAATTGTTTTAACAGACATGTATGTGGAGCCCTGCCAGGGCTTGGGGGTGGTGGCTTGAAGACAGAATTCATAGAGGACTGAAGTCCTAGTAACTACGCAAGCTAGGGACAGGAACGTGTAAGCAGTGACCCATATTCCAGGCAGAAGGAATTGTGTCAGACAGAATTTACTGTAGAAAAGGTAAAGGAACACTTTGCTAGAAATTCAGAAATGCTTCTTCAAGGAAGAGGCCTTTGAGCTTGTTCTTGACCATCAAAGATGATTTTGTAAGTTGGAGAATGAGTGGATAGACAGTTATTTCAGTAAATAACCAGAAAGCTTGTTTAAAAAAATGGCAAGATGCATTTTGAAGGATTATTTTATAAATAATGACTAAGTACTCTTGTATCATTAGCTCTTCACTCACTGTTTGGTAATTCTACCATTTCTTTCTTCATTGGAGTCGTGGAGCTGTACTCCATGCCTGGTAGGTTCCTGAGGAAGTATGTTTGCTACTTTAGGCTACCAAGGAGCCAGTTAGTGAGTGCCCTGCAGTGGGCCTCTGCCTTGGGTATAATGACCTCTTTGTTAGGATCCTGGAGTGGGATTGGGGGTGTTCAGGTTCGTCACATATTTTGTTGACTAGAGGTCTACAGTATATTTTGTTTCATACAGATCTTTTCATTTTTAAAAAATTAAATGCCCCAAATAAATGAAAAATGAGAATCATACTGAACATAATTTAATACTTGATCCAGAAAATATATTTGATTACCTTCTTCCCCTCAAAGATGTTATAATACAGTGTGAAAATATAAATATAGTAATAGTAGAATGTTCTAAAGGAAGTAAAGGATAGGTATTGAGTTCAAATTTTGGACTCGGGTCTGGATTTGAGTCTGAATAGCCAGCTGTATGACCTTATTTAACCTTTCTAAGCCTTGTTTTTTTTTTTTTTTTTTTTTTTTGGTTTTTTTTTTTTTTTTTTTGGTTTTTTTTCAGCTGTAAAATGGGATAACAACCTTGGTGACCTTGGTAACCTTGATGTTCTAGGAGGGAGTAAATAGTGTCATGCACATAGAGCACTGAGGGTGGTTTGCCACAGGGTGAGCCTGGAAATGGTAGCTCTCACTCTGACCTTATTGCACCGTGTCTCCAGAATATGTAATAATTGCTTTAAATAAGCTAAATTATTTCCGAGTAATAATGTATTCTCAACTTGAAGTAGAATTTAGGAGCTCATGTTTCTCACTGACCAGTAGAGGACATATATATTTGGCAGAAAATAATAAACCTGGTACTTTTTCTAGTTTCTTTCAAGATGTATGCTCAGTAATAATCTTTGATAAACTAAACACATTGAGATTTAGTAAAATATTCCCTGTATTAAGTAGAAAATTTGTTTCATTGCTTTACGAGGGAAAGGTATTATAATCAATATTTCTGTAAAATCCTGTGTTAAATTCTTGCCTAGTGCTAATAAGGACAGTGCAGGGTAGACAGCTAAGTTTTGGCTTTTCCTTAAGTCATGATGAAATTTTTCTAAACTCACGTGGCTGAGCTTAGATTAAATTGTTTAAGAAGACAGTTCAAACTATCATCAATAAGAAGGATAAATGCTACTTATGGAAAACTCCTTAAGAACATTCCAGAGTCGTCTTTGGGAAAAGGGTCTCAGCCTTAGGAAATTCACACAGGCACCAGTGTATCCTTCTAACCTGGATTTGAAGGTAGGGTCTTTCTTTGTTAGGGAGAGTGCCTTCTTTTCTCTCAGGTTTTCACTAAGAATATAAGATCCTGTTTGAGATAATTCTGAACTCAAGGTTCTTTAGTATGCCCGAAATAATATTAATTTCATTTTTAATATTCTGTCATTCCTGTTTTTAAAAATATTCCTCACTTAAGAGAAAATATACTTATAACCAGAATTTAAATGTAAGATATTTTTGTATTGCCATTAGTTTCTTTTATGGAATAATAGGGATGGGCAGGGTCTTAAAATGTCACCTTTTGTGCCTTTTACCTTTAGACTACAAGGAGGCAATATGTATTAGGGTAACATTCTAAAAAATGATATTAGTTTTAGAACTTGATAATAAGGTACGGACATTGCTCTCCTGTCTTGTATAAGAATTGTTAATAGAGATGCATCAGGCGATGTATCTGTCTTTAGATCACAGGCAGGTAGATACAAAATATGTAAATAATTGTCCTCATTGGTGATGCAGTTAGTAAATGCTCAGGGAGCTACAAATGACAGGAGATTAAATGGGTGAGGTCAGGCAGTCTGGGCTTCGCGGAAAAGGTAGAATTGCAGAGTTTCAAAAGATGGATCTATGAAGAGAGAGAGGAAAGTGCTTTTATGAATGCAGATTAAAATGAGATTAGGCAGTGCGTTAGAAATGTGTGTTTTAAATGGCTATCAGGGACCCAGCCTACCTGAAATTGTTAAGGTCGGAGGTAGCAGTGGAGACTGTATGTACCTTGTTAAGGGGAATGTAGCATATCAGAATGAAAAATTTGCACCTAAGTCTATAGTAAGTGTAAAGATAGTTTGGCCTATGAGTGATGTGATGGAAAACCAATTTTGGGGACACCCAGAGAATAGTGATACGGGTAATACATATATAATATGGGCCCTGAATATGGAGAGACACTCAAGAAATCAAAGAAAGATGCCAGTGAGACCTTGTTTCTAAGTGTGATTTTTAGATTCAGAGTAAAAACTGTTTGCAGTGAAAAGTAATTTTATTTACATAGCTTGTAGGAACAGGACAATGGGGAAGTTATTGTGGCAGCAGAAATTTGCAGATGTGACAAGGTACACTCAAAAAAATCAGTGGGTGCCTGTGTTTAAAATGTTCTTAGTTTTTGTTTTTTTTTTTTTAAATAAAGAACCATTCAGAAAAAGCTGGCTGAGGCATACGGTATAATGTGTAATTTCCAATAAAATTATTATATTCATCAACTTCTGGAGGCGTTAGAGAGTGTATTTTTATAGGAAACAATATATTCTTTTCCAGGAAAATTTTATAATTTCTTAGCTCCGTGAAACCGGCTCTTGATCACCAAGAATGGTTTTTAAGGCTGGGGTTCTCAGAAGAGGGTGTTGAGTGGCCAGAAATCTCCCAGTCACCCCAGCAGCTCTGCCTCCAAGGAGTATGCATGGAGTCTGGGGTTCGTGTCACCTATCAGAGGGGCCCTGGTTGGTCCGGCTGCCGTGGGAGCCCCTCATTGAAGACTCAGCAGAGATGACAGGCTGGGGAAGCGGATGCTTTCTGGCCAGTGGCCTTGTTGCAGGCTGCTCTGGAACATCGGAGGCCTTCCTGGTGACAAGAGGACACTATGGCTTCATCTCCAGAACTTGGCTTTGTCCCAGGTTCCAGCTTGGAGTGCCTTGGTCCAGGATGTTGTGGGCTCTCCGGCCTTCTTCACCTTGGCCAAAGGGACCCAGGGCCAACTTGCCTTGCCCACCCCTCATGGAGGAGTTCCCTGTGCCCAGGTTGTCCTCAGCCCTCAGCTTTTTACAGGAAAGGGCTGATCAGGGTACTTGGGTTGGCCTTGATCACACAAGCCATAGGGCTTATGTTTGGAAACTTAGGAATTAAATTTAACATAATTATTTCATTTCTTCACCAGGAGAAAATGGTAACTTAAACTGGATTGAATATGATACTCTTGATGAAATATGTCTTAACTTCATAGATCTCTCTTTAAGTCATCAAGTTTTAGGACTTCTTTAGTGACATACTCATTACTCTTCATGATTGAAAAGCAGCTTGCTCTTAATTTGCTGTCCATGATCTCTCGTGTCACTGACCACAATTTTTAATTGTCTCGCCTATGAGATCTCATGAAAGACATCCTGTGAGAATATTAATAAGTGCATTACAGTTAATCCCCATAGACATTTATGTATTAGGTTTTGTTTTGCTGTTCAGGTATTCAGTGTGTGTGCCCAGTCCCAGGAGAGATAATGTAATATTTTAATCTATAATATCATTAATTTGATTTGTGCTAACTTTTTTTCTTTCCCTAAAAAGAAGGAAGAAGCAATATTGAATTGTACCTTGACTCTTAAGCCCTTTTGCATGTGTAATAAAACTGAAATATGTTATGGGTTGTGTTTGTTAGTGGGATCTCTCTTTGGACACCTTATTTTTTAGGGCTTTTAGAAAGAGGATCATTAAAGAACATTTCTTTAAACTCCTTTCCCATTGAGCTTTTGTGGAATAAATGTTTTCAGGATTTACTGGAAAAATCTCAAAATTCATCTGTATTGTGGTGAAATCCCTAAACTGGTAGGCCTGGGTGGTAAAGTGCATGAACTGGCCAGTTGAACTGATTTTATTGTAGGTCACCAGTTTGAAACGTACTTCAATTCATATTAGCAGTTGTAAGTATCAGAATAATTCTTCCTATCTTAAAAAGAACTGAAAAACATTCCATTAATATACCGTCTGGTCTAGATATAGTCAATCTTTGTTACTCAGCGAAAACAATTTCCTCTGCTCTTTGAGGACGTGATATCTTGTTGTTAAAACTTATATTGACCTACCATCGATTTGCTCAGTCAACTATTAGCCCAGTTCTTAGAGATTTTTATTAAGCACTGGCTATTGACTCATTCAATATATATTTGTTAAGCATCTGCCATACTTAGGTCAGATGCCGGGACTGAAAAGATTAATGAAATATCATTCTTTTTTTCAAGTAATTTATAGCAGAAGGGGTGGGGAACCCAGGAACGAAGATAGAGGCACAAAAGGCAAACTTTAAATAAAATTTATTTTTAGAGCCATTTTACGTCATAGCAAATTGAGTAGAAAGTACAGAGAGTTCCTATAAGTGTCCCACCGCCAACACATGCATAGCCTCTGCCATTATCAACCCTCCCACAAGGGTGGCACATTTGTAACAGTTGATGGACTTATAATGACACATCATAATTATACAAAGTCCATGGTTTACATTATTCTGTGGGTTTGGACAAATGTATAATGACATGTGTCCACCTGTACAGTATCATACAGAGTATTTTTACTGCCTTCAAAGTCCCATGTGCACTGCCTGTTGATCATTCCCTTCCCCTAGACCCTGAAAAACACTGATCTTTTTATTGTCTCCATAGTGTCTACCTTTTCCAGAATGTCGTATAGTTGGGCTCATACAGTCTGTGTTATCAGATTGGCTTCTTTCACGTAGTAATATGTATCTGAATTCCTCCTTATCTTTATAGCTCATCTCCAGCACTCACTGAAATTCCATTGTTGGTATGTACTCCAGTTTATCCGTTCACCTGCTGAAGAACGTCTTGGTTGCTTCCAAGTTTTGGCAGTTATGAATAAACCTCTGTGTAGGTTTTTGGGTGGACATAATTTTCAAAACCTTTGGGTAAATACTATGGAGTGCCGTTGTCATTGTGCATGGATTGTATTCTAAGAGTTTATGTTTAGTGGGGAGCGTGGGTGGCACAGTCAGTTAAGTGTCCAACTCTTGGTTTGGGCTCAGGTCATGATCTCGAGGTCGAGATTGAGCCCCACATCGGGCTCCTCACTCAGCACAGAGTCTGCTTAAGACTTTCTCTTTCTCCCTCTCCCTTTGCACACACACTCTCTTTCTCTCGAACAAATAAATAAATAAATCTTTTAAAAAAAAAAAAAAGTAGGTTAGGTCTGTAAGAAACTGCAAACTACCTTCCAAAGTGGCCGTACCATTTCCCAGTTTCACCAGCAGTGAGCGAGAGCTCCACATCTTCATCGGCATTTGGTGTTGTCAGTGTTCCGGATTTTGGCCATTTTAATGGGTGTGGTAATGGTACCTTGTTATTATTTTAATATGCATTTCCCTGACGACATATGATGTGGGGCATCTCTTCCCATGTTTATTGTCATCTGTGTCACTTCCTTTGTGAAGTTGTCTGTTGAGATTTGGGGCCCATTTTTCCATGGGGTCGCTTGTTTTCTTATTGGTGAGTTTTAAGAGTTGTTTGTATATTTTAGATAACAGTCCATTATCAGATGGCTTTTGTAAACATTGTCTCCCAGTCTGTGGCTTGTATTTCATTCTCTTACTGCCTTTCACAGAGCAGAAATTTTTCATGAAATTCAGCTTATCAGTTTGTTCTCTCATGGATCATGCCTTTGGTTTTCTATCTACAAAGTTATAACCATCCCCAAGGTCATCTGCAGTTCCTCCTGTGTTATCTTCTAGGAGTTTCACGCTTTATGTTTTACACTTAAGCCTATAGTCAATCTTGAGTTGATTTTTATGAAGGATAAAAGTAAGGTCTGTGTCTAGGTTTACTTACCTTACATTAGAAGAGCACTTTGTCATAAAAAAACATTTCATATTCATTTCTTTTAACCTTCTTTCGATCCTAACTTTTTGAAATAGTGGCATCTCTTATTTCTTCATTAAAAATTTAAATTTTAGGGGCGCCTGGGTGGCTCAGTGGGTTAAGCCGCTGCCTTCGGCTCAGGTCGTGATCTCGGGGTCCTGGGATCGAGTCCCACATCGGGCTCTCTGCTCGGCAGGAAGCCTGCTTCCCTCTCTCTCTCTGCCTGCCTGTCCGTCTACTTGTGATCTCTCTCTGTCAAATAAATAAATAACATCTTTAAAAAAAAAAAAAAAAAAAAAAAAAAATTTAAATTTTGGAGCAAGTAGGTTTTGTCTGGGTACTAGGTGGTGAGCAGTAAGTTTGGAAAGATAATTTGAGTCAAAGCCAATTGGCTTTGAAAGCCAGGCTAAGAAATTGGTTATTCAGGAGGAAGTTGAAGGCCAGGAGTTTTTTGACAGATGAGTGCAAGGTTAGACTTGAGCTTCACAGTGTCCTGCCCAGCTCTGTTGCTTAGGCTGGATCGGACAAGGAAGGACTGGCAGAGACTGGTAAGAAGTAGTCTGGGCTGCGGGTGATGTGGTCTTGTGATCAGAAAGGTAGCAGTGACCCTGGGTAGCAAGGAAACGTGAGAGATCCATGTCCAGAAGCTGAATGGGGAGAATCTGGCAGCTTACTGATGAGACAAAAGCTTTCAACCTGAATGAAGGCAGGAGTCCAGTTCATCCCTGAAGGCTTTACCTTGGGCGACCAGGAGACTTGGTTATTCCAGAAATTGGAAAATCAGACCGAACTGATATCAAAGTCAAGGTGATGGTTAGTCTGGGACATGCTAACTTTGAGGTACAGGTAGGATATCCAGTCTGAGACTTTAAACAATTTGTAAAGGTGGTATTCAAAGGTATTCCACAACCGTAGTGGAAAACAGAAGATTGAGCAGTCACTGGTCCATATCACTTTGGCAGGGGAGGTGGGGGGAAGAGTATGAAATGACCAAGGTTGAATACAAAGAGATCTGAAAGCAGAACCTTAAGAAATACCCAGTGTCTCTCTTGCAGGGGTGAGAAGACAAAGATGACAAGGAAAAGGAGTAATTGGAAACGTAGGAGAAAATCTCAGCTACCAGATATCACAGAAGAGAGTCTCAAAAAGAGAGACAATCATTGGAATCAGATACAGCTGAGAGATTAAAGAGAATGAGGCTGTTGCCTTTGATAAAAATGGTTGGTTGGTGACCTTTATAAAGCAGTGAGTGTTGGTGGTGGGGGATGTGTTGCAGATTACAGAAGGTGCGTGAGTAACAAAGTCAGCAGGGGTTACTCAGGAGGGATTAGAAATTGCCAAAATAAAAAATGGGGCAGCGTAGGAGGGGTAACAGGTTGTCAGTGTGCTCTTAGGGGAGCAGTGTGTAAACACAGTGGATGAGGGAATAATTGGGATGGTAGTGGGTCCACAAAAGAGGTCCCTCAGAGGGAGCAAGTGGCGGAATCAGAAGACGAAATGGATCAAATGCGATTTTGATTGAATGGACCTGACCATGATTAGCCATATTCCCACCTTGGTTACTTTTCCTTTGGAAATGTGTTTAGAGAAATTCAGTTTGGGGAAATGTGTTATAAATTGTGCAGTAGTATATAAATATGAGGTGGTATTATTCCAATTCAAGTCACTTTAAGCAGTTATGCCATTTCAAAACTGCAAGAGCAGTCTTTAATAATTTAATTTGAAATTGAAAATAATTCTGAACATAAAGTGCTCTAGCTCTGTGAATATGGAACGTGTTGTTAAATGAAGCCTGGGAACTTTTTTGTGGCCAGCATGTAAATGGTGAATTATCAGTTACAAAGTAGAAGACGGTGTATATCCTGGGAAGAAAGAAAAGAGTGTTAAAATAAGCAGTTGGAGAGCAAAAGCCAGAAGTCGAAGGGAGAAGGGAGGTGTAGATAATTCATACGAGTAATTGTGGGATATTGTTTTTCTTTGGCCCTCTCTTCTTTCTTTTCAGTAGATAAGTAGGACAAACCTTTGGTCTTAACTGCTTTTTATTACAAAGTTAATAGCTTATGGTATTTATTGCATATTCCTGTATCAGTTACAGAGTCCCAGCCGGAACCAGATGACATACTCAAAATGGATAACTCAAGAACGTTTAGTAAGAGGCCATTTACAGAGGGGTGCCTGGGATTAAGGGAAGGAGGATGGAAGGTGTAGCCCCAGGAGCCAGCAGTGTCTAGAAGGGACTGCTGTGTTCGGTGCGAAGGGACCGAAGCTACTGCTTAAAACTGTAGCACAGTGGGGAGGGCCTGAGGCAGTAATGAGTGGGGGCTGGAGCGGGGGTGTTGGGGGTAATACATGCCCTGCCCCCTGCTGCCCATTGCCGTCCCCACTGTCTTGCAGGTGCCTCCCAGGGCCAGAGAGTAACTGGAAGCCCCTGGGGAAGGTGGCCCAGAGGACTGCACTCTCCAGACATCATCCTCCTGGGGTATGGGCAGGGGCAGGGGCAGAGGACGGAGCAGCAAGGGCAAACGAGACGGCGGGCACAGTTCTTTCCAAACCTGTTGCTTTGCAGCCCGTGTTCTACCTCTTTTAAGATCGTCTTGGACTTTTCTTAGTCACTTCTGATTGGGAGAAACCTCAGGAAATTATCCTGCATTCCCTGAAGCGAATCCTGTCTGAGCTCAGGGCAGGACTGAGGGTTTAGAACACATGAGGGCAAGAAGCCCAGCCCCTGGCTAAGGAGCTTGGACTGTGGAATCCGGCTGCCTTTCTTGGCATCCCAACTCTGCCCCTTGATAACTGTGTTACCTTGAGTAAGCTTCTTAACTTCTCTGTGCCTCTTTCTGCTGCCATAAATGGGAACAAAAACTGCATGTTACGAGGATTAAGTGAGTTAGCATGTGAGGTGCTCTGAAAGGGATCTGTCAGCACGGTTACAGTCGGTAAAATACCAGTTGTCGCAAGGCTTACTGTCAGTCTTTGCCCCTGCTTCACTGTCACTGCGTTATTTTTCCTTTTCCTCTTTTCTGATTCTTTAAAAGTTTTCCGTTACATTAGAGTTCTCTGCTCGCAACTACATTTATCACCAGAAGAAGCCCTGGGTCTCTAGTGTCCACTCTCACAGTTAAACAAGAGCAATAGGATAGTGTCCTTTGCAGATGATCTTAGAAGTTCTTCTGTGATAGTTCAAAGTTATACTTCTTTCCCCTACACATAAGGAATTGAATTGTGTCTGAAAAGGTTACTTCTCTGCTACACTGCCCTTCCTTCTTCGCCCCCTTCCAGCCAGGTGAGTCACCTCCTGGATTTTGCGAATAGCTTGAATTCCCTTATTAAACACAAAATGGGCCAAGGTATACGCCAAAAAATGCATTTAGCTTTATAATTTCAGCAGTAATGGGGCTTGGAAAGAGATATTATGGAAGATGTAATAATACTTGTTTTTAAATGCCTTCAGAAGAGCTTCAAGTGTGGTTAAGTGACTTCTCACTGAAAGAGCGAAGGTCCAAGAGCCAGGAATTTGCACAGTTTACAGTGTCTAATGCTAACAAATCGTTACTCAGCTTTGTTCTTCGGTGGGGCTTTGGGTTTTTTTCTTGACAAGGACTTTATACGTTTTCACTCTCAATAGTCTCTACTCTTTCCTAGGTACTCTTGCTCTCAAAGAGTATATTTGGTAGAGAAAAGGAAGGACAAAGAAGAAAATGAATGCAGCCACTGCCTTAGTGATTCGTGCAGTGGTTAGTTTTATCACTTTGTAAAGGTTGGTTGGCCTTTGTGGCCTCTCTGTGGAAGGCTGGTCCATAGCAGCTATTTTTGGACAGTTTCAAGTTCTCACCAATTATCTCCTTACTCGGTATTTTAACTTCACAATAAACCGATAAGTGACATTATAGAAGAGACACTAATGATTTCTTGAAATATATTTGAACAGTATTCATTTAAACTTGTAAAATAGAGTTTACTTGGGAAAGTCTTTAAAATTTGGGAAACAATCAGGAGGTAAAAAATAAACTTTGACAGGGGCGCCTGGGTGGCTCAGTGGGTTAAGCCGCTGCCTTCGGCTCAGGTCATGATCTCAGGGTCCTGGGATCGAGCCCCGCATCGGGCTCTCTGCTCAGCAAGGAGCCTGCTTCCTCCTCTCTCTCTGCCTGCCTCTCTGCCTGCTTGTGATCTCTGTCTGTCAAATAAATAAATAAAATCTTAAAAAAAAAAAAAAAAAAACTTTGACATAAAAACTTCAGAATGTTCAGGTAAAACACCTTCTTAGCTTAAAATATTTTGGAAAATACAAATTTAAAATATTTTCATCAGCTTAAAATTTGCTTTAAAGTTCTTTGTCACCCCCAAACTCCTTCCAGTTTTGACTTCGAAAATTAATTTTCTTTAATCATGAAGTTGAAATTTGTGTAGACTTCTTCGGTAGGAGCACGTCTCTCTTCCACCTGATTAAAACGCCATTTCCCTTAACCTGTCAGCAACTCATTGAGCAGTCAGACCGCATTGTTCTGTACCTTGTCTGACAGGAGGACAGCCGTCCAAAGAGAAAGATAACGCAAATTGGTGCCACACTTCGATAAATAGAGACATTTTATTTTTCACCAAGCTAATTCAGTCCAGTTCAGTTAACTCTTTTTCCCCCCCTTAAGGACAGATCAAAAAAGGCAGCCATGAATGACTGAGTGTGTCATGTGTTTGACACGTCAATGTGTGAAAATAAAGCCGACCACAAGGGAGGGGCCGTGCCTTTGGATTGCAGACAATGCCCCGGGCGACAGCCCTGTCCCTCAGCTCTGCTCCGCACACTGCTGGCAGCCATGGGGGGGGGGGGGGCAGCTGGGCTGGCTGCGCACGACGCCCTTGCCCCTTCCCGGAGGCGACCTTTGTGATTTCAGCATTTTTAAGAATCACAGACATTTTTCCGGCCGCCACTCACTCTCACTTTGGCTCCACAGGCCAAAGCTCCTGGGTATTACATAGTGAGAGTTTTGTGATTCAGGTAAAATCTGTGTCCTCCATGTCTGTTTTTGAAAAAAATCTTTATTACAATAAATATAATGACGGCAATTCCGTTTCTCAGTTCAGTGCTTTTGTCCTGAGACACAGGATGACATTTGTACAGTCATAATATTGCTCGTGATATTCATAAAGTCATTGTTGTGGTCAGCCGTAATGCTATGGGTTATGCTACCAGACACGAACTGTCTAAATAGCATTTATGAAAGATTGAAATTGTCAAAATCTTGCCTGCTTCTCTAAGGGATCAGGTCCGAGAGCCCCATTTTTTGCATCAAGAGCCCTCAGGGCTGCTTCTTCCACACAGCCTTGTGTTCTGGTCTCTTCCATATCCTGCAATGGCCCTGCTGTCTCGCAGCCCCAGGCCACACATCCATCTTCAGAGCACGCACACTTGCTCTCTCTCTCTCTCTCTCTCTCTCTGCCAAACCTATGTAATTTTAAATCCTCCTTTTTCCTTGACTTTGGCCTTTCTTTGACTTGGCCCTCCAAGACTAACCTGACGTTGACTGCCTCGGACTGCAAATCAGGGAGGACGGGGACCCCATGTGTTAGCAGCCGCTCCCGCAGCTCTCCAGGCCTGTGTGTGCCCTATGATCATGGCCTTTGGATTTTATTTTTGTTAATTTCTTTTTTTTTTTTTTTTAATATTTTATTTATTTGACAGAGAGAAACCACAACGAGGCAGAGAGGCAGGCAGAGAGAGAGGAGGAAGCAGGCTCCCTGCGGAGCAGAAAGCCTGATGCGGGGCTCAATCCCAGGACCCCGGGACCACGACCTGAGCCAAAGGCAGAGGCTTTAACCCACTGAGCCACCCAGGCGCCCCTATTTTTGTTAATTTCTTTTAAGCCACTCTTTGGTCAGGCTCTTGAGGGTTTTGCTGGCCCACTGACGCTAGTCTGGAACCATCCAGAACACCATAAAGACTGTGGATGAGAAGGTGGATCAGATGCAATAACCTGTTGCTGGGGCGTTCATTTGTGGGTAACTAAAATATGTTTCAGTCTTCTCCACCGTGTCACCCAGCTCTACTGAAGTACTCAAATTTATCCACAGGAGTTCTGCTAGAAAAGGTCAGTCGTCAGTTGGGGAAGCTCATACTAAGAATCTTAGTCACACAAATGAAATGTTGGACGTATGAGGCCTTCTCTCATGCCAGAAACACAAGTGTGCCCCCATGGGTTTAGAGCTTGGGACATGTGCCTGTAGGAATAGAGTTTGTCCAGATGTTACAGCCAGTGTTCAGACTTTCCCTGTGTACCACCAGAAGTCGTAGGAGGGAATTTCTTCAGAGAATCCCAATTATTTGGCTGATAAAACACAGATAATGAAAAAAATGTCTATTTTACAGTTAAGTATTTTTGGAGGTTGGAGGGGGATAAAAAGGTTCCTAGGACAGTAAGGCTTTGTAGAGGCTCTAATGTCCAGTACTCTTAAGTGCTGCGTAAAAGTTAAACTTGAATAGCAATGATGAAATGTTGACTCATCAGATGGCTTTGAAGTTGAGCCTCTTTTTGGTTGCAGTCCCTTCCTAATGGACACGTTTCAAAGAAGAAAGTGATTACGGCATTCAGCTGTGATGTTCTCTTACTCTCCACCTGGAAGAAATCCGTCTTGTTTTGGTCCATTTGGGTATTGAAATTTTGAAGATCACTCACTTAGAAATCGCATTAATGACAGAAATAGTTCATACAACTCTGAACTCATTCTCCTTGATAGGATAATGTTTAAAAGTTAATATTTCTAATGCCTATATAATTTTTTTTAAAGATGGCTTTAACTCTGGCATTCTACAGTCTTTCCGACTAAAATTTATTGAATTCTCCACAGTTTATATCAGAAGGGCCTCAGGTGAGTGTGTGTGTATAAAGTGAATAGTAAGTGATAAAATCACTCAAGTTTAAAGATTTTTAGAAACTATACAGTTAGAGGTACAGTTCTTCAGTTCTGATAATAACTGAAGGGTTTTCCCTTCAGTTTAGGTTTAAAGGTTTAAAATTGTTTAAGGTTTAAAATTGTAGGTGCTTTACAGTGTTGAGTAAATATTGTTTTTCTCCTGCATCCTGGGTTAAGTTTCATTCATCCACGTCATTGAGGATGTTGCAGTGTTGGTTAGAAAGGTTCTGTTTTATGTTTCCTCAACCACGTGGACTGTGCAATACACTTTTAACATTTGTGTTTGTCTTTTGTTCCTTAGTTTTCACATGAATCCGACAAGTAATGAGGAGCTCAGGAAAATCCCGGTAAGTTATAGAGGGGTTAGTGCATTACAGGAAAAGAAGCCACAAGCCTGCCTTCTGTCTGGTACACATTTTTAAAAAGACCTTCATCCCGAAGCCCCCAGTTACCTTTGGATTATAGTTTAATGTGGCAATCTGGAGAGAAGGAAGAAAAGCAAAATTCCAGCTTTGTCTTTAATATACGATTAGGGTGTGACTTTATGATCTGTAGAAATTCAAGCAAATGTGATCGTTCTCACTGAAGCCAATTTAGAATCCACATATTTTGTTTACAGATTGTTTTAAAATGGATGTGAAAGCTGTATGTCAAGGTCAACATTATAGTTAGGAAATAAGAGCACATGGAGAAAATGAACAAGTTTTGTTGTTGTTGTGGCAAAAATCAAAGAAAGAATAAAACTGCCTTATTAACAATAAGGAAAGCATCCTGGCAAGGGGTCTAGTTAACTGGGAGAGGCTTTGAAGGGACCTTTAGGACACTTACTTTCTTAGTCCAAACAAAACCAAAATATATTAACAGGCTTGGAAGCGACCAGCCGGATTAACTCACAGATTTTGCAAGGACCGTTCAGATATCTTAACTTCATTTTGTTATTATTTGAAGTCCAGATTTGACTCTCTGTTCCGAGTTCCACTGCATCTTCAGTCAATTAATTCTAAATGCATCAGACCTAGAGAGTAAGTTACTTTACAAAAATATGGGCACATGTTCTTGGTAGAAAACTGAATTCTCACTGAATAACAGAAATAGAGTCTTTATTCCAAAAGGCTGGTGGTTGCTGTTTGAACCATCTGTCCTTAATGTGTGTGATCCAGATGTATAATAAGAATTTTTTAAAGCAATAACATATCACAATTTTCTGTGATGTGATATGCCTAGAAGACAGTGTGGCATGGTGTATAAACCATTCTAAATGTAGTCATTTGTACTTAGAATTGTAGAAAACATTGTAGAAGCCGAGGATTTTGTACTGCGTTTTTGCTGTTTTATGTAAATGATTTATAAGTTTTGATGTTTCATAAATACTCAAATCTTTAGAATATGGCAGTCTGGTGAGAAATGTCAGAATATATGAAGCCAGCCTTTGATCAGATAGTAAAATGAATTCTATCAGGCAGTTACTTAATCTCAAACAAAATGCAACATCAAAAAATCGATCGAATGTGCAGCTATTGTTTATTAAGTAACCTTAATTACAATTTCTCTGTGCTTGTAAATGTACTTTTCCCAATCTTGTAATTTATTGCTGTAAAAGCATCCTTAGAATTCTTTAAAGAAATAAAATGTGAAAATTGTTTTAGTTAAAGGATTTAAAGGTGATAAAAGAATTCTTGATGTGTGATTATTTTTCTCCAGAATACTAACTATTCTAAATGACAGTGAAAGGATTACTAGGTGTTGTTAATTTACTGCAGGATACAATTAAGAGGAGACAGCTCATCCTTCTAGCGAGCGTTCTTGAGGGAAAGTATTTGAATGATTTTTGTGTTGAAGATTATAAGATGTTTGAAGTAATTTTACATTAAGTTCTCCAATAATAGCCATCCACCAAGTTATTTTTTCCCCCTTCTGGACGTAGTATTTTGTAATTAAGTTTGTATGTCTTCCATGCTGTTGCCAACACCTGTCTGTGAAAGCGCAGTGTTTAAACAGGACCAGTAGCCAGTTGAAAGGGCAGTGCGAGCTCTTTAAGGCCTAATTAAGAACTGAAAGGGAGATGAAGGCAGTAGGACAAAAGATGTGAAAGTAGCTGAGATGATATTCCCAGAGCAAAGTTCCTCATTAGAACAATAATGAGATGATCAGAGAATGCCAAGCCTTCCTCTTATCTCTCTCTCTCTCCTCGAGCTGCCTTGGATGTCAGTTAGTGCCCCACCAATATTTGGTTACCAGGACAACCTTTCTTTAAATCTCCAGTTATTTTGAGTCCTGATAATTTGCTTTTGTTGAAATTTAAATATTACAAAAAATATACATTTCCTAGTTTAAAAGGCGAGGCTCTCTGTGAAGTAAAAATAGATCACTAGGAATTCTCCAAAGTCTTTTGTACAAGTCTGCTATTTAAAATTCCGATTGGGAAACTTCATGTAATAATTCTGCTGATCTCTCACCCACTCCCTATTTGCTGATATCTGCATATGGAAATTTTGAACAGAGGTTGGGTGGGAATGACAAAAGGATTGGTTGTGAAAGGGGAAGAGAAAAGACAAATTTACATTAAATTGCAATATAAGAAGACATCTTAAGAACACATGTGCTATCTGTGTGGAGCTGCGGGAGTAAATATTAAGTAGTCCGGAGTCCCACTGTGGGTTACGCGAGTCTCTACCAGTTCGGATGTTTCTCAATTTTAGAAGTTTTTCCAAGGACAGTATTAGACTATCTTTTGGAAAGACAACCAATTTTTGTATTTGCCTGAGAGTTTTCCTTTTCAGCAAAAGAATTTTTGTGACCAGAAAATTATTTAATATCCTATTATATTGATTAATATTAATCCTTATTATTTTGGGGGGAACTATGTCAACAACAAAAGGAGACACAGATCTATACATATGTATTGAGTATATCAGTCAGTTTGAGAATCTTATGCCTGAAATTAGAAGGGTTAAATGCTTTTCAAATATGGGATAAAACCTGGAACTAAGCACAAAACTGTTTTTAATTATTTTATATTCTTTTCCAGAATATAGTTTATAGTACATGTGTTTCTAAGATGTTTTCCTGCCTAGAAACTTGATGCAGAAATTTAGGGGAAAATTTTCATATAAAAGGATAAATGGAAAATATATTGAAAAGGTCAGAAATGTATTTCCAGGAAATCTGTCTGTACATAAGTATTAGATGGTGATGGTGGCGGGGGGGATAAGCCAAATAATGGCCTTTCTACTCTAGATTATGACTTTAAAGCATTGAACAGTATCTTGGGATGATGATTAATTATTTTGAGAGATTAAATTGTTAGATTGATTCATATCATGGCATTAATGTAAAACTACATATGTCAGAATAAGAATTTTTCAACATGTCTTTCATCATTGTCTTTAGAGAAATGTTTAGAAAAAACTTTTAATCACATTATCTGGTAGGCTGATGTGGTTAAATATAACAATATAAATGATTTTCTAACTGAATATCATCACTTAGTTTGGAGAAATGAGTTCATATATGTATAATTTGATTAAGATTAGAGAGATGCTGTTATTTTGTTAAACCAAGAAAACATATAAAACAGTCACCTAGTCAGTAATGAAACCCATTTAGTTGATTTCATTAACCCATGCAATTCGCACAAGAATGTCTATTTTTCGGTATATGTTTTATTAGATAAATGAAATCACATTAGTTGGATGTTATTACTTTTCTAAAATGCAGTTCAGAAAGCAAATTACTTTATAGACTAGGAAATTTTAGAGTTGAAAGGAACCATGGAGAACATCTCATTTATCAGATAAGGGAAGTGAGGCCTAGGCCGGTATCACTCTCAATTCTAGGCAGAATCACTTGGGTTACAGTAAGAAAGTTAGCTTATTTTTAATAAATTTAAAAAATATGCTTACCTCAATACTGTGTTTTATGTTTTCTGTAGAAATCTGCTTAATATAGTAAATGTTTAGTAAGAGTGTGGTTAGGAAATTGTAAGGTTGATATCTCTAAACTGCTCATGACCAATTTAAAATATTAGTAAATACATGAGAGAGAGAGAGAGAGTGTGTGTGTGTGTGTGTGTCATGTGTATACTCTTATTATTACAAAAGATTGAGAGAAGAAAAGTAAACCAACACTTGTCTCCAGAGTTGTGTGTGTGTGTGTGTGTGTGTGTGTACTCTTATTATTACAAAAGATTGAGAGAGAGAAGAAAAGTAAACCAACATTTGTCTCCAGAGTTGTGGTAAAGCAATATTTTTAAATGTCTTTTAGGGACAAAGGTAATATATAGCTGCTAAAGTTTTATCTGTCCCCAGTTTCTTATGCTAAAGTAAGTTGTTTTAAATACAGTCTTACAGAATTGAAGCTCACTCTCCATTGGCATCTCCTCTGTTCATTTTGTTAATCTAGTGGAGGCTCTTATTCACTTGTCTTGAATATTTCAGCGGCTTTACAACGAATCTCAGCCCCTCCACATGCTCCTCCCCACTGCTGCCATTTTAATTTTCCTAGAACTTCACTTCAGTCGTATCCTGCCCCTGTTTAGAAACCTTCAGTGGCTTCCCGTTTTCCCTTGCAAGAATCCAGCATCCTTGACAGTCTGTCGGAAACTCCCATCTCAGCCTCTCCATGCCCTGCCCTGAACCTTGTTTTCCGGCGCCCATCCTCCCCTGATCACCTGTTGTCCAGCCCCCTGTGCCTTCAACCTGGTTTCCTCCTTTAAACAAGCAGAGCCCACTGCTTGCCTGTTACCATTTCTGCTTGGCCGAGTCTCTGAAGGCCTGGCGTGAGCTCTCTCTTCTCTATAAAATGCGACAGATTCCATGAGGTTGGAGCCGTTTTTGATCCTGAATTTTTCCCGTTTTGCTTGAGAAGGGAGTGACTCTGGGAACAGAAGCATCCAACTGCCACCTGCTCTTCAGGTTTTTCTCTGGATGGCACAGTCGGGGTGTCTGGAGGGGAGAGGCTAAAAGTTACACTTTTGCTTTCCTAATGAGCGTGAGACATACATCAGATTTAAGTAGATCCTGAAAAGGAGTAAAGACAAATTTAATCTAATGAAATAAAAAAAGGGAGAAAGGCCTTTTCGCATTTACCTTCCAGTCGCTGTTCTCCATCCTCCGCAGAATAGATTAGAAACAGGTAGTCCTCAAGAGCAAGGCCTGTTTCCTCAGTGTTAGTTTATTTTCCTTAAAGCTGAATGGAAATGTTTTGAAAGAAAGTGATAAAAACCATTTCTAAGCTGTTGAGTTTTAAGGCTAGAACTATGTATAAAAAGGCATAAAGGTTGCTGCTTTATATTTGGGTGTTTATATGACGAAAAATCTAAATCCTAGACACTGTAGATGATATTCCAGTGCTGTTTTGATGAAATTTCTGACAAATATTTTTCTTTTACTATTTGAGTGCCTTGTAGTAAAAATGAATTAAATCGGTGTCTTTTTCTGTTTGTTTATATTATTTAAAATTATATTATATAAAAAGGAATACCGATAGAATAAGGTTAGCAAAATAAGTAAGTAAGTGAAAGGCAGGGACGCAGATACACTGATCCTCAGTGTTCCTTCACATGATTGTAGCTGAATTCTGAGTTTCCCAATAACCAAGGCAAAAAGGGAAATAAGATATGTGGGGATGAGCACTAGGAGGAGGAAATAGACTGGTTCCTCAGGGGGAAAAAGCTCCGTTTGCCTCTAAATTAAAACAGAAGTTACCCCCATGGGGCTTCTCCCAAGGCTGCTCATTGATTTAATGCTGGAGGCCTTGAACAGTTCATAGCAAAGCAGAGAAGCACACCTGATACTGCGGCTGCTTGAAGCCCCCTTCAATAAAAAGCCGAAGTCGTAACATTAAACCACGGTTTGTTGGAAGCGATTCCAAGAGGCCAAAGCCATTGTCCAAAGGAATAGTTTCCAGTAGCTTCTTAAGAGTTTTTCCAAGTAGGGGCGCCCGGGTGGCTCAGTGGGTTAAAGCCTCTGCCTTCGGCTCAGGTCATGGTCTCAGGGTCCTGGGATGGAGCCCCGCATCGAGCCCCGCATCGGGCTCTCTGCTCAGCGGGGAGCCTGCTTCCCTTCCTCTCTCTGCCTGCCTCTCTGCCTACTTGTGATTTCTCTGTCAAATAAATCTTTAAAAAAAAAAAAAAGTTTTTCCAAGTAAACTCTTAGAGATCTTTAGTTTTAATTTATTTTAGTTATATCTGGTATAGAACATTTTATCTCTTAATCCTAAATTATATGGCCAATTCCGTGTATTAGGACATTGTCCACAGTGTTTTTTAAAAAAAACGATTCTAGCAGGATTTAGAATTACAGTCAGTGGTTTCGTGCATCTGCCCTAGTTCTTGCCTCAGGACTCAGTAGCTGCAGTATGAACGGTCACATTGGTTCTAACCACGGACACAGAAAAAACTTGGTCAGGGTTTGAAAAATCAAAAGTTGTTCAAAATAATTCTGAATTTGGGGGCACCTGGGTGGCTCAGTGGGTTAAGCCTCTGCCTTCGGCTCGGGTCATGATCCCAGGGTCCTGGGATCGAGCCCCACATCGGGCCCTCTGCTCAGCGGGGAGCCTGCTTCCCCCTCTCTCTCTGCCTGCCTCTCTGCCTGCTTGTGATCTCTGTCAAATAAATAAATAAAATCTTTAAAAAAAAAAAAATTCTGAATTTGTCCCCCAGGTTCTGTCTCCTAAAGTGACCCATCTTTTCTGTTCCAGGACAGCAACCCTTTTGATGCCACTGCAGGGTATCGGGGTCTGACCTACGAGGAGGTCCTCCAGGAGCTAGTGAAGCACAAAGAGCTCCTTCGGAGGAAAGACACCCACATCCGGGAACTCGAGGACTACATCGACAACCTCCTCGTGAGGGTCATGGAGGAGACACCCAGTATCCTCAGAGTGCCGTACGAACCGTCCCGGAAAGCTGGCAAATTTGCCAACAGTTAATCAGCCAGGAGTACTGCATTTGTGATTGGGGCAAAAAGGAAAGAAGAAAGAGAAGAAGAAGATCTTGGTACTGCAAGAAACTACATTATCAGGCTTCGTTAGATACTCTACTCCGTTGCGAAAAATTACTTTACCTGTAAATATTAGCAGGGACCATCAAGAGTGACCTTTGAAGTGAGCTAAATAATTTAAACATTTAAAGTGAAAATGGGCCAGATTCTCAATGAATAAGCAGTTCCTTAGGATTTTTCATTGAGGTGCTGGCACCGGCCTCCTAACCTGCCGTAGGCCTAGGGATCGCATCAGAAGTATGCGACTTCTTATTCCTCAGGACTAGAGCTCATAAAGCAGAATCGATGCTGGGGCTGGTTTCTTAGAAGTCAATTTGTAGACTGACTTAGCTGCAGGAATACTGCTCATTATAAACACTAAAAAAAGTTCACATTTTATATGCATATATATGTACATGAATATATGTTCATATATCTTTGTATATAAAATACATGCATATACCTCACATATACATGTGTTTTTAGAACATTTAAAAACAGCTGATTGCCTCTAAAATTAGGATACCAGTTTCTTAATTTGGAAATCCGTGTGTGCTCTATTGATGCAAAAACAAGTCATCATTGCTACTAGTATAGTTTGTTGTAGGGAAGCTGCTTCAGATCACTCTTGACTTTGCAAATCTTGGTTTCACAGTGAGAGCCACTCCTATATATTATTCCACCATCAGATGTTTGCTCTTTTTCTAAAAAGAATGATTCCAAGTTTTTTTGTTTTTTTTTTTTAAGCATGACATATTTAAGGAAAATTTACTAGCATCACAATAGTACAAATTTCTTGAGTTAATCTTTTAACATTTGCGTTTCGTTCAAGTAGAAGGGGAGCTAATGTAGTCTGTTCTGTTGAGATTCCGAATGCCTTTAAATCACTAGCAAAGACATTATTAGGAAGTTAGATCTGAAAAGAATTCTGAGGGGGGAAAAAGTAGGTGATTGTCTGATGCCTGATAACCCAGAGCAATGGGCAAATTCTAGGAATGAAGAATTCGGTGTGGTTTCAAGTTACGTAAATAATAGAACAGATGGTTGCATTTGGGTCTTGAACCAAAATAAGAGTCACTAAAGGAGGAGTGAGTGCCACTAGCGTGGCACCGTACACACTGTACACACTGTTCTACATGGACCCTTAAGAATTGGTTTATTGCAAAATTCTATGTCAGCTCTTTTAAGTCTCTCCCCCAAAATATCGATTACTTCCGTGAATTATCTTCATAGATTTGTACAAAATAAGCCTGAAATGTAAAGTGGAAAACAATGGTATGAAAATATTACTAGTCATCTGCTTATTTTTTCCCTTAAAAATCTGAAATACGTTTACTGTGAAACACTGAATCTGTGTTTCTGGTTTTAAAAGAAAAAACTTCACCTATATGTGGAGACCTGTATTCTCCAGGCTTTTAATGAACCGCACTGTTGTCGAATACTTCTCTCCACAAAGATTTTATTGAAAATTCGGTACAAAGCAGATAGAATAGTTTTGCTCATTTTAATATTCTGAGTCAGATATCTTGGCCAAGTATATATTCGTGAGCTAAAATTGCTCATTTGTATTTTCTGAGTTTCCTTAGTTTTCCTATGGGAACATACGTTTTGAAATTCTAGGAAGTTTTCCTAAACACAAAAAAAATTAAATAATTTTTTAAAATGGAGAAATGGAGAAGGAAAAGTAGCTTTTACCAACTTTTTTTTTTCCACTTCTGAATTTCTGTACTAAACCTCAAAATCTGGTTTAGAATTCTATTTTCTCCTTGAGGTCTTAGTACTTATTATTTTTTAACACAGTGCCATTTTAGTTAGCGTTTATTCAATATTACGAAATTTTTAGCATTTTTTTCTGTTAGTATAACTGAACCTCTTCTTACACTTTTTAAAATAGTAAAATCCATGTGTTTTCAGTATTACGCCAGATTATCTGCAGATATTTTAATATGCTTTGGCCAAATTTATTCTTTATAAAATGAGCCAAGATGCCAGTTTTGTATTGGGGATTTGTTTTATGTAAATAGAATTCGTTAAAAAGTATTGTTCAAATACTACTATTCTTTTTATGAGGAAGTTCATATCTAAGGAGAGGTTCTCTGCCAGGTTGGAACTGTTTAGGATTAAATTTACCAGACGTGAATGATCTGGTTATAGCCGAATCAATGTTTTTATCTTTCAACCTGACTCAAGAATTGTGCTGAAAACGAATCCGCACTTGTCACTGCCTGAAAATGTGCTGTCCCAATGTTTATGAACTTCCGCTCGTGACCTGGAGTCAGACTTATTATGTGTTTTCATAATTTGGTCAATATGAAACACTAAAAAAGTAAAAATGAATTCCCAAGCAAACATGTCAGTGTTTCCTGTGTTTGGGCAGAAGAGCAAACAGAGTAGTTTTAGTTTCTAGTATTGTGGAGAAAAAAGGCCAAGAAGTTCACCTTCAGTTAATTTCTCCAAAATGTAACTTTTAGTATTCTAATGGTATATTTTGTTAGTAGTTTAGACATAGAAATAAAAGATACGCACTCGTTAAATAATGCACAGCACAGTAGACTTACAGACAGATTCTGCTTTTAGGCGTAAACAATGCATGCTAAAGAATATTCCCACCATAAGAGAATTTTTTTTAAATCACAGAACCGATATTTGTCCTAAACCTATCTTGAGCTAACATATTTCTGTTACTGACTAAAGTATTTCTGCTGTTATTTTCAAAGCAGTATTGTTTTCCAACCGGTTCCCCTTCCAGTTCTAAAATTTGGCTTTGATAGTATTGAACCTCCTGTCTTACCACTTAGGCTTCAAACTGCATTTACCGAATCCCAGGGTTATAGCTTAGAATTGTACATAAAGTGACGTGTCACCCATTCATGAAAAACGTTCAAGTATTGCTTTTTGCTGCTACATTGTGCATAGAACCTCGTTTTGCCACCCCCCCCACCATGAACGTAGTAGTATCCATAGATTATGCATAACTACATCTATTGCTTTTGGCAGTAAATGAAGATTTTGTTGTAATTTTCCAGCTGTGAAAATGTTGCCTTGTATTTAAAAGGATTTCATGAATGGAAACCTAAGTAAAACTCAGCTCATTAGTGACAGACTTGCTTTCCTTACATCCTTCCTTCACCTACTTCTCCATCCTCACATCCCCCTCTGCCCCCCTCCTTCCACCCCCATAAGGGTGCTTATTCTTTAGCAAGGAGAATCTTAAAAAACTGCTGTCTTTAATGTATCTAGTAATTGTTACACTAGAGCTTTTATTTTCCCCTGTAGCTTTTTAGGAGAAGCAACCTACTTTGGATTTGTAATTCAAGCTGAAACTTTTTGATGTCCATGTACTCATATGTCTTATAGATATGGTGGGTGTCTATGTGTGTGTGTGTGTGTGTGTGTGTGTGTGTGTGTGTGTGTAAGTGAAGTATAAAGCATGTTCATTCACTCGATCTCTTTGAAGTAAGAGGTAAAGGACCACAGTGCCGCTGGTTCACAGAGATGTAAGGGTCTGTCAGCACACATCGAAAGCCCCCATTTTCAGATTTATAACTTTAATAATCCAGATGCAATCATTGGAAGTATTTAATATGCAATAGGTAGCACCTTAACTAATTAATCTGCATATGAAGGGTTTTCTGATGTATTTAATAAAAAGTGTAGAAGCTTTCAAGCATTAAACTAGAGTTGACGTTTTATTTCATTTATTTTCTGTGTCGAAAATTTCCACTCTTACAATGGAATTGAGGTCTGTAAAAAACGATACGTTGGACCTATTAATCTTTGAAGCTTCCAGGCAGTTTGTATTTTGAGGTACAAAAAAAAATGCTGCAGATCTAGAAATGTATATATTTAGCAGGTACTTGAAAGACACAAGCATTATTTATAACTGAGGAGTATTACATCCTATTAAGTAAAATGCTCTGGTAACTTGTATACATTTTTACAGGTACAAACCCAAAAGTCTGTAAGCATTGCATAATGTGACAGTTGTATAATTTATGTAATCTGATGCATGAATCAGAATTTTTATATAATATATAATTATCAATTTATTATAGTTGATTAAAGTGTTTAATCTTAATTCAGTTGTTGTACGTTCCTAACGCAGAGAAGACTGTACAATGCACACATTCGTACATGAGTCCTGCTTGTCTTTGAGCAATACTTAGGTTGCCTCTTGGTTGGTGTATCACAGCAAACGTATTGTAAGACCTACAAACTCAATTCACGGTGAAAGTAGTTCTGAAAAGTCAGAGTGGTTTCCAAGCACCCGAGACTGGACATTCTTTGACAGGTGTGGATGCCCTCTTTCAGAGGGCTGGAGCTCGTGGTTTGGGTAGAAAATGACATTTGAGTATTTCGATGGAGGCTAAGGCTGAGCCCGAATGCTTCCTATTTATGCACTATTTCCTTTATTCCTCGCAGCAACCCTGTAAGCTACGGACCATTTAGGGGTTCAGAGGAAATGTAAGACAACGAATGAAAAATCTATTGGTGAAACTCAAGAATTAAGTTGACAAACCCACAGCATTTCTCACCACTTCTCATTGTCCATTTTAGTCAGAAGTGACTCGTCGAACACCCCCCCCCCCCCCCCCGCTCAGCAGTCCCGGGGGGCACCTGTCTGTCCCATGTTGGCTGTGGGAGGCAGGCACGGAAGGGGCCAGGAGCACAGCAGCATGGCTGTGCACGGACGGCAGTGTCCCAGGCCGCAGTGTTACCGCAGACTGGGAGACGCGATCTGGATGCAGTAGATTTTTGGACACAAATCATACACATTTGGAGCAAGGGCTTTCTCTGCAGGCCAGAAAGTCTTCCTGTTTTGAACTGCTATCCGTTTTGGGGGGCCCATTTAACACATCCCTGTACTTCCCCCAGTTTATCTTTAGATTGTTCCCCTTTCTGCCTCTCCCCAGGTTTGTAATTCCTTAGTCTACTGAGACAAAGATATTTTGGGTAATTTGAGAATAGGGACATATTAAAGTGGCCATTTACAACAAGGATTTGTTGTAACGCAATGCCTGTCTCAGAAATGTCAGTTTTTCAAGGTGATGGCTTTGTGACCTGGATGCCTAGCATTCTGCATTTTTTCCCCCAAATAATTTTACATGGTAACACAAATGTCATGCTTTCACATTTTTACTTAGAAGCAACTTTTTTTTTTAAGATTTTTTTTTTTTTTTTTTTTTGACAGAGATCACAAGTAGAGAAGCAGGCAGAGAGAGAAGAGGAAGCAGGCTCCCTTCTGAGCAAGGAGCCCAATTCGGGGCTCGATCCCAGGACCCTGGGATCATGACCTGAGCCAAAGGCAGAAGCTTCAACCCACTGAGCCACCCAGGCGCCCCTAGAAGCAACATTTTTAGAAACATTCATAATTACATGAACTAGAAAGTCTTGATTCTATTATTTTACTCTTCACACCCTAAAATTCGTTCGACGTTCCACGGTTTCATCATTGTGTAGGCATATCCAAAAGCCAGAATCGATGCTGGGAAACACAGAATCAAATTTCTCTATCAGAGGTTTTCAGGGATAATGTGTTGTGGCCAAATGGGAGCTGTGGTCCAGTTTGTTACTAACATTAATACCAAAGTTTGCAAATGAGTTTTTTTTTTCTAACGAATTAGAACAGAATCAAGATTTCACCATTAGAGCATTACTTGCATCCTGTTAGTCTCTGGCAAGGGACAGGGAGTGCAGGAGACCAAGTCTACAGGTCCTTTGCAGTTCCCAGCCAACCTCCTTATTTGTGCAACAGCCTTAGTGCAGGGATTGCAAACTCCAGAGTCAACAGAGCCAGGTAAGTACGATGGATAACCAGGCAGGCCAGGTATAGCAGAGTAGGACTTAACGGGGCGGGCCGGGGGGGTGTGCAGTCTGGAGAGGGGACAGCAGCTGTTCAGCTCAGGCTCATGGGGCTGCATGGAAATGAAGTTAAGTCCAGGGTTGCCAAACCTGATCTTCCTAGAGAAAATGAAAATACAGATTTCTATGTGAAATATGATTTCCAAGTGTTGGCAATTAATTCACTTTTTTTAAACAAAGCTAAGGGCTGCCAGTGTGCGACATCTTGAGTCACTATTTCTAATTTACCATCTAGCCATCGTCAGAGCAATTCAGACTATGGATGATTTAGTTCCCCCACAAATGAATCCCAGTTTAATCATAAACTGTGTTGGCCAAGGGGTGTGTGGGCTATGTGTGGGATGTAAGAGTCCCAGCTCAGGACCCTGGCAGGGATTGAGAAGGAATCAATGGGTATGAAGTTTCCCTTCTGCTAGATGACTACATTCTAGAGCTTTGCTGTACAAACTAGTGTCTGTAGCTAACAGCACTGTTTTGTACACTTAAAAAGTTAAGAGGCTGGGTCTCTACATTTTCTTACTATGCAAAAGAACAAAGACTTTCCCTGATTAGCCTGTCCCCGAGCCTCACCTGCCATTGCTTTTTTTTTTTTTCTTAAAGATTTTATTTATTTATTTGACAGACAGAGATCACAAGTAGGCAGAGAGGCAGGCAGAGAGAGAGAGGAGGAAGCAGGCTCCCTGCAGAGCAGACAGCCTGACGTGGGGCTCGATCCCAGGACCCTGGGACCATGACCTGAGCCGAAGGCAGAGGCTCAACCCACTGAGCCACCCAGGCGCCCCTGCCATTGCTTTTAAGAAGGAAATGGTACAGGTAAATCCACGTTACAGTAGAAGGGCCTCTGCTCTTAAGTTCAAAGCATTTTAGAATGCTAGCTCGGGATCTGTTACATGCCCTTCTTGTGACAATTATGATTTTTCAATATATATGATGGTCTTGCTTTTGGCAAAAATTGTATTAAAACCCTTAGTGTCCCCCCAAAAACAGGGCTGTGGGGTGGCTCAGTCACTTAAATGTCCGACTTTGGCTCAGCTCCTGATCTCAAGGTCCTGGGATCAAGCCATGTCAGGCACCCTGCTCAGTGGGGAGTCTGCTTCTCTCTCTCTCTCTCTCTCTGCCCCTCTCCCTATTCATGCTCTCTCTCTCTTTCAAATAAATTAAAAAAAAAAAAACAAAGACACGGGACACCTGGGTGGCTCAGTTGGTTAGGCGTCTGCCTTCAACTCAGGTCGTGTTCCCAGGGTCCTAGGATCGAGCCTCGTGTTAGGCTTTGCTCAGCTGGGAGCCTGCTTCTCCCTCTACCCGCCGTTCTCACTGTACTTTCTCTCTCTCTGTGTCAAATAAACAAAATCTTAAAAAAAAAACTATAAAACTATTAAAAAAAAACAAAACTATATGGCATTTAAAATTATCTTTAAAACTCAACCAACAACCCCCAGGAAAACAAACAAAACCCAGAAACCAAAAAGCTCACTATCCCAAAGATCAGTTACACACCTAATATTGTGCTGTGTGAAGGTCATAAGGCATATGACAATTGCCAGTAGTACTTAATTTGTATTGAGTTGGTGTGTTCTCATGTGGTTTTTTTTTTTAGGATCTAAAATACATATATATTTCAGTGAAAATATAAGGGCTGTCAATTCCATAGTTGGCTTGATTTTATACAGTAGTCCTTTAAATCTCTACTATAATAAAAAAGAATAAAATTAAAAATTCTACCATATTTGACTCCGGCCAGATGAGGAAAGGTGAATAGTGTGGGTCCCTGGTTCTTACAGTGTTGTCCCTAAAGCTACAATGTCACTGTCACCCGGGAATTTGTTAGAACGCATGTCCTCAGGCCCTTTTCCAGACCAGAATAAATCAGAGTCTGGGGGTAGGACCCAGACTGTTCTTTTAATAAGCCCTCCAGGCATTCCAAATGGGCTTTCAAATTTGAGAACCGTTGAATGGGGGAGAGTTTTTTTCTTTGTTTGTTTGTTTTTATTAGTTTGGTTTTTGGTTTATTTTTGTTTTTGTTTTTTTGTGTGTTTTTTTGTGAAATGAACATTTTGTATTTTAAACTTCAAGTACAATGAAATGTCATAGAATAGAATGTCGTAAGAGAAGCATAGTGCATTATGCAAAGTAGATACATAATAAATACTGTGGATTTA
The DNA here is from genome assembly GCF_002288905.1 of Enhydra lutris kenyoni. Classification (NCBI taxonomy): domain Eukaryota; kingdom Metazoa; phylum Chordata; class Mammalia; order Carnivora; family Mustelidae; genus Enhydra; species Enhydra lutris. Next base: position 68,151,446 of record NW_019154096.1, on the reverse strand, counting down.
TTGATGCCATATTTTGGTTTGTGCAGTAAGATTTGGGATTCTGATTGAGACTATGGGTCTCCCTGCAAAAATGCCAGAGTGTCTTTCTTTTGTGGTGATGTGGCTATTCCACATTTGGTTAAGGAGGGCAACAGTCTCCTCGTCACAGAGGCCTTTATCTGAAGTCAAAGATATGAGATAGAGAAGAACTAGAGAATACAGCAGCATTATGGAATGTAGTAGAATAAAGTCTGACTCTGTATATGAAATCAGGTAATGAACCTTAATAGGACAAATGCAGGCAGTTTATGACTGTAGGTGAGAAGATCTATTTAACGGGCACCAATAGTTACAGAAGCTTGTATTGTTTTCACAGTCAAAACTGGGTTGAGTTCTCATTTCCAGGGGAATCTAGAATGAAATTTAAAAGTCTTACAAAATCCTGCATCAGTTACTAGAAATGCCAACGAGTTAGAAAACACCATTATGCCTTAGGTTTAAGTAACATCATCGAAAATAAGGGTGGTAGGACAGAGAGAATCCAGCAGGAGAGCATTTTATTCGTTTTTAATTCTTCAGTGGAATAAGGGCTAGAACAGTAACTACATAAAATGGATTCAGAGCCATCTGAACACTGGCAAAAGTTGTAGAGTTGGAGTTTTTTGTTGTTGTTTTTGTTTGTTTTCTCCGTGGAGACATCAGTACCAAACACCTGCTTAGCCGATTGTGGATGGGGAACCAAAAGCTCAGGACATTAAAGTCACAACCAGTTCAGAATCCTCAACTTGAACTTGTAGTTTGAACCTCTTTCAGCAAAACTCTGCTCAAGTTCGTCCAAAGACTACCAGAATTGGCTCATGCATTTCCTTTCCTTTCCTAGTTATGAGGGAGGTATTAATGAGGGGAAGATGGCAGAGGAAACCACGGAAGGTGCGTGCAGGAGGCGAGGGGGGAGACCAGGCCTGCAGGTGAGCTAGCTGCCAGCCTCAGATTAATTTAGGTTCTAATCTCAGACCGTACAAGATGACCACCTGTTCTAAGAAAAAATTCATTTGTCATAAACAGTTGACTGATCCAAGAGTGGCATTTAATGTTTTTATGTTTACATTTAAAGATTTTTTTTATTAATGTACTGTTATTGAACATCTTTCATGATTTATAAGCTGTAAAATATTTTAATCCTTGACTCATTTGTTTACCAAGCTATTCACTTAATGCTATATAATATGTAGCACTTGCGACCATCTGTTGGGAATATTTGAATAATACGCGTGCTGTGAAGATCTGTGCAGCTAGTAAAGCACAAAACACATGAAATATTCAGGAAGAGTTTGTGAAGACAATCCGTGTATTTTAATTAAAAAAAAAAAAAGTGGACTGAAATCTAGCAGTAAGTCTTTCCAAAAATGCAGCTCACTTCTTATTCTAGGCAAATTGCTCTGCTGAGTGGCATTAAGATGTCATTTTAACTTTAAGTGAATAGATTTTAAATGAAAACATTGGAATTCATACTAAACGGAATTGCGCTTATATGAGCTCTTCATTAGGCGCGAGGAAGGCTCGCAGAAACACGAGGGATCCATGGTGAGCGCACTGCTTTGTGCAGCGGGGCCCGGAGCGGGACCAATGCCTGGACGAAGGGCTTGCGGGGAGCATTGGGTTTAATTGGGTGGGCTTGGAAACACGGGGTCGGCAGGGTGGCGCCCTAGGTCGTGCAGGATCCTTTGGTTCCGTTGCAGGTTGAGGCTCTTTCTTTCTTTTCTCTGGATGGCGGAGGACGGGAGTGGGCGGGGTCAGGTTGGCACCATGGGCGGGGCCCCCAGAGCAAGGGACCTTGTGTGAAAAATTAAAAACAGAGGTGTCCTAAGTCACGCAGCTGCATGGAGACCCCTGGCCTCTTAGACCACCCACCTTTCCTTTTAGCCAGAAGGGATTCCGAAGGGGACTTGCCCATTCCTGGGAGGCTCGACGTGACTTTGGGGTCACACCACTAGAGGAGGTAGGGCAGAGACACCTATCAGGAATGTGCCAGAATGTGCCTTCTAAGAATGTGCCAGAATAGTATATACATGAGACAAAATTTAGCCCCAACCAGACCTAGGGAATGTCCAGCTAATGGTAGTAAGTCTTCAACCTGGGATTCACCTGCCTGCGGTGCCTTCTCTGACTGCGTTCGACTCTTGTGTTTTGTGGCCGAAACCAGACTCCCTTGGAATTAAAACTATTTTTAGTGCCTATTATTTAGTGGCCTCACAATGACAGGAGTGACCTCACTCACGGGTGCCCCTCAGACTCCCAAAGCACGTCTCCTGTCAAAAGCCTGACTAAGACCACAGCAATGGACCACACCTCAATTTCCGATTCGCTATTGCAAATAGCTCTCTGTTTTAGGATGCCAGCAGAATGCTTCAACCTTTGGTCTGATCCTTGCTCTCTCGGCGTTTTTACAGATTCCCTAGGTATTTATTATTAGGCACCTAAAATAGTTTGGGATTCTCTCATCCGTTGGTTCCCACAAATGGGCCACTTTATACAGGCCTCTCCGTTGTCTCCCCACTGAGTTCTTCCTATATCTGTAGGGAATCGTCAAGTTGAACAGACTTTCCCAAAGTTACCCTTCAGATTGGCAATCACTAGTGTTCGGCATTTCCTAGTAACTACATGAATTTCAATATGCATTTTTAAATGGTAAACTTACTCCAATCTTTATCATTTTTATATCCTTATTTCTTTGTCCCAACTCAGTTTGTTTCATCATTTTTGAATTGTACGTTGCAAATTCCCTCAGCTCTTCTGTGGAATGATTTATCATGAACACATTTATGTCATTTGAGTACATTTCTTCCAATACCGCTGGTTTCACTCCACACAAATTGCCACATCTGATCTCTCCCGACCTCCAGCAAACCCCCAACCTACACATTTATTCGTCCTTGTCTTTGAGTCTAATAGTTATTTTTTAAAATAGTATAAAAATACACCAAGAGTTCCCGGTGAGGAGTTGAGCCTCTAGTCATTGGAGCCCCGGCATTGACAGCAAGTACGGTGCCTGGTATATAGGCTGGTACTCAATAAATATTTGTTGAACGAGTGATCAAATTATTTTTACCAAGATCCATATTATTATTACAAATATGTATTATAAAGAGGGATTTTGTCTTATAAGAGAGCCCTCTTTGAAATGAATGAGAATAAGGGTGTGGGATAGGTGGATGGAATTGGGTCTAGAGGAGGAATGACAGCTACCGAAACATTGCTTAGGGGAACCCGGGAGCAGGCAGAAATAAATTCATCTCAAATTATAGGCAACCTATCAAAATTTAATAAGCACGCTTAATCAACTTCTTCACTCCATATTTTAGCGAGGGCTTGCCGTGTCCTGCTGCAGGTGTTTGTTCACTTGTCTGCATGTCCTGCGTGTCTGTGCGCAAGCCCAACAGAGTGGAAGAGCTGCTCACCTTTGCTTCTCCACCACTCATGGGCCACGCATCGCGCTCCAGGCCCTCACTGGATGCAGGCTGCAGAAAGGAGGGGGAGGGAGGAGTTCCGTAGCTCGTTCTTTGAAATACGATATAAGGTCTTACTTTTTGTGTCCTACGTGGTTTGGATTGCAGCATGCTGAGATTTTAATTATCTACACTTTAAAATATTGCAACCATGGTTATTAGAAAGACACTCCTTGTCCTTGATGAAGGGAGGAGCTCCCATTCTAATATGGTTTCTATTTGTAATTAACAAGAAAGAAAGAAACCTCGAGTGGTCCCTAATTGAAATGGGGAGTACTTCGATCCACTTTTGCTTAGGAGTCTTATGGAGATTCTAGAAATAAAAACAGTTTATTTATAATTACATCATGATGCAAAAACATGTCTTCTGGATGAGGACACTAAGCTAGGTGGGCATTTCTGACAGAAGTGCTTTATTTAATGCACCTATCTTTCATTGCATAGTCAGGAAAAACGAGTCGAGAATAAAACCTTGGTGCAACAAGGTAAATAGATTTCCCCTCCCGTGTTAACTGATCAATAAACAGTTACTGCTATGTCATGGACATGGGCAAAGCCTCCCACCCATCCGCTGATTGGACTCTAGAGCCCCCCCATCCTTCCTTCCACTCAACAAATTAAATACCTGCTGTGTGTGAAGTACTATCTTAAACACGAATGATACAGAGTTGAACAAGACGACGAACAAAAATAGAGCCATAAGAATCAGTGATGTCTACCAAGGTGTTAGGAAGTTCATGATTTCTCTTCCCCACCCTATGTTTTAAGAGACATTCTTTTTTTTTTTTTTTTTTTTGAGTCTTTTAAGGTCTACTCGAGTTGGAGTAACCAGTTAGGTGTTATCTTCTTATGAGTGTAGACATTTATGTCATCTGGTGATGCTGGGACTAGCCAACAGCTAGTGACAGATGTATCCAGGATGACAAAGAAGTAATGATGAGCTCATGTGCAATTCTTCCATGACTCTCTTAGTTAATTCTCAAGTTTAATTTTGATGAAACTTAGTTGAAACCTGAGAGATGTTTCCAAACAAGATTGAAGAAAAAAAGGAAACACTGAAATGTCTCCAGTATAGAGACAATTCTTGAATGATTAAGGGTAATGATGTAAATGGACTATTGTGAGCCTTTTCTTTCATTTTTTTTTTAAATTTGTTTATTTGTTTGAGAGAGACAGAGAACAGGGGAGGCGGTGAGAAAGGCAGAGGGAGAGAGGCAAGTAGACTCCCCATTTAATGCAGAGCACCATGTGGGGCTCGATCATATCACGCTGAGACCATGACCTGAGCCAAAATCAAGACCCAGATCCTTAACTGACTGAATTACCCAGGTGTCCCAACTGTTATCCTTTTCTGCACTGCAGAAAACTCATTCTCCTATGACCCTATTGTTTAGAAATAAAAGATGAAGAAAGTATATTTTATTTGAGAAAACTTGATTAATGGCTGCCTAGGTGGCTCAGTTGGTTAAGTATCCAAATCTCAATTTTAGCTCAGGTCATGATCTCAGGGTTGTGAGATCCAGCCCTGCATCAGGCCACAGTGGGTGAGGAACCTGCTTAAGAGTCTCTCTCTGTCTCACTCTGTCCTTCCCTGTCTCCCACCCCATACTCTCTCTCTCTCTCTTAAAAAAAGAAAGAAAGAAATAAAGAAGAAAGGAAAAGAAAAAAAAAAAAAGAAAAGGAAAGGAAAGGAAAGAAAAAAAACTTCATCAACATTAGGACACATAATTTCTTTGGTTTGGAGAAAAATAAGAATCAAACTGCTGAATGGATTAAGAGTTGTATATGAAAGGAATTTTTTTCAGTAGCTTCTCAACTGAATGAACAAACTGAAAAATTTTCATACCCAGGATCTAATGATGTCTGATTTAGTCTTTTTATTGAGAATAATTACCTTCAAAAGATGAAAACTGAACATCAAAGCAATGGGAAAAAGATGGGCCAATCAATAAATAGATTTATGGCAACTGAATGCCATCTGGAAAAAATAGAAATTCAAATCCAAACCCTACTCTTTATACCAAAATAAATTCTATCTGTTCTAAAAATTTAAACATACAATATGAGAAGCACCAAAAAAGCATGGGAATCTCTGTTCTGTTTTTGTCTTGTTTCTTAATAATGTGAGAGCAGAAAAGACCCTTCTGTTCAAGACACAAAACCTAAATTCTACGAAGGAAAACATAGATATATTTGACTACATAAACCTTTTGAAACATTTGAACAACAAAGTACCATAAAGTCAAAAGGCAAATGGTAAAATGGCGAAAGACTACCCCACATGTGACAAACATGGTCTCACTTTTGCCGCCACACACCTGTAAGAGAAAGGCAAACCAGCAGGAAAATATTCAGTAGATGAACAGGCAGAAGAAACCCCAAGATCCTAATAAACACCTACAAATAGAAAAAACAAAGAAGATGCCATGTTTCACCTAGCAGACTGCTCGGCCATATCAACACACTGGCTGACCAGGAGAAGGGGATGTGGGTGCTCAGGACATTTGCAGTGTAACTGGAGGCAGGCTCTTTGGAAGGCAACTTCACAAGACCCATTAAGGGCAATTTCACAAGACCCTTTAATGTCTTCAACGCATCTCTTACTGATCCAGTGATTTTTTTCCTAAGAATTTATCTTATGAATATTCTGGAACATAAACAAACATGTGCTTGCCAGGATGCTGACTGTAACATTGTTGATGAAAACGAAAAACTGGAAATGGGCCACTAGCCAAACATTTCTCTAATGGAGTACTATGCAGCAATTAAAAAGCAGGACATCTGTATATAAGCTGATACAGCAAAATATCCAAGGTACATTGTAGAGGGAGAAGGAAAAGGCAACAGAAAAATACCAAGCCCCAATAATTTTTTTGTTAAACTATGTGTGGTATGGCAGGAACATTCCCGGAAGAATATATGAGATGGTGGTGATTTATGAAGCATAAGACTTGGTACGTGCATAGGAGACAGATTAATTTTTCATAAGCCTTTTTTGGCTTGTTTTAATTTTTCATCATATCCATGTGCCATTTTCAGGATGAAATAAGATACATCTCTTGCTCCATTTCAGGAATATTTGACTATTATCTGATGATAGATGTAAGCCACTCTTTATTTAATTTGGGGTATTTGGAAAATAACACAGAGAGAACCTCAGTTAAACCACTACCCTGCTGAGGTGAGGGGTTCACCATCTGGCCAAGAATAGGAGTCAGGCTCCACCATTTTCAAAACTGTCAGCTTTCCCATGGTCACATCTGGCATCCAGAACACGTGGGGCCCTTCTCCTTGGAGCACAGAATCCCTGGGACCCAGGCCCTTCATGGGGACTGATGCTTCTCTGCTGGAGAACCACAGGGAAGGTGCTGCCCGTTATGTTTCTTAGGATAAATTTCCAGCAGAAATCAGTCCAGGAATTTCTTTTTTTTAAAATTTCTGTATGAGTTGGACCATGAAGTTCTCAAATTCAGTTTCTTTACCAGAATGCTGCTTTTTTTTTTTTTTTGTGCATGGAATCCTAGCCCTAAATTCAGAGTTCAGTAAATAACTGGATGCTTAATGACAATTTAAGGATCTGGTCTGGGACCAAGACATTTACTGTAAATCTTTTATGGGGGAAACCATGCCAGCAGAGAGTAAACTGTAAAGAAATGCTCAGGCTTAATGTCACTCTGATGAGAACATTTTCTGTCCTCTAGGTGAGATGTGATTAAGGCATGCTCTCCTTCTAGGAAAAAAACAGTTGCCTCCTATGCAGTATTCTTGCCAAAGATATTTAATTTTAATCTAATTATGAGAAATTAAACAGATAAATCCAGAAGTACTACATTCTAGTCAGTTGTCTGTTAAATCTTCAATGTCATGAAAAACAATGAACAAACATGAGTTGCTCCAAAGTAAAATAGTTTAATGAGACGTCACCAAATGTATTGCTAAAATAATGGATCCGGATTAGAAACAAAAAAGGAAAGAAGAAAAGAAATTTGGGGGGCAATTGAGAAAATTGAATATGAACTCTTATTAAGTAAACTTAATGTTAATTTTCTCAGGTATGTTGGATGGTTATGTAACAGAATGACCTTCTTATTAGGTAAGGGGCTTGCTAAAATGTTTAGGATGGAAGCATTTTGATGTTTGCAACTTATTTTAAAATGGCTCAGGAAAAAGTGTACAGTTAGAAAGCTAAAGCAAATGTAGCAAAACGGCAACAATTTGTAAATGGAGGAGAAGGGTAGATGGGCGGAGAGCGTATATTTCTTTCAACTCTTTCAAGAAAGCTTAAAATTTTCAAGTGAAAGCATGGAGAGGAAAAAAAATCTGATTTGACTCATAAAATCATATTGTTAATAAATACAGCAAAAATAATAATATTATGGTAGTTACATTGTAATAAAATTACTATTTCAGAAGTATTAAGTGGCATTAAATAGCAATCATAGCATTTAATTCTAGTAGTAGCAAATAGTAATGAAATAATAAAAAAGAACAAAGAGTTTTTAGGTTAGCCTCCTTTACTTTCTGTCTCCTACTTCGACAGATACCCCGATTCCTCTGAGGGCAGGACATTTTCTTGGTAAGGTCCCTATCAAGGGACCGCTCTTCCTGGTCCATTTGACCTCTTTTGACTAACAGCAGGCCAGCTCAAGGGCAGCACGTGCCCTCTATGCGGCCTCCATTCCCGTCAGCCTCCTTGACCTGCCTCCTTACATCTCCCAGAGGGAGTGTTTCTATCAGGGTCCCAGGTGGCTGTTTTCCTCAACCTTTGCCCTGACCGCCCCCCTTCTGTCTCACTCCCAGGTGTCTCTGCTTTCAGACTTCACCCCACCCCTTAAGCCTTTGTCTAATTAAAATGAAGTGGTGTCCCCTGGCAAAGTCTTCCTTCCTGGGCCTCTTTGGATGGTTTTTCTTTTTTTCCTTTTTCCCCTCTGGGGCTGTCATGAATTTCTTGTCGGCATCACTGGCCTTTCCTGCCCTCCCTTCCCCTTCGCTGGGGCTGTGGCATCCCCAGGTGTCCCGTTCATAGCTGTGATGTAAATTGCTGTTGGCCATTTCCAAAACCAGAAAGGCCCAGCTGAGACTGCCCCATGCCTTTCCAGACACAGGTTCCCAATGTGGGTGTCCCGGTAGGTGTTCTCAACCATCAGCATCTGTTTTATCTAGCTAGGGTCTGTCTGGGTTCGTGTTCCCACTTGCCAGTAGCCTGTTTGGCGAGAAAGTTTCCATTGCTTTTTCCTGGGGGCCCTCTCACCCCTTCTCGCCCTTGTTTGACCTTTTAATTTTCGCACTTTGAAAGTTAATGCCAAAACCTTTCCTATCATTCTCCTGGAATCCCTGAGACCACCCAAATAATACCTAAAGCAAATAAATCTTAAACAGTTGAGCCAATTTAGGGATTTTCATACTGGGTATGGAAATAAGTCATGGATAAATCATGGAACCCAAGCAAGGAAAGAAGTCATGGATAACTTCTTACCTGGATTTCCCAGATCTGAGCTGTGATCTGTCCAATGGGTCAGATTATTAAGATAGTGATTATAGTATGAAAATCTACAGAGAAGAGAAATGAAAATGGGAAAATTGTGGGAACCAAGGGACAGTCATGCTTCAGGCTAGAACATGCTATCTACAATGTAGATTTAACCTTCAATACTCCAACAAATTAGCACTAGACACAAAATACAGGTAGCTAGGTGGCAGTGACACAGCCTTCTTCTCTTGACTCTGGGTATTCTTCCTCCAAATTTCCAACATTTGAGAAAGGAGACTGATCAAGATAGTTGGAGCATCTGAAAAAGTGAATGCTGACCCTGACCAAGTCAGCGATGAGCTTTGTAATTTTGTTCAAGTTAACAAATTCCTTTGCATCTGTTCCCCCTTTTTGTAAACCGAGGAAGTGGGGCAAAGGGCTGATAGATTTCATGACCTGCAGGGCCTCCTCCAGCCCTAAAGCCCTATAACCCCATGAGGTTGGTCTGGGGTTTTACTTTCTTCCCAGATAGTTTCTAGAAAATGCCTTTTAAACACTCAGAGACCTTTGTATATTTCATAATTCTGATAGCTCCATTTTGAGCAGCCAAACCTGATCAGAACCCAGGGTGAGGATGGTATCAAAGAACTGGGTGACAAGCAGAGACCGGAGCATGGGGCAGACAGGGCAGTGAATGGACACTGGGGTATCTCCCTCATTGATCCAAGTCCCAGAGGAGCCTCTCTGCGAACACCACTGGATGCCCACGCCTGCGCCTGTTAATTCCACACCCCACAGCCGTGTCTGGATTCATCATCTCGCCCTGAGTGTTTGATGATGGTAACTTTGATCTGAGCCTGAAACCCCAAATCAAAGTGATCGTTTGTTTAATATTTGTCACACATCCGGAAATTCTAAAACCCCAAACAGAATAGAATGCACTATAACAAGGATTTTTCTTTCCAGCCAATTAAGGTCATTAAAGAACAGCGTCCTGATTCAAATAGTTGCCCAAGCTTAGAATTAGTGAGTTTCCCCAGCAACAAGTTACAGAAAGAATACACCAAACCATGTCAGAGAACAGAGGGAAAATACACACGGAGAAATAAAAGTATGATCAAGCAATTCCTTTGACAACAACATAGTTTAATCTCAGTGGAAGGCAGATCTAAAATGTGGCTCTAAGCAACGACATGAATGTTAAAATTACTTGGAGGAACACAGGTTTCCCCCCTATCCAAAAGCAGAGTGCTCCTCTGAAACCTTTCATAAGCTGAAAAGGCATAAAGCGAAGAAACAATTGCCATTAATTTATATGAAAAAATTTTTGAGTATTTCCAGACCCCAAAATAACCCAGCCTAAGTTTTTCTGGTACCTTAGGACACATCTTGCTAACGGAGGCCCCCAAACAAATCAAGATAAAGCACAGGTGCTCACGGAGAGTTCAGACTGTGGGGCTTGATGCTGCGACGGCCCAGTGTCGCTCCCGGGGAAGGAGCTGGGCGGTGCCACTGCGGCTGCTCGGGTCGCACCGCCTCCCCCACCCTCCCTCCTGCCCCCCCAGTCCCCCCAGCAAACAGCGCGGGATGCTCTTTTCGCTCCCCACTCCCCTTTCTTTTTGCAGAAGTGCAAATCCCACTTCGGTGAGCGAAGACAGGTACCATGTTGGTCTTTCAGAAAAGCAAAGGGACAAAATGTGAAGTTTGGAAAAGGGGGAGACACCTGTATTTGCCAAGAATTATACGCTGATTACCACCACCCTGATTACTCAACTAGAATTCTCAAGTTGAGAATTCTAGCCATCGTGAAGCCCATAGAGAATAATAAAATCTACCACGTGCCCCCCCCATTTGATCCCCCCTCCCATTTTACTAAACATTCGCTTCCATGGCTGTAGGACTCCATAGAGCCGCAGCAGTCCCCGCTCTGCTTCCAGAAAAGAACAGCATCGGAAACACCGCAGCTTCTCTGTGCCAGGTAGGGGCGTGGCTTACCTAGTCGGTGGGCGTGGGGAAGGGAGGGGAGCATCTTTGACTCAGGCGGGCTGCCCCCAGGAGGAATGCATTCTGGGGCATCTCTGCCAAATTGTGAGCTCCTGGGTGGGCCCCCCCCCCCCATCTGCAGGGGAACCTTTAGTTGGCCAGAGTTGACTGTGATCGAGTGGTCAATTTTATCAACTTCAGAATGAAGGATTAAGAAGCCCGTTCTGGATGCACGACGCCTTTAATTTTATTTTTAACACAGTGCATATTTTTGACTCGGTTGTCTCATTCCTCCTCTGTCTCAGGGTAGGAAGAAAGGGGTGTTTTTTATTGCGGCCCTGCAACTCCAGTAAGTCAAGGGACATTTACCCACAAGGAGTCAAGCTCATTCCCAGGAATCGAGTCTATAAAAAAGGCTAAGGCTTGGTCCTTGTCCTGAGCAACCTGCCGTCTAGGATTATGAAATTCAATTTTATTACTTTTAATTGTGAACAGTGTTCTCCCTCACTCTTCTTTTGATCTCTTTGGGTGTTATCATTCCGTCCTATAAATAAATAGCATTATGTTTCCAATATGAATTATGGCAGAGTTATTTTGGTCCTCTTTGTATTACTGTTGGGTTTTAACAGCTCACACAGAACAAATTTGATTGTGTTTATATTTAAACCTTCTTAACAAGGGAAACAGAAGGATTAGATTCAAGAAAAACAGGAGCAGCATTCTGAATGTGTTTAAACAAGTTTTCCCCACTGATAAATAGAACTATTGAGTATCATTTTCAACGAGACTGACAAGAAAAAAGAGGCATCCGTTCCCCCTAAAGAATTTGTACAATGCTCCAGGCAAGTTACAGCTGGATCCTCTTAAAGAAATCAATCTTTTCTAGTAAATGACTCGTAAGACCATTTAAATCTATGAAGCTTTTCAGTAAATTTATTCAATTAAAAGGATTTTCAATATTTTAGCAAACATTAAATTACTTATAATATTCTTGCGATGTCAGAATGAAAAACAAAACACAGCTCGCGCCCAACAGCCCCTATCGGAGCCACCGCGGGCGCCCTGAGGGTTAGCAGGTTGTCCAGCGCCCTGCCAGCCTCGGGGCATGTCTCCCAGTAGACTGATGGGAGCTACTTTGGTGCGCTAATGCTGACAAATTTACTTATCATTCATGATAATCACTCCTGCAGCTTTAGGGGAAACCTTTTTTAAGCACCTAAGTATTGGGGGATTACATTATGCCATAAGAAAAGGAAGAAAATACTTTCTGTAATGACAAGGCAACATCAGTCAAGACTCTGGACCAGATCATCCTATCATCCTGTTCTTAAAGTACAGCAACTTCTCTGTATCAAGAGCACACTTCCTTTCACATGGGGACTGTGACTTCTTCTAGAAGAGTCTAGGCTTTGGATTTCTTTTAAGTACCATTCTTTTTTTTTTTTTTTTCAATTGACAAAACATCCTACTCAGAAGTAGGTATTATTGTTTCCACCCAAGAAGTATATGCAAGTGATTAGCATACAGAGCTGAATCAATGGAGGGATATATGACAGGAGAAGCAATTCTCATCCCTCCCTCCTTGCCAGTAGGTGGAAGTTAGAATTTATGAGCTATAAGTGTTTTGGTGCATACTTGAATCAACGTCAAGGGGAGAGAATCACCTACCTTCCAGGTCTGAGAATGAACACAAAGAGGCTTTTTTTTTTTTTTTTTGAGATTTATTTATTTAGTTGAGAGAGAATGAGAGAGACAGAGCATGAGAGGGGGGAGGGCCAAAGAGAGAGAAGCAGACTCCCTGCTGATCAGAGAGCCAGAGGCAGGACCCCAGCATCATGACCTGAGTCGAAGGCAGTCACCTAACCAACTGAGCCACCCAGGTGCCTGAACACGAAGAGTTTTTTAAGTCTTTTGAGTTCCCCACCCCCCCCCAAAAAAAAAGAAAGAAGGAAAGAAAGGGGAAAAAAAAAAGAAAAAGAAAAAGAAAGAAAGAAAGGCTTTGTTAGTTCTAGAAATACCTTTGGAACCATAGAACAATGGGGTATCACTTTCCATGAGGCTGGGAAGAAGGAAGTTGGAGGGTTCACAGGGATGCAAGTGTATTCCCACACTGCTGGGGGCGCCATGCAGGTGAGCCCATGTACGATATCGTTCAACAAGTCTGCCCTTCAAGGTACATCCCAAGCAGATGCTCATCCAGGTTTCTACAGGACTGGTAGAGGATGATTTCCTCACAGTATTATCTTTCATAGGGGATCCTGGAAAGGACTAGAGAGTGTGGGCAGGTAACACATGGTGGGATATCTCATAGACGCTGCATAGTAATTCCAAGTAACAGAACAGATACCTACACAGCAAGACGACTGCCTGGAAAAAATGTAGTCCTGACCCCACTCCCCCAAAAAACCACCAAGATCCAGAATGAGATCTATATGACAGCTCCGTTTATATAAATCATCAATACTCACCTTGCATACAGGAAACAGTATGCATTTTGCAAGAACACATACAAACAAAAGACACTAGTCCATTAGACTGGTTGCATGGAGTGGCGATGGGTGATGGGAATAGGGCAGGAGGAATAAATAAATAATGTAATTAAAAATACAAGAAAGAGGACTATGCATGGGATGACAGCGCATGGGATAATGGCGTACTATGAACTGAGTATGATGAGCCCGTATCTCTACATTTCAAGAACTGTCTCTCTCCCAGATACAGTACATACACATGCATGCACACATACACACACACGCACACATGCACATGCACACGACACACACGACACACACACACACACACACACACACACACACACACACGGGATTGCGAGGAGGTGACACGTGGGCCAAATCAGTACATAGAGATGTTATATCTTGTTTGGCTCTTGCAGCATATAAAAATGGTTTTGATTAATTGCAAACATTTAAAATGCAGGTCTTCAGCTCCCCTTAGAAAATCTAGCAAGCTTGGGTTGATGGCACCCGTCCCCAGATGTGCCCAGAAAGGGCCCCATCCGAACAAGCATGCTGTGTCCCCATCAGCCCCCCGTTCTTGCCCACGCCATCCCTGACAGAAGGTGAGGGTGGCTTGTCTTTGTGTTGTGTGCTAAACCAGACCACTTCTGTTCTACCTCCCACCTGGGCTGTGACACAGGGCTGCTGGAAGATGTCAGCTGCCCTCCCTCTCCCTCCTACCACGTGCTCTCGGGGGTTTGTTACCCCAGACAAAGCGAAGGAAAGGGAGGAACAGGGTAACTCCTAAAATGTTGCTTAAAGTGACTGAGCCGGTTTGGGCCTTTTGCTGAAATGGGTAATACCCGGGCAAGGATCAGGCTTGGGAGGAAATTCACAAATCTCCCTTTCCAGTGTGAGATGCTTCGTGACTGTTGGACAACGAGGTGATGGAGTCAAAGCACCAGAATGATGCGAGTGTGGGCATCCAGGGAGAGGTCAAGGTTGGAGAATAACCAGTTGGGGCGTCATTGCCCGGAGTGTGGTGGGTGAAGTTGTGGGACTGAATGTGATCACTCAAGCCAAGTGGAGAAGTGGGGGAGGGGAATTAAGGAAACAGGGAATTAGAAACAATCTCTGTTGAGATGGGGCATGTGAATAAAAAGTGAAAGTTTAGGAGAATTCCCAGGTTGCATTGTTTCACATTTTTTTCTCAGACAATAGTCAATTGAATACATCTCGAAAATAAAATGTATAGTATAGTAGAATTTATGACCGTTGAAAGGGATATTTATGATTACTTAAAAAATATGCAAAACAACCCAGTGTATCTTTTATGAATATATAAGGCACAGCCTTTTGAGAGGGACAAAGGAGAGCAGGGCTGGGGAAGAGATGGGGGCAGCAGGACTATAGCCATCTCTAATGTTCTAGTTTTATTTCTGAATATTTAAAAATAATCAATAAATATGATAATGAGCACCAGGCCCACCGTGTGTACCAGGCATACCGCTGGCCTCTGCGAGTCTGCTGGTGAGGATGAGGACGCCATCCTTGGTCTCATGGGATTTCCAGGTCAGGGGATTTGGGTGTTGACATTGAGCACACAAACAACATGGTACATGATTGCAAGTTTTAAGCTTAAGAAGGAAAAGAATGGACCTCTGTGAGTCAGTAAAGTTGGGGGATCTACTTCAGACCAGGAGTCTAAATGGCATCTAGATGGTGACCTTAATGTGGAGTCCTAAAGACAGGAAGACTCAGTCCAGTGATAGGGGAGAGGCAGATGGAACAGCTTGTGCAAAGGTCCTAGGGCAGATGAGAGTTTGACACATCTTTTCATTCTTTGCTTTGGGTAGGATTAAGGGAGATTCATAATGATTGGTGGAGATTCAAGAAGGCAGCCATTCAGAGAAAAGGAGATCACACCCCACATTTGATCCCTGGGTTGCCCTGGTAACTACCTTTGTTACTCAAAGTTATTCTTAAAAAAAAAAAAAAAAGTGTTTAGGGACACCTGGGTGGCTCAGTCAGTTAAGCTTCTGCCTTCAGCTCAGGTCATGATCCTTGGGTCCTGGGAAAAAAAGAAGAAGAAAAAAAAAAGTAAAAGGTTTAATTTATTCATTTGAGACAGAGAAAGAGAGCATGAGCAGGCAGAGAGGGAGAGGGAGAAGCTGACTCCCTGCTGAGCAGGAAGCCTGACTTAGGGCTTGATCCCAGGACCCTGAGCCAAAGGCAGACACTCAACCCTCTGAGCCTCCTGGGAGCCTCTACCCAAAGTCATTCTTGATTTCCTGTTGTAGTTGAGGATCACCTAACTATTCCCAGTGAGGAGAAGGGGAAAAGGTGTGTTTTGAACTGACAGTAGGGTTTGACTTGGCTCTATACCTTCCTAGGGAATATCCCATTTTGAAAAATTGCTCCAAAGACATCTTATTCCAGGTGGTACCACAAAGCAATTACTTGGTTGTTTTCCAATGAAGCCAAGAAACTCGTCAAAGGCAGTGAAAATATGAAGTTTGATTGTCTGACCTTCGTGAGGAGGATGGGGTAAGATGAACTACATTGTTAATGTGTGTTGGGTTTATTTTTTTTAAGATTTTATTGATTTACTTGAGAGAGAAAGAGAGTGTGTGAAAGAGAGAGCACAAGCAGAGGGGAGGAGCAGACTCCCTGCTGAGCAGAGAACCTGAGTGGGGCTCGATCCTAGGACCCCGAAATCATAACCTGAACCAAAGGCAGAAACGATGGGCTGAGCCATCCAGGCATCCTTGTAATGTGTGTAAGCACCTATGAGCTCACCCCCTGCGGGAGGTTCAGGGACCCCATCTCGGTATCACAGAAACAACCATACACCCATCAGAGAATGAGAAGAACATTTTGACAACAAATCTCCAAGCATCTGATGAGTACCTTCCAGGCCATCCTTATTCAACGACAGCAGAGCTCTTGCCTAGTCTTCAAAGCTGTAGTGAAACAGGCCAGGGATTTAGCGAGTTTTATTGTTGTTTGTGTGTATGCAAACAGGCACCCACCAGCCACTCCTGGCAAACTGAACATCTGCGCTCATGTCCCTTCTAAAAATAAGCGAGCAAATCGAATTCTGAAAACACAACTCTTCATCTCGATGATCATCTCTGGGTCTTGGCGATCCTTGTTTGCCAGCCCTTCATCTGGATGCGGCCGGTGACGTTCATCAGGTCTCCAGGACAGCTTTTAGTATTTATTTGACTTTTGCTTTTCTTAGGACCTTTGTATTGTCCAAAGTTTCTCTGTAATCTTTGCTTTGGCTCCAGTGTTTCAAGCTGCTCCCAGATCCCCTCGTTGCCCCGGGATTCCTCTGTGTTTTCTGTCTTACTGGCATCAGTCTTTACTTTTCTTTCCTTCTGAACTTCTGACCTAAACTTCTGGCTCTTGTGGGCTTCCCCTTACGCATCTCCGTATCCCATCTTCCCTCCCATTTTATTCTTCCCAGTGGTTTCACCATTTGGAAAGGTGTCAAAGTCGCATTAACTTTACCCAACACCCACTAGTCTCTGCAAAGCAAGGTCAGCCAAATCTAGTCACATTCAAATCTAATTACTGTGCTAAGTGGATTATGATTACATAGTCTGCTGCTTTGGTCTGTGAAGTGTATTTCCAATGGGGTGAAAACTTGCCTCTTTACCTGGGAAGAAGTTTAAAGAAAAGGAGGGTACCGACTCTTCAGCTAAAATAATACCTGTGTATTCATTCATTGAATATTTATTGAGCTTCTATTATATGCTAGGCACCGTGCTAATGATTGAGTATAAACTGATGAATAAAAGGAACATTGGCCCTGCCCTTAAGGAGTTTAAGTCTGAGTGGAGACACAAACATTAATAAGCAAAAATACAACACATAATTTAAAATTGTGGCGAGCAAATGGAGGAAATGAATACGGAGCTTGGTTGAGAATAACTTGAGGGAACTACTTGGGTTCCTGAGAGAGTTGCCAGATTAGCAAATAAAAAACAGCATTCCCAGTTATATTGAAATTTCAAATAAATGATCATACATTTTTGGCATAATTATGTCCTATGCAATGTTTGGGATTGACTTATACTAAGAAATCGGTTATATTTGTTATTTATCTGATATTCAGATTTGACTGGGTGTCTTGTGTTTTACCTAGTAAGCTGGTGGTTGCAGAGGGCCTCCCTGAAGAGGTGATATTTAAACTCAGAACTGAAGGATGAAAGAGAGTAGAGTTGAAAGTCCCAAGGGTGAGAGCTGGGCATGATTGAGGGGTGGACAGGGGAGGGGTCCCCAGTCAGGTTGGAGGCGCGGACAGAGGCCAGATCATATGGGGTCTCTATGTCCTGGTAAGGAGGGTAAATTTTATTTGAAATACATTACAAAGCCTTTGAAGCATGTTAAGCGG
The DNA here is from genome assembly GCF_002288905.1 of Enhydra lutris kenyoni. Lineage (NCBI taxonomy): Eukaryota > Metazoa > Chordata > Mammalia > Carnivora > Mustelidae > Enhydra > Enhydra lutris. The sequence goes on along the minus strand of NW_019154096.1, from coordinate 68,133,650 downwards.
GGGTGGGGGGGTGAAAGATCGAATTTAAGTGTTAAAATTATAATCCTGGCTGCAATGTAGAGAAGAGCTTGGAGGGGATTAGAGGGGAAGTGAGGAAAAAAGTGAGATGGCTATTATTGCCATCCAGGGAGAGAGGAGAGCTCTTTGGATGGAGGGGAGATGAGTAGGTGGATCCAAGATAGATTTTGCAGGTAGAATTGACCGTATTTGCTCATGTATTGATATAGAAAGCAAAATGGGGGAGGGGAGAGGAAAATCTAGAGAATACATTGTTTTTGAATGGAGGACCTGGGTAGATGGTGGGGCCACTCCTGAGATGGGGAAGACTGGGGAGGTACAGTGAGGAGGTGGTGGGGCAAGAGGAGTCAAGAGTTCACAATCAGAAAGGTTAGGTTATGCCAGCAGTGAGACACCCAATGACCCCCACCAGTGAAACATATAGGGAGCTTCATGATTCCTAAGTGTTTCCCACGTGATCATCTTGTTTGACATGGCGCTTCCTTAATTTTGGCATTTTTGATTCCTGTAGCTCTGCAAAGGCAATATTATATCTGAACCCAAAATGTTCCTCACTTGACATCTTGCTTGGGCCCCATTGGTTTGTGCCCCAAGTGATATAGGACATCTGGTTTCATACTGTCTGCAGTGTGGATGCTTTCTTTCTTCTGTAAAGCCAGGTCACCATGGTCCTCTGTTACACAGATCAGAATCCAGCTGGTCTTGTGGTTTAGTGGTGCCATCTACACATCAGACTTCAAAGAAACTAGCCATTTGGTGTGTCAGTTTTGGGAAATGTTGAGCCCCCAGTACCTCTGCCTTCTTCCTGAGAGAGAAACTCTGATTTCCCTTGATGTAAGCCTGACCAAGGGACCAAACCACAACCCCTCTACAGACCAATGGCCACAGTTATGGGATCTGGCATCGGGAGACCTGGGTTCAGGCCTGGGCTCCTCTACTAACTAGCTGTGTGACCTTGAATTATTACTGATTGCTGTAGAACATGAGCAACATTATAGCATGAAACCCAATACACAGTCAGTGATCTGTGACTGTGGTCCTTTGTTACCTTCTTTTATATTACGGAGGGAAGGTGTTGGTTAGCCCCCCAAAGCTGAGTGAAAGCGATGAGCCATGATGATTCTGAATGATGGAGAAGTCAGCGTAGTGGTTAAGAATATGGAGCCTGGAGCCAGGTTCCCTGGATTTGAGTGCTTCCTAGCTATGTGGCCTTGAGAAGTCACTGAATTTCTCAGAGCCTCAGTTTCTTGATCTTTAAAATGGACTCATAAGGTTATCATGAGAATTAAGTGGGTAATATATGAGAAATACCCAGAAGAGTGCATGATGGTCAGTAAGCTTTTATAAATATTAGCTACTGCTGTAGAAGGGACTTGATTGATAGGTGGCAAGAGGAATGGAGACTAAGTTGAAGTAAGATAAATTTGAGCTATCACCCCCAAGAAGACTGGACCTATTCCCCAAGTGCCAAGGCACTGGTAGAGTTGTGGTGGTAGTCTGTTTTTCCCCAAATTCCTCTCACTTCTTTCTCTAAAGTTCTAAAATTACAAAAAGTGAAGTTTACTTTGATGTTCATTAGGAAGAGACTGTCAGCTGTCTGGAGTGATTTGCCCCTGCAGAAGATGGAGTCCTGCAGAGAGAAAAAGAATAAAGCATATGGGGAGGGAAGCAGGAGGAGATAGGGAAACAGGTTTGCCTGATGGACCACTGAACATCAGTTATGGACCAGAAACTGAGGATCAGGACCATTTAGTGTGTGCTGAGGGATGTAGTCATGGGGGACAGGAGAAGAGGAACAAAGTGGGGGAATGGAGGCCATATGATCTCAAAATTCATGTGCAGAAGTTGAGAGGAAAGGTTTACGTTGAAGGTGGATCCCCACCAGAAGCCAAAACTACGCCCTGCGTAGAGTTCTCACTGAGGGCTATTACCTTGGTAAATTCTCCAGGTTCCAACCTTCCTGACAGTCCACATTTCTGTGTGGGGTTTCCTGTGATTCCAGGGAAGGTGACCCCAGCCTCCTGCCCTGAGGTGAAGCTCCTTACCTAGTTTAAGCCACTTCACAACCTACATTTATCTCCTTGTACTCTTGCCCCAGCGACTGGTTCTAAGGAAGGTGTATGACCTGAGCTGGTCCAATAAGTTAATCTTAAGTCTTTGGTTGGGGGGGTCCTAGGATAAATAAGAGCAATGAAAAACCATGTTCACACAAAACATGTACACAGATGTTACAGCAGCTTCGTTTGTAATTTCTGGGAAAAAACTGGAAACAACCATTAACAGGCGAATGGTTACACCAATGTTGGTACACCGATGCTGTAGACCACTGCTCAGCTATAAAAATAAATGAGTGAGTCATTGACACAACAGCCTGTGGAAACCTTCAGAAAATTAAGCTTAGTGAAAACATCCTATTCCAAAAGGTGACTTGCTGCATGATTGCATATATAGAACATTCTTCAATGACAAAATTAAAGAAATTAGAGGAATTAGTGGTTGCCAGGGATCAAGGAAGAGATGGGGCAAAGGAGAATTGGACATGACTATAAAAATGTGATATGACGGATCCTTGTGATGACTGAGATGTTGTGTATCTTGACTCTATTAGTGTAAATATCCTGATGATTGTATTTTCTGCAGTGTAGTGTAGGTTTGCAAGATGGCACCATGGGGAAACTGGGTAAAGGTAAGTGTATCTTTTCATATTATTTCTTAGAACTACATGTGAACCTATAATTATCTCAAGATAAATAGATTAACTTTTTAAAAATGTTCAAGGTAACCATTAAAATAATAATACTGTATTATATATATAGCACCATATACATAATATATAATACATAGTACTATCATTTTAATAGTGTAGGTAATTGCACTTAATTAATTGTATTTAATGGCATATATATTTCACTATAAAGCTATTACAGGGTACATTCATATAATAAAATACTACTAAGTAATGAAAAAGTAATAAACTCCTGATAGAAGCAAGGACATAATTCGATCTCAAAACCATTATATTGAGTGAAGGAATCCTGATACAAGAGAATACATATTTTATAATTCAATTTTATGAAATTCTAAAATAGACAAAAATTAATCTATGGTAGAAATAAAATTAGAATATGTTTGTCTCTTTAGAGGGGCGAGTGCAGATTGACTGAGGAGGGTAGGAGTCATGAGAGAATATTCTGTATAATAATATTTTCTTTCTTATTAGGGTCTTGGGTTACACAGGTGCCCACATTCATTAAAACTCATTGAATTGTACTTTTAAGATATGTTCATTTTGTTGTACATAGAGTTTATCTAAAGAAACTATAAGCAAATATTGAATTCTAGTAATTTTGTACATTCTTAAGTGATTAGGGATAATGTGTATCAATGTTTGCAACTTACTTTAAATCCTTTTAAAAAATAAAGTGAATGTTGAATGAATAGGGGATGGATAGATGGATAGTTATGAGAAACAAATACAATAAATGTTAATGTAGAATCTAGGTCATGGGTATTTGTGTTTTCACTGTATAATTCTTTCAATTTCTCTTTATGTTTGAAAATTTCTGTAAGAAAATAAAATGCTAACAGAGGGAATATATCATAATAAGAACAGGAATAATAACATAAACTTTGTTAATCTAAAAGAAACCAGGAAAGGAGGAAGAAAGAAACAAAGAATAAAAAGGTCACATATCTGTGCCCACATTTGATCTAAGTGAACTAAACTGTCTAATTAAAAGATAAAAAATGAAAGCTTGGATTTTAATAAAAACAACTTTATGCCATTTACCAGAGATACATTTTAAATATAAGGACACAGATGGATTTGCAGTAAAAAGATCAAAACAAAACAAAACAAAACTAACCAAGAAGAGGTAGCATGACTATATTAGTATCAGACATAGGATGTTGTCTTAGCTCAAGCCATATAATAAAATACTACTGACCAGTTGTCTTAAACAACAGAAATTTGTTTTCTCGCAGTTGTGGGGGATGGAAGTCTGATGATCATGGTCGTTTTCTACTGAGGACTCCTTTGGAGCTTGTGGATAGCCCCCTCCTCTCTCCGACCTCATATGGCCTTTCCTTGATGAGTACACCTGAAGAGAGAGAGTGAGCGCTCTTCTTCTAAGGAGGGCACTAATTCTGTCATGAAGACCGCACTCTCATGACTTCATCTAACCCTAATTACCTCCCAAAGACCTCATTTCCAAATACCATTACACTGGGAATTAGGACTTTAATATTTGAATTTCTAAAACACCCTTTCTATAATAAAGGTAAAACATATTAGAGATTTAAAAACACATTTTTCAATACTAAAGATTCAATTCAATAGAAAGTTTAATGATCCTTAATTTGTATGCACCTAATAACAGCTTTAAAATATATAAGGATTATGTTGACAGATCTAAAAGGAGGAATGGACAAATTCACAGTTACAGGTTTTTTTTTCTTTTTTTTTGTAGGTGACTTTGTTATGAATCTTTTGTTTGGAATAGCAGAAACTAAATCAAATTAGGTTAAGTTAAAATTATCCTCTGGTTTCTGGTAAAACTGTTCAATATTTTTTAATGTGTTGCTAATTTGAATTCTTTTACTATTGAATTTATTGTTCAACTCTTTCTATCAAAGTAATGTGGCAATTATGTTTTAAATACCCCCTACTCTTCCCTTATTTTAGCTGGTTACTAATGATTGCCATTTTAGTTTATAGATTCAGAGCCCTCTTGAATCTTCATTAATATGAAAATTTCTCAAATTGGTTTTTTTGTGTGTGTTTTTGTTTTGTTTTGTTTTGTTTTGTTTTGTTTTGCAGTAAATGTGAATTAGAGAGAGAATTCTTCTCCAGAGTCGTCTTCTCAGATGTCTTCCAACCCAGCACGCTTCAGGGAGTGCTTCAACCATTTCACTGAGGCTGAGCCCTTGAAGGCACCCTACTGGGCCAGCCTCTTATGATTTTTACCCTGAGGTGAGCCCTTGACCTTCAAACTGGGGAATGTCAATGAGGACCTGTTAAGGTTCATCAAATTCCTTCCTGATCACAATGCTTTCCCACAAGAAGTGGAATTAGGGGTTTGGCTTTTCTTTCTCCATCAGTCCATCCTGATTAGGAATCTCTATGTAAAAGAAACCTTGAAGTATTTGGTAAGAAAATGACACCCTTCTTAGTTTTCAGAAGCAAGTTTGCCTTCTGGAGTAGTTTTTGATGGCTGGAGCTATGGGGGAGTATATACTCCATCATCCCACTGGAGGCTTACCCCTAACATCTCAAACATCCATAGCTTGTTTATTCTTTTATTTATAAAGCATTTATTGAGCACACATACATACTGGGATCTACGGTTCTTCCGATGGATGAATAAGTTAAGAGCTTGATATGGTCCTCGCCTAATGCGGCTAACAAGCCAACAGATTTCTTGTCTTTTCTGAGATCCTAAACGACTCATTGCAAATGGCAGACAATCCACATAATCGTTTTCTAATGACGATCTGCCACCTTGTGCTGCTGCTTATCCTTCTGTGTTGGTCATACTGGATTCCTTGCATGTTAAGTCCAGAACCATCTCCTAGGCCCTGCTTCCATCCCCTTGTCTAAACCACGCAAAGAACTTTTCACTGATTTAATCACTGTGCTGTGATGTCAACACGCCTGTATGTCTACGTTTTTTGTTTCTTTTAATGCTCCCTGAATGGGCAGCCTAGTCTACCCAAAAAAAGTGCCAGAAGATATATTCCATCCACTTGAGGTCTTGATGTTGGAGTTTAATGATATTCTGTCATTGGAGGTTTTCCCCGAGCGGCGGTAGTGATATGTCTCATGCAATGGCCGCTGCTTGGAACTCATGTCCCCAGTAGAACTGATGACAAAAAATGGGAGAGGACGGCATGACTCTGAACAAACAAATCCAGTGGCAGCTGGCCAGGCCACAGCGGCAAGCCACTTCTGGTAGATTTGGCTGCTGAACTTTCAAAGTCAGCTTTGTGGAGTGTGTTGCTATGCTGATCGTAGCTGTGACCTTGGTTACTTTTTGTGACAAACTGGGGTGGGGGAAGTGGGATTGCCTACTCATAATATTGAATTTTATCTAGAATAACTCTTGACTTTTGTTTTTTATTGCTTTTTAATTTCACCAAGCCAGAACTGTAGGGTTGGGGCTAAAGTAGGTGATGTTTCTGAAGGAAACAGGCTACTTATTGGTCCCAGGTGGCACTGAGGCTTTTGATCCTAATGCAACCATGTTTAAAGCAATGCCTGGGACCTGTAAAACTGGTCATTTTATTACAGAAATACATTACGCTTTCGGTTAGAAAATGCCCTTGTTGGGAGCTGGCGCTGATTGGCCAATGGCACACTCAAGTTTTGCAGTCACTTTTTAACCAAATAATACCTTAGGTCTTAAAAACATCTTTGCTTGTGTAGTTCAGGGAGAGAAAAAACATTCTAGATGTATGGGAAGATGGAACCAAGGGCACTTAAATAAGAAAACGATTCAACAAAGCCACAGATTATTTTAAATGACACTGAAACAGAAATTTGCTAGTTCATAAATTGTTATTAACGATCGTGCCAATGCTTTGCAATTATCACTTGTTTATTATCTCACCATCTCGTTTGATCCTCATAACGGCCATATGGGATGGGAAAGGCAAGATCATTACGCCTGCTGGTGAGAGGAAGAAAAAGGTTCACAGGACAGAAACGATCCAGTCTCATGTGGCCACTGACAGAGGTGGGTCTAGAATTGATGACTTTTATTCCAATCATCCAGACCGTTTCTTCCAGGTTCTTTCTGCTGCTAATGATCTACAGGTCTGGGAGCATCTTGAGAGGAGTCTTCTGGTCCAAGGGTTCAGAGATGAGCGGAGTTGGTCCGTTCTGGGAAAAGGAAAAGCTTTAGGTGGCCAAGATGGAATATTAAATAATGAGACCCTTCCATTTTTTCCTTTCTTTGTATTGTTGGCCAAGGAGAAAGTGGTAAAACTTGAAGACCACCAGAAACACACGCTATCATCTGTTATTTTGCTTATAAAGGACTGGCCCCCTTTAGTGACCAACGCCACCTCATCATCATCTTTCCAGTGGAAATAATTCTGTTAAGAGCCATCCTTCTCTACGAGTGCAACTTTATGGAGCAGACCAGAGGGAAAAGTAATTGAATTTAATAAAAGCTGTTCTCAATATAAAGCCACAGGGAAATACATTTAACTTCAAAGCCAAGATGCATGGTTCTTAAATATAATTAATTGCCTGGCTGTTTCTTCCATCAAATCTCAATTTGACAGTAAAGAAGTGAATTCTTTGTCATTTTTAAAAATTTTATAGTAACGTGAGTTCTCCATTGATAGTTATGGGTAGATTGGTAAATGCCCTTTTCAGAAATGTCATTCTTGCAATCTATCAAAGTTGCCCCAGCTGGAAGGTCCTCCCGTCTGTTTAGGAGAGCTAGAAAGCATGTTAGGTAATCTCAACAGAGCTGTCAAAGGGGGAAATTTGGAGAACAGCACTTTCTCCCTCTCAACCTCCTCCCCCACTTCCTTTTTTAAAACTTTCCTTCAAAAGAAAAAAGAAATATTCAGAGAAAATTCTTTTCTAAGCAACCCAGTGAGAGAATATCTCTGGGTTTTGGTGCCCTTGTTTTCAAGGGCTAAGGATGGGTTAAACAGAGATTTTTAGAAGTTAGGAAGTTTGCTCGCCATTGTCTGAAGCCCTGAATGCCTCCAACTCAGCAGATTACGAAAGTGGAAAGTGTTCCTGGGGGAAGGAAGAACCCGCAGGCTTGCTGGAGGGACTTCTGACTTGGAAGACCTGTCACTCTGGGGTCCAGAGCTCCTTACCAGGCGATCGTCCATTGTCACCTAAGGGCTGGCCCCTTCCTACTCTCCCTACTCCTCTCCCTGTACCTGGGGAGGGGCGCATTCCTCAGTCTCTGAATCCCCATAAGGAGAGAAAGTGGATCTAAGAAGGGAAAGGTTATTTTGAGAACACAGTCTATAGAAGACCTTCTGCCCCAAATTCGTTTTCACAAAGAACAAGCACAGGACATCCCAGATGAGCCTGAATGGGAAGTTTGCCAAAACAACATCTGTATCTTTAGCCTCACAAGTTGCTAAGAGAGACAGTTTTTCAGCAAGAGGCCACTTCCTTCTGTGTTACTTGCATTTAGAAGTGTCTCTGGGAAAAATAACACACGGTTGAAAAAGAGAGATGGTAACATACGCATGAACACGTGTATTTTAAAAATTTAATAATATCAAATTTCCAACAAAATTTGAAGACAAAAGTTATATGTATGAAAGTATCGACTGTGGAGTTATCCATAATAGTAAAATACTAAAATCACATAAACGTCCAAATGAAAGGTATTGCTTAAAAAAGCTACAGTGCATTTACTTGGTAATATAATAATGCAGTTATTAAAACGTGAACTATAAAGGCTGGGAGGAATATGGAAAAGTGTTTATGACAGAATATAAAATTTAAAAACACAAGTATGCATATAGGGCTTGCAACTATGTAAAAGAGTTTAAGGGCAAAGACGAGAAGTAACTACTATATAAAGAGGAAAATATTTATGTTGGGATAATGAAATCACAGGTGGTTTTAAAACATCTACATTTTATTTCATAGCACGGTATGTATGTTTTATAATGAAAAAACACAGTAGAAGCGTTGGAGCCGCTATCAGGCACTTCTTAGCCACTCATGGAGGACTTTCAGCTTTGGGTGCTCTGCACCCATAGTCAGCTGTTGGATTCGAGCCACAGGCCCGGAGAGCAGGACGGTCTGTGTATGATTGGAAAAGCGTTGCGTTCTCCATCTGCCCTGTGAGCCAGACAGACCCCTTCATTTCCCCCTGTTCACAGCTCTCTGCACTCTCGGAGTTAGGTAATCTTCAGCTGGCCAGATGGATCAACAGTTGGAGGGGCCTCCTTTGGGTTTTATAAAGAGCAAGATTATTGAATGCTTTCTGATGACTCAGTTCCCATCAGAGGGAATTTATGGTGAGCAGTGAGGAGCTTGGGGGACTGCTGACTGCGGGGATGAGCCCATCTACCCACCTTCTCTGAGTAGCAGCTCCCCAGAGAACATTTCTGTGATGACAGGGGGTGCCGTGGTGTGGGAGCGGGCTGGCAGAGCCCCCCAGGAGGCTGTCTCCATCAGACTGGAGGTCAGAGAGTCTCTGGACGCAGGCCTTCTGCAGCAGAGCCTGGAAAGAACTGGTCGGCGAGCCCCCTCGCAGTCTGGATGGAGAACTGGTGTTTGGGAGGGGGCCCGTGTCACTTGGCAATAACAGGAGGAGGAGGCCCCGAGGTGGGGCTCCGACCCACGGGCTAAGCAAGCAGGTCTTGAACGACATGGAAGGGGCCATGTGATCTGGCTCATGTTCCCTGCCCACTCTGGCCTCGCTCCGGGCCCTCCAGCCTGCTGGGCTTTGCTCAGTGTGTCCCACGTGACCGCCTTTGTCCTTCTGCAGGTGCTTGTGCCGTCTCTTTCCAGTTCTGGGACGAGACTTCCCCTTTTCTCCACAGTTTGTCTTTTCATCCTTCTTCCTGCAAGAACACGCATAGAGGGCTTTCTCTCTCCCCCATGCAAAGTCTGTCGTCCCCAGTTTGATTATTCTCTGTTTCGACGTCGGGCTTGTCTCTGTCAAGCAAGGTCGTGGCCACAGAGAGTATCATTGGTGTTGACGGGCTTGCTGCTCTGGCTTTATTCTCTCCTCCTTGCGGGACCGGGAGCTGGGCGACACCAGGGACTGCGTTGGTCTCATTTGCCCCTGCATGCCGGCCACCAGCACGGGGCTTGGCACATCGTGGGGGCTCCGTTGGGATTTGCTGAGTGCATGTGCATCGGGAAAAGTGGGGTGAGCCAAGACAGCATTTTCTTCATCAGAGCCCACTCTGAGGGCCTGGCCTCGCTTACCTCTGGCACAAAGCTTGCTCCCTGCTGCTCATGGCCTCTGGGGCTCAAGACTTGATGTTCTTTGAGTCCGAGACAGTCCAGACCACCTGGGAGATGCTGCTCTCCTGCTGAGCCCTCAGAAGGGGAGTGACACAGACTGAGGACTGTCCATCTTAAAACTTGGGTCCCCTGCCAATCTGGAGGTGGGGTGGAGGGAGGGAGAAATGCAAGGGTGCGCTTGACAATTGGAATAAAGTCTTGGTGATCATTGCTGAGTGACATAAAGATGCTGAACCGAAGGTAGTCAAAATGGAACCCCTTAGAGCCTAGGGTGCCTCGATGGCCACTGGAAGGCAATGCAGCTGGCCAAGGATTCTGTGGAGGACGGGGCGTCGAGAATCATTGCTAGACCCTCTAGCATCCAGGGGGAGGGGTGCTGTGGGTGGAAGAAAGGGAAGGAAAATTCTAGCACAATGCTGGTTACTGATTTGGTCTCTGGCTGGGAGTTTCTTGCACACCCAGCCTCCTGGTAGGAGGTGCAGCCCTCATATTTCTTTCTTAAGACTCTTGATTCAAAGTCTAGTTTTCTTGCTTATGCAAGTTTTTCAAGAGAGCCTTTTAAAGGCAATTTCTCATATTTTTAGGAAATGAGAGGTCAGTGTTAGTTGCCATTGTGCTCTTGTGGCTAGAGATCAAGGCAGGAATAACCCTGAAGTGAGCATCTCTGGCCAATAAATAGTGCAATCAGCAGGAGGAATCCTGCCTCCTAATTTCTAGTCCAGCCTGTCTCGTGAGTCGCATTTTAGAAGGTGGCAGCTTTATTAGCCTTCCAGTCTTATAAACCAATAGCTCAGGACTCCAAAAAAAAAATGATTTTGCCAAAATTTATTTAACTCTTTCCATATTGGAATATTGTGGTTGGTTCCACTTTGCTCCTATAAATGATGCTATAATAGACATCCTTGTATATATGTCTTTGTATATATTTTTTCTCCTAGGAAATTCTTAGTTCCCAAGAATCAAATATATTAGAAAACATTTAAATATTTTGTTGTGAAATGTAGCACACACAAGAGTGCATATAACACATGTATGGATTAAAGAACAGTTATGAAATTAACATCTGAGAATCCGCCACCCAGCGCATCACGCCCCATCTGTACCCACTCACTGACTACTGACCTTGTCCTGGTCTCTCCCTTCGGAGATAATCACTGCGATTATGGTTCATTATTGTGAATTTTGTTACCACTCATGCATACTTTCCCTAAAATACACACATGCGCCTATTTTCATTTTGCATGTTTTAGCCTCTATATACATGGAAACAGACCCTATCTATTCTTCTGTGACATGCTTTTATTCACTTGATATTATATTTCTAGGGTTTAAGCAAATAGCTACTCGTTGTTACTTTTCTTTACTATATATTATTCCTTCAAATAACTATCTCCCAGCTTAGATCGATTTTGCTGTTTTGGGATTTCGGGTGTTTCTGATTTTTGCTCCACAGACAATGCTATCATAGCTGTTTTGTCCATGTTTCCTAGTGCACATGGACAAGTGTTTTCTGTAAGTGAAATTGCGGTCATATTCACACCCCACATGTTCATTATTGCTATCCCCGTGTTCTGTAATGAAAGCATAGGCGTTTTTAAAGCAGCCTAGGGAAAGTTCCAGGGTTTCCTGATACTGAAGTTGGGGTGAACCGTTCATGGGACAAACAGACTTCCAATATCTCTCTCTCCTCCCCTGAGACACCAGCGGCCTACCCACCTGTGCGGAAAGCATCCCTCTGGCCCAGGTGAGAGCCGGGAAGAGTCGGGCATTTCCCAAGCTCGGTCGTACCTAAGCTGCATAGCATGATGTCTCCTGACTTAGACGCAAGTGGGCACAGTGCTTTGAGCAACCTCTGGGAGCAGGACTAAGGGAAGACGTGTCTACTGAGTTCCTCGACTGTATGAAGCAAATCGTCAGGCACTTTACATAGTGTTTCATTATCTCCTTTAATCTTGGGGGCTACTCTTTGACATAAAGAATATAGTCCCCTTTTGCAGGTAGGCAAACTGAGGCTGATGGAGGTTGAGAAACGCCTTCAAGGCCACTGTCAGCCGGTGGTGAAGGTGGGACTCCAGTCTTGCCTTGCCTGGTGCTGTCTTCTCACCGGCGACGGAGACAATGGCCGACCCAGGACTGGTGCTCTGTCGCTGTCTGTGATCGCATGAAGGGGGAAAGAAAGACAGGAAATGGGAGATACTGAAAAACCTCACCAAACCCCAACTCTGGCAGGCGTCAGTGTCCAGCGTCAGTCCACGGAGGGCTGGGACTGTTGCCGCCCTCCCCGGGGGAAGAGCAGGTAGGACATCGCCAGGGTGTCTTTGCCGTAGGGGATGACCAGGGCTCTGCACGGCCACCTGTCTTGGGGGACCCGTCCTGTTTTCTGACCTTTGGAATGACCTCCCGTGAAGCAACAGCTGGAGGGGCAGATGTTCCCCTGTCTGGGTGAGGGCCAGGCACTGGCTCTTCTGTGCTTGCTCAGGAAGCCTCCAGACGGTAGGCCAGCCCCCTGTTTTTAACTGCGGGATTTCAAAGAGACTTGTGAAGAGGACTTCCTAATCCCGTCAAGCCCTGGGGAGGGGATGGTATTATGTCCAGGTTGGGGTGGGGAGGGCCCGATGCATTGTGGAAGTCGTAAATCAGGGGCTGGGTAGCTGGGGGCAGCCGAGAAATCCTCTGAGAGCAAAAACGCAGCCCCGGGGCCCAGGTGCAGCTCCTGACTGAGGGGCTTCTGGCCCTCACTGTGGTCTCTGGAAGCCGGGGGAGGGGGTCCAGGTGTCCTCATCCTTTCAGTGTCTGAAAACCCATCCCCGAAGGTTGCCCCTCATCCCTCAGACCTCGACATGCCGCCCCTGCAGACGTTTTGGAAAACAAAAACAAGGAAGCAAACAAACTAGGACCTGTCGCCATAACTTATGTTGATGCTGTCGTGGAAAGAGAGTGTGTCTTTTGAAAGAGATTCATTTTAAAACATGGATCTGTATTACGGGCTCCATAATCAGCGGGCATTGCTACTTGAAAGACTGAGAACACTTCATAATAATAACAAATAAATGCGTGTATATATCTATACGTAATGTATTTATATTTTTGTCATACCTTATTTAAAATTTCTGAGGCGCCTGGATGGCTCAGTTGTTAAGTGTCTGCCTTCAGCTCAGGTCATGATCCCAGGGTCCTGGGATCGAGCCCTGTATCAGGGGGTCCCTGCTCGGCAGGAGGTCTGCTTCTCTCTCTCTCTCCCTCTCCCTGCTTGTGTTTCCTCTCTCGCTGTGTCTCTCTCTGTCAAATAAAAAAATAAAACCTTTCCAAAAAAAAAAAAAAAATTTTCCAAGGCCTTTATTCTAGACCAAGATAACCTTGGCTGCCTTGGGTTATGAAGTGTTGTTCTTCTCACCTTCTATGCGAATGGGTATTAACATATTTTTATGTACTCTATTTTATGTCCATATATAAAGAGGCAGTTATATAATTACCTTTATATTACATACATAAATTTATGATATAATTATGCATATGTTACTGTATATTATATCTACTTTTACAGTCTACATGCAAGTGTGTAAACAGAATATTTTACGTTGTGTACGTTTATAGTCACATGATCTATATATAAGTTCATAAAGATAGTAGTAACGATGTAGATCTATTTATGCATATTTAAATATATATATTTAGGGGCGTTATATGAATTAATGCACGTCACCATGGGCATCAGGGGGAGGGGTGATCAGTGTCTCAACTCACACAGGAACAAAGCGGAGTGACAGCAAACAAGAGTTTGGGTTTCCCCTTCCTGCTGTTGCAATCATACCAGATCTCTCAGCCGCCCAGGTATTGCATCTGAGCTCTCCTCGTGGAGCGTATCAGCCTTGCAAGTCTTGTAAAGCTGCAGGCTTGTTAATCTAGAAGGCTGGGCAGATGGACTAACTGAAGCTTTAGTCATTATACTTAATTGGGCGAGTGGCCCTCAGAGCTGTCTATAAACTGTGTGTTCACAGTGAGGTAATTAATAACGCCACTTCCTTTCGGGAGACATATCATTAGCCATTATTTCTAGAAACATGACATTGATCTCTTTATTCAGAGAGGTAATTGCAGGTTTCTGAAAAGAGTGTATGGTTTACCCAACAATTCCCCACAAATGACATCATCTCTGAAAAGTAAAACCCACAAAATCTGTCATTTTAAATCTATAGTTGGGATTTTGTTCCCTAGGTGGTAAAAGAAGACTCTGGAAAAAAACTAATAATGAACTATTTTGGTGTGGAAATAAGCATGAATGGTAAGTTTTTTATTTTTATTTTTTGAAGATATTAGTCATCTCTTTATGAGCCTGGGTGAAGAGTTGAGTTTGTGCTTGCTAGGATTCTAGCAAGAAGCGAAACAAAGTCATGATAAAAGGAAAAAAAATTAAAAAATTAAAGGTTTACAACTGCCTTTAGATAATAGTTTTCTATTCTGTCTAACAACATGCTCCCAAATAAATTCCATTTCAACATTAACATGTGAAAACCCATGACTTCCAAAATCCAATTCTTAACATTAAAAGTAGAGAGACGCAACACAGGACTTGACATTTGCATTGATTGGATTCTATACTGTGGAGCAAGAATCAAAGGAGAATTTCAGAACAGTTTTTGCTAAACCCTCTACCGTCAACAATCCTACTTTCAGTGTGTACATTAAATTGAAAAAAAAAAAAAACTCACTTGCCACATTTCACCTTTTTAGGGTCTTTAAAGGTAATGGGATGACGAAAAAGACACAAGACCTTTCTTCATGTGGATTATTTGCTTGCCAGTTTCAAATTCTTGTCTGGTTTGGAGAATACCCGAGTCCACTTGAGAAAGGGGAGGTCAGTAAATTAGAACAAGGGAGCTTATTTAAATCAACTGGAAGATCAACTGCTTCCAAACTCTTTTGTAAACTTTATAGTGTGAACCTTGTATTTGTTGATGAATTCCTCAAACTGTGATTTTCCAAAGCATCCTTCTTTTTATAGACTTGCTTGGCACCAACATCCTTGCTTTTTTGGGTAGAATTCTAAATGGAAAACATAGAACCTCTAAACTTGCCATAAATCAGCGTTTCTCAATTATATTAGAGGGATACCAAATGTGCAAGATACTGCAAATAAATTTAGAACATAATGCATTTGCTGGTCTCCTCTTGGGAGCTGCCTATGCCTGTTGCCATATTAAAGGTCCTGAGAAGTCCTGTAGAGAAAGAAGGTGCTTAGCCTTGTTAACCTGGAGGAGTTTTGTTTATTTGTTTGTTTTATTTCATTTTGTTTTTTAAATTTTATTTATTTGAAAGAGAGAGAACGAACAAGTAGTGAGGAGGGGCGGAGGCAGAAGGAGAAGCAGTCTCCCCGCTGAAGAGGGAGCCGGACATCGGGCTCCATCCCTTGGGATCATGGCCTGAGCCTAAGGCAGATGCTTAACTGACTGAGTCACCCATGCTCCCCAACTTGGAAGATTTTTTTTTAAAGTTTTTTTTTACTCTTTTAGCTTTCTGCACTATTTTAGATGTGTATAATAATGGGTTAAAGCAAAACAATTTTTTTTTTCATAATACCTGTTAACATCCTGCAGAGTTAATATATCTTGAAACTCTTAGGAAACATTGTCCTGAATATTGCCCTTTAATCTATTTGTTGAGTTTCTTTTCTTTTCAGATACACAAGAGAATCACCTATCTATGGATCTCCTGATGACATATGAAAACTTTAAATTTGGAAACTATTGAGTGTCACAGGTGTGAGGTTATTTCTCAGATAAAAAGAGTTTTCACTGTTCCTCAAAGCTGGCAAGACGGTATTGAGAGCGGATTTGCATTCAGCCTGAAAATAGAAGGGCAAAGACGTTTTTCATTAAGGAGTTGTAATCAGCAATACGTCTACATTGCTAGAAATAAATTCAAAATTTGAAGAGAAACTTGCTGAAAGAAAATGTCTCTCTGTTAAATTTTAGGTTCAAATAAATGATGGAATTAAAAACGATGTTTGAATGCCTAAATAATTATTTTAAAGATAATCCTAAAATGTCATTTAATGTCTCAATACCAAATGGGTAGATACTGGATTGGATAATTTGGCATTTTAGGATTTGGAGACTTGGAGAGGGTATTTATGGCTTATGAGTTTTAAAGCCATAATCTCACGATGATTTTGGCTAACGTTATTAACAGCTACATCTTAAATGTCTATGCTTTGTTTAATATATTGAATTTATTAGTACAGTTGTCTGTTGGATTTTATTTTTAACCTGGCAGGAACATATGCATTTTAATCTAAATTTAATCTAAATGCTCAAATTTATCTTCAAATGCTTTACTTAGTTAATTATGCAGACATATCTTGCTAATGCAGCAAACAACTCTATCCGAGGTGTACTTTGGATGCTTAGAATAAGAATTAAAAATTCTTTGATTAAAACAAATCACTCCCATTAAGAATCAAAAACTCCATTTTCCTCTCCCAAATTCAGATCCTGAATGTCTTTGTTCATATAACTGCCACCAGTGGGGCTTCACTAAGGGGGATGGGGACACCACAGGAGATCCTTGGGATGGGGTTCTGGGATAGCTACTGGGATGGTCTCTCTGAAGAGCATCCTTTTAGGGTTTCTTAGTTTTTGGGGTATTAAAAGGTACTGATGAATCTAATGTTTTCCTAATGTATGGATTATTCTATGGGTGACAAACAATGAAAAAGTCTTCTGAGGGGGTATTTAAGTTAAAAAAATGAATCTTGGCTATGTCAAATGAGTGCATCATGATGTTTTTGTCTATCCTTTCCTGCCTTGGCAGGGCTGATAAAATCAGAAACTTCACTACCTTTGGATTTTTAAGTAGGAAAGAAAGACCAGATTTAGGCCTGGATGCCTCTCCCTGGGCCCACTGAACCCGAACCAAGTGGTTGTGGATTTGCAGGAACAAGAGCTCCTTTGTCATTTTCATTAATCAAACCCACCGAGCCAGATGAATGGGAGGCTTTTTTAAAAGTAAAATAATGCACTAGAATTTGGATGTGTTTCTCTTTAATTAGTTTGATGAGCCCCGAGTCGGAGGACTTGTCAAACACCTGGCATTACCCCCGCGCTACTGACCTAGGGGGAAAAGGCAGGAGAGGCGACAGGGCGGAGGCAGGTGGAATTAGCTGAATGAGGGGCCTTTTCTGCCCGCCTGTGCTCCAGATGAAAAGAATCATTACCACAATGATACTTCTAATTATACTGTCATTAGGATACGTCTTCGGTTTGCTGTGGTGCGGGGAGACTTGCCTTTAGACAACATGATCCGGGAGATGGTGAGAGCAGGGAGGCCTGGGAGGCATTTAACCCCTTCACCAGAGGCAACACCATTTCAGTCCTGGACGTCGACCCTAAGAGTTTTCCATTTGCCCTACTCCGTTCTTCCCATGTTGCTCGTGAAAGGTGTCAAAACAGGCACTACCTAGGTCACTGTGGGCAAAGGCATCGGTGAGGGACTCGGGTGCACCCAGTTACCCGCCAAGTCACACGTGGCATTTCCAGGCCTCCGTGTTCAAAGTTCCCCTCAAGCTCAGACAATGGACATGTTGACTGTGGGAGGTAACAGCGATCTAACCATCCATGCGCCACTGGGTAATAAAGGACCAATGTTACTTTGAGATGGATTCCCAATGCTAGTGCAACAACAGTGGCTGCGACATTAAGGGTAGAAGGCTGTGTATCTGTCCGTGGAGGGGTGGGACTCAGAGGGGACAGGTATGGGCTTTGGAGCTTGATGGGCCTGGATTTGAATCTCGGGCTCTCAACTAGCTAGATTTTTGACCTTGCATAGATTACAAATTTCCAAGCCGAGGTTCCCCTTCTGCAAAATGGAGATTAGTAATCGTACCCATCTCACAGAGCTGTTAGGAGAAATAACAGATAATTCAGGTACACTGCTAGATAGTACTTAGAAAACATATAGTAAACACTTAGTGGATGGTTGTGAGACGGCTATGTAAAAAAGTTTTCCTAAAGTGAGTCTTTTCCCTGAAACGATCAGTCTATCGGAAGTTCCTGCTTGTGTTAGGATGAAGGAGGGCGCCACGGACTCCCTGTTTCTGGGGTTTAATACTAGGTCCTTTCCTGTGCATGCCAGTTACAAAATGCCTGAAGAAGTCCGGTGGGTAAACGAAATTCTTTATTTTTTAAGTCTGCATTGAATACAACAAGCTCCTCAAAACCGTTTTGGTATAAGTACCTGATAAGACACATTTTCCTAAAAAATGTGACATTTTGGATAGTGAGAATGATACTCTTCGGAAGACTCTCTGAATATTTTTGGACTTTATTCTTCAGGATAATAAACCATGATGGCCCAAAAGGGGTCACGGATTTTAGCATGAATAAATCTGCCTGTTGACATCTTTTAAATTCTGTCTGCTCCCAGCCTTCAACTGGAGCTAAGATTTTAAAAAACATTTTGTTTCATTTATTATGTATACACATAAATGGATTTACACGTAGGTTGGGAATTTGAACTATTTGGAAGAAAGTCAGTATTTATATTGAAAGGATTCTTAACGTTTCATGGCTATTCCTTTGAGAATAGCAATCCTATACACGTCTGTATTGAACAATGCTCTAGGGAGACCGCAATTTAAACTATTTTAAAATAAGTCGTTCTCAAATTTCATACTTAGAGGGTGTGGATGTTTCATGAAGCATAATGAAAAGAATATATTGGGATAATTAATTTAATGACAAATATCACTGAAGACTCACTGTGTTGAGTGGTATAGGGCGGGTACAAAGCACGCATCAAAGGAAGTAGGCGTCATCAGAGGACACACGTGCACACACTCTTTCTATGCAAATATTATGCAAAATATATTGTGTGTATATATGTGTCAGACAGTGGTGTAACTACATACGTATCCCAGGTAATTATTGACTACTGAAAAAAATATCAAGAGATTGTTGTCATATATTTCTAACTCAGTAATGAGATTTTCGTTAGGTGAGATAATTCTTCTTCCCCTTCCTCCTCCTCCTCTCCTTCCCCTACTCCTTCTCCCTCTCCTTCTCCCTCTCCCTCTCTTCTCCTTCTTCCTCCTTCACTTATTTATTGTTTTTAAGTCCCTGCCATGCTTATTTTAAAGTTTACACATATTATGAGTTTCGTATCATGCTAAACTTGAATTATGAGCTCTCAAGGCGCGCTAAATCTATGAGCTAGTTAATTTCTACAACCATTGTAAAGATGACATTGTATTGCTATGAATTTTAATTAAAATGGCAGACTTTGTTTAATCCTTTTATTAAAAAAGCTCCCTACAATGCAAGTCAAAAGTTTATGTAAGAAAGCAGTGAATTTTTGAGATGTTTGAATGTCTTTTCTGCTCAAATGTCATAAACATAGTCCTCCATCAATCTGGTTTTCCTTTTCAAGGCCATTTTCCACCTATTTTGTATAAAAAGTAGAGCCTGGAATTTGCTTTAAATATAATTAGGGCCCTAAAATGTATGGTTGCTCTCTGAAAACTCTATCTCCGAGCTCTTTTGCAATACAAGTTAATTAACTGGATTTAGATATTTGCAAGATGATATATTTAATGGGATTACCGCTCATATAATGTTCTCAGTGACTGATTTGCAATCTAAGCTCACAGAACCGAGTGCTGAATTTCCAGCTCTTTGAGAGTTAATGTTGTGTTAAAGAAAAGTACAATTTGAACCTCATTGTTCATGAATAGGTGAGTTATTCCCGTGAAATGGAGCCGGGTCCTACAAGGGCTGCAGCGGGCAGATGCGTGATCAGGAGCTCGCAAACCATCACATTCCAGCCACGGCCCCAGGTAGCTGGATCCCCACACCTGAACTCCTGACAAGTTCAAGGCAATTGTGTGTCTCGTCAAAACATAATGGCCCCATTATTCACTGTCTGTCTCCCAAGTGGGATCAATTAGATGCTTCTGCTCCCCAGGCTTAAAGATAAACACCTATGTTTTGGTTGGTCGAGAGTTAAAATGAAACCATATACAACCACTCTGAACCCCTAGATCTGGCCATTGTGAGCTCCAAATGTTCCAAATCCACCTCTCAATGCAGTCATTCAAAATATTTGTGATTATTTTATAAGACTGGGTGAGAAGGTAAGTCATAATTTGCTTTGAAGGAAGATCAATAGAAAGATGTCAGCTTTTCAAAAGAAAAAAATCCCTTTCCATTCATGTCTGCCTTTGTCTTACTCTCTTTTTATTTTTTTTTGTTAAGCAAATATATTTCTGCCCATCAATTGAGTTCATGCCAATGTTATGGCTTCAGTCATTGAACATGACATCACTAATGAACATAATTTAAATCTCTCTGATCAGAGAACTACTGTAAAAATAGCATTTTAACTAAAATGTTGAAACTTTTATTAAATGTATAAATATTAGCTCAGTCAATTACTATTAAGAGAAAATTTAAATTCTCCCTTAGTTGGAAGGCTATATAATAGTATATCCAGTTTCTCATTTTCATTGGAACTTACTGAGTGAAACGAGTCTTTGTATTTGACCTAACGAGATAATTTCCAGGGATCCAGAGACATAGTCTGGGTCTGCTATCTGAGCTCTGGATCACCACTGAACTCTCTCAAGCAAAAGAATGACTTTAAAAGGAAACATCTTTCTGTAATATAGACATGACAGCTTCCCTCAGTTTTTAGCTAGGTACTCAAGAAAGTGAGCTTCTAGGTAAAAAATAAGAGTATAATTTGAATACAGGTGTCAGACCATCAGACACCAGAATCACTAAATGCCAAGAGCTAAGTCGGCAGAGACGTCATTTGGTCTAAGTTCATTTTACAGATGAGAAGTCTGTATAGTCCAAAGAGGCAAAGTGCTTTCCTGGATCAGGTGGTTACAGCTTGGACCTTGTTCAGTCCTTGAGACTCCCTGTGCGGATGGCTTAGGCTGAGGGATAGTGGTAGGGGGAACGTGAGGCATAGGAAGAAGACCAGGAGTCTGACTTTGACTTTTGTTATTTCCCGAACACTCTACAAAGTGAGTAGTAGCTCGCAGGCACACAACACTCACCTTGCCCTTGACCTGCCATAACACCCATGGATAGGAAATCCCTCCTCCAGGAGTGGTTGGGGGTCACAGGAATTGGCACCTAACTCAATCTCTCTGTAGAGATTTAGGGTGTGGCTCCCAGGGCTCCAGACCCAACTCATTGGGGTATGTCCCACTTCCCCACCCTTTCCCTTGCGCTTCTTTCCCAGCCTACTTCAAATGAGGCAATCCCTGCTTTTCTCTATTTTCCTATGCTTTCCAGTTTTGGGGGTTCACAGAAAGAAGTATTTTCCTACCTTAGTGAACTTTTCCTAAGTCAAGGGATTTGGATTCAATCTCCCAGCCCTCTTCACCTCATTAACCTCCACTCTTCCTTTAGATCTCGGCTCATTTTCAAGCCTTTCCTGACCTTCCCAACCAGGTCAATCCCTCCATCGTGTCTCTCATAACATCATGTATGTTTCCTTTGTAGCACTCCGCATAATCGTCATTTTATAGGTACTTATGTGCTACTGCTAATATAACTTCTTATTCCGAAATACTGAAGACTCATGAACATTTGGAAAATTAACATTGAGAATTCCTGCATACTCGTCAACTAGGGTCCCTGATGGTAGCCTCAATAATATTGGATGTAACCACAGTAAATTGTCAAAAGCAGGAATTGACATCGGTATAAATACTATGAATTTAGGTGAAAATCCTACTATAATTTCAACAGTCTTTACATGAACATTGTGTGTGTGTGAAGTTTTGTGAATGTTTAGATTCCAGTAACTATTGTCACGGTCAGGAGACAGAGCTGTTCCCTCGCCTCACAATCTTTCCCCCCACCATGTTATCTTTTAATAGCTGTACCCTTTCCTGGCTCTGATCCATGGCAATCATGACCTTTCTCCGTCACGATAGTTTTACAACGCTGAGAATGTTCTATAAACGAGATCATACAGTATATATTGACAGTGGCTCTTTCCATCGAGCCATTCAGGAGATCCATCCAAGTCATTTGCATGTATCAATAATTTGGCCCTTTCTATTACTGAGTAAGATTCTTGGCATGGATGTTCCACAATTGCTTCTCCACTCACCTGTCGAAAGATGTTTGGGTTGTTTCCGGTTTGGGGCTCTTAGAAATACAGCTTCTATAAACATTCCTGTCTATGTTTACATTCACACATAAACATATATTTTCATTTCTCTTGAATAAATACCCGAGAGTATTTATATATATATATATAAATACCCGAGAGTGCACTGCTAGGTGTACGGTAAATGTGTACGTTCAAAACTGCCTGACTGTTTCTCAGTGTGGCTATACCATTTACATTCCCACTGGCAGTGGATGAGAGTTCCACATGCTCGTTACCATTTGCTATTGTCCCTGTTCCTTAATTTAACAATTCTGTGTGGTGTGCGGTTGTACCTTGTTGTACCTTCTATTTGCCGAACTGTAAGGGCTAACAATGTTGAACATATTTGCCTGTGCTCATTTGCCATCCCCATCTTCTGCGGTGAGGATCTGTTCAAGTCGTGCCCATTTTCTAACTGGGTTTTCTCACTGTTGAATTTAGAGTGTTCTTTATATATTCTGGATACCAATCCTTTGTCAGCTCATGATATGCAAATATTCTATTCTATGCCAAGCCTTATCATTTTATCTTCCTGAGAAGGTATTTTACAGAGCAGAAGTCTTTAATTTTGATTAAGTCCAATTTATCTGTTTTTTTTTTTTTCTTTTGTGGATCATACCTTTGATATCATGTCTAAGCAAATTTGCCCAAAGCTAGGTCACAAAGTCAGACTCAGGAATGCTAGCTGGTATGACATGCAAAGTGGTTCTTGGACTGGGGCTGGGGGGAAAGGCTGGTTTTACCATAGCCCAGGTAATCAACCTTTTCTTTGTTACTTTTGTGTGATGGTTACTGACTCAACGCAACTTTGTGGGAAGAGGGAGAATTATAAATGAGACCTGAAAATTAAATGCTCCTAATAATTATTTGTTATATGAATGAAAGATGTTTCTTAAAATAGATTTATGTTTGTCCAAAATATCAGTTATCCAAACAAAGTTTAGAGCAGCAAGAAAATGAATGTGTTAAAATTACATTATAGCTTGCTTAGCAAAAAAAAAAAACAAAAACAAAAAACCATATGAGATAAATGTATAAAGAGATTGGCTTATCACCTAAGACACTTAATTGTATACCATATCTCAACTATGTAAATGCCTCCAACAATTTCATGTGGAAGAGCTAATTCTACTTTCCCTCCCTGCTTTCAAAACCAGAACAATATGGCTTCTCTAAAAATTGAAGTTTATACTTGAGATAAGACCACATTCTGTTTGGAGGGGGAAAAGTTTGCTCCATATATATTGTAAAGAGCACAACCCCTTCTGGTGATCCTGGCAAAAGTGAAAGTTGCCCATGGGAACTTTGGCATGACTCACACCAGGTTCAGTGTGAGCCAAGATCACTGGGTAAGGAATCTTTCTCATGACCCCAAATCTAGGAAATTGCAGAAACTCAAAGACAAAATTCTGAGTTTAGTTTCTAAGGAAAAAAGGGGAGGGACGAAGGGAGGGAGGGAAAGACAGAGAGAGGGAGGGAGGAATGAAGGAAGGAAGGGGAAAGGAGGGAGGGGGAAAGAGGGAGGAAAGAAGGAAAAGATGGAAGGAGGGAAGAAGGAAGGGAAAAAGGGAGGGAGGATGGAAAGAAGGAAGGAGGGCTACTCTTCAGCTCATACATTTCCATAAGTTATATCTGTACTCCACCAATGCTCACAGGCTTGGATGGCTTTAATAAAAAGTATGTACTTTTACTCATCTTGTTACTTGTGGGAAGTCAATCGAGCAGTGTTCACCATTTGCCAAGAGAGAGGCTCACACAACTTCATATATCCGAGCAGTGGTGTCTACACTACACTCTCTGTTCATGTTTTGCTTTATGACTTCAAGCAAATTCCATAACTTAATTCCAAAGGAATTAAGGAATTAAAATATTGGCTTCTATACGATTCCCCCTGCCCCCAAATCTTATACCACTGAGCCTTCCTATCTGTTCAAAGGTGCTGGTTCTCAACATCATGAGAGATGAGGATTCCCTGTCTTACTTTTAAAAGAGCAGGAGGAGAGAATCTACTATGGGACTTTTAGGAAACCAACACATGAGAAACAAAACAACCCATTAAAATTCAACACAATACCCTGAATTCCTGTTAGTCATTTATGAAAAGAGAAACAGGCATTGGTTACACAAAGATAAGGCCAAGATGCTTAACAGCAGGTAACTGAGAGGCTCTGGAGCAAGTGGAAGGAGGAAATGGGGGTCCTGTAAAGATGCCTTTAGATTTTGCCAGGAGAAGCTTGTCGTGCCCGTCCAGTGCACATTCCGGTCTCTCTGTCGCCACCAATGTGAACAAACCCTTATGTGTCCTTGTGAATCTGTATCATGAGATGTTAGGGAAGAACGGTCCTTCAGTGCATTAATGAACAAGTGGTCAGGTCACCTTTGCAAGCAAATACTTTAAAAAAATAAGACTACCAGGGCTCTGGTAGGCACGCGTTGACTCCTTCCGAGCAGAGGCTGAAAAGCTGACATTCAGGATACATTAATCTGAAAACAAGTGTACTTTTGTGTCCGGGAGGATTCTTTACATTGCCATCAATTTAGTACATCGACAGACAGAGATCCTACTCCACTATCAGGTTGCCCTCCGAGCTGAGACCCCCACCTCCACAGGCCACGCGGAGTGAAACCACGGGTCCTCTCGGATTTCTCCCCGTCAGCATAGATGCTCCTCTTTCCCTTTCCCTTCAGTGATCTGCTCCAAGTTTCTTGGGAGGAAAAGTGACGTCTGGACAACGTGAATAGTCATTCAGCTCTGGGGCAAAAGAAATGCATGTGGGCATAGGTGTGCACACACACGCACACACACACACAGACATACACATCCCAATACCTATAAAAGCAGTGAGCACCTCATGGTACAGTGTCACAGACGGGGGCACACTGGGAGTGATGTCTAGTTCCCTGCCAGCCCTGTAGCCCTTTCCTCCTCTGCTGTGAATTTTCTGAGGATGCTAAATGCTTTGAGCTAAAGTCTACTGAAGTTGGGGAAAAAATAATCTTTTTTTTTTTTTTTCCCCTGCATACTCGTTGTGTGCTCAGAAATCTGCGTGGACATCAGGAGGTTTTGTTTGTTTTAATACCTTTGATTTCTTAGTAGTTTGAAGAGTTAGGGGGTTGGACGTATCCATGATAGAGTTCTGCTCTTTTACTTGTGTGATACTCTCGAGGCAAGCATTTCTGTCCCCCTGGAGGAGGAGGTGGGAAAGGACATGCGGCGCGGTCCTCCGCGGCTGGGTTCTGAGTTTCCTGGCCTTTCCTCTCCTTGCACCGCTGGGCTCCCCGGGTTCTGCTGGTGTCTGTCCCCCGGAGGGTCAGGGGGAGGCTGGCAGAATGCCTGTACTCCTTCCCATTGCTGCTCAGGGGGTTTCCGGGGCTTTTTTTCACTCACAGATTTAATGAATCATTGTGGAGTGTCTTTGCAGTCCTGGGCATTCTGGTCAGGGCTGGGGAACAGACAGATAGGTTCATTACCGTCACGTGTTCTATAAAACTCCTTCCAGAACTTCTGCCATCTATCCTTCCATTAATTCTAGTCCTTTGGTTTGCTCTCCAGTCACTCCTTGGGCACCAAATCTTTGCTTTTCGGAGAGAGCTGAAGGAAGCCGAGGTGCCTTTCTATTTTTTTGCACACACTGTCTCTAGCCCTGGGATGCATTCCAGTATTTGAGAAGGAACCCCTCTGTCCCACTCCAAAGTAATTTTCCCTCACCGGTATGGACTAAATGCTTATGTTCCTCCAAAATTGATATGTGGAAACCGAATCCACACTATGATGGTGTTTGGAGGGGAAGGCGTTGGGAGGTGATTAGGTCACAAGGGTGGAACTCGCACGAATGGGATTAGTGCCCTTATAGAAAGGATTCTGGGGAGCTCCCTTGTTCCTTCTGCCATGGGAGGACACAGCCAGAAGGTGGCCCTCAGCGAACAAGGAAGTGACCCCTCACTGGACACAGAATCTGCCAGTGCCTTGATCTCGGGCTTCCCAGCCCTTCAGAACCATGAGGAGTAACTTCCTGCTGTTTCTAAGCTGCCCGGTCCCTGGTCCTGTGTCCTGGTGGCCCCCACAGGCTAACACCCATACTCTCCTAATCTGGGAAGACATGGCCAGTATCCCGATTACCTCTCATGGCGGATTTGCACACTCAGTTGTTCCCTGCCTGGGTTCGTTTCCCACCATTTCATTTAATCCAGCCAACATTGAGTGCCTTCTTTATGCAAGTCAGCTGTGTGCAAGGCATTCTCATGCTGAGCTCTGTTGTTCAAAGCAAGTTAGTGCTGTGCACCGGACCCTGAACCCTTGTCCAGCTGCTCACTGCCAGTCAATGAACAGGCGTTGGCTGAGCCTCTAATAAGTAATAGATTTCGGGTGGGAGGAGGTAGAAAGAGCCAACTTCAGCTCAAAAGCTACCTCTTTTCTTTCCCTCTCTTCTGTCTTTTTATGTAACATGCTCACAATAGCAACAACTTTAATTTTTAACTCTGCTTTTCAGAGAACATTGTAGCATGAACATGTTTCATGTGGTTACAAAGTCTCAGGGATTATCTTTAAGGACTACAGCGCATTGTAGGAACTCTCTCGAGGCTCTTACAGAAATATTTGTTTCCTCTAGCTGCTCCTAACTAATTTCACAAACGTGGTGGCATAAGCAACAGCAACCCATTCTCTCCCCATTCTGGAGGCCCGAAGTCTAAAGTCAGCATCCTTACGCCCACATCAACGCGGCAGCAGGACTGGGTTCCCTCTAGAGGCTCAAGCGGAGAATCATTTCCTTGCCTCCTCTAGCTCCTGGGGCTGCCAGTGTTCCTTGGCTTGTGGCCACGTGACGTCAGTGTCTGGGGCCAGTGTCTCCAAATCTCTGTTCTATTTTCACCCCGCTTTCTCCTTTTCTACATGTCCAATCCCCCTCTGCCTGTCTCTTATAGGAGCATTTGTGATCATGGTTAGGGACCAACTGCATAATTGAGGATAATCTCCCTACCTCAAGATCCTTAAGTTAAACATATCCTCTAACACCTACTTTCCAAATAAGGTAATGCTTACAGATTCCAGGGATCAGGACCTCGTATCTTTGGGGAACATTATTCAACCTTCTACACAGACATATGAGGAGGCCAAATCAGCAAAGATGAAAGTAAACTCCTGGCAGGAAGGTAACTAACCCAGAGAAAGTTTAGAGAAGGTAGGGACCAGTGGGCAAAGCTCCAGAGATCAGTGAGGTCTTTGCGGTGTAGACGGAAGGGCAGGAGGGATTTCCATGGAGCCAGGTGGGTGAACAAGGGCAGCACCTTCGGCCAGCCCCTGGCAGCCTGCAGCCCGCTTCTGTAAGCATACTTTTATCTTTTAGGTATTCTAGAGTGTTTATGAACCCAGACCTGATGTTAAGCATAACAGGCTTCATGTCACAGAAAGGCCACTTCCTACTGGAGAGATTGGTGAGATGGGGGCTGGAAAGATCGATGGGGCAGTGCTGCGGGGACTTAAAGGGGATGAGGAGATGCCTCGGTGAAGCAGTCAGCAGAGTTGGTGTGGAAGCTGGAGCAAAAAGGGGGGTGGGCCTGCCTTAAGAAGGTGAAGGGCAACAGCGGGGAGCAGCTGGGAGGGTGGACTCTGCTGTAATTCTGGGACAAGGGAAGAGGAGCCTGGCTTTGGATGTGGCCATCAGAACAAAATAGAGAGGAAAAGGATACAGAAAGGGTGATCCTGGGTGGGAGAGTGGATGTAGAGATTGAGAGAGGCTATCTCAGAAATAGGAAGGATTTTAAAATCAAAGTCCAAAAGAATGGAGAGTGTGCTGGTTAATCGTGTCAATCTAGCCAGGCCACATGTCCAGGTATTTGGTCAGGTGTTACCATGAAAATATTTTGTAGATGAGAGTAACATTTAAATCAGTAGTTGAATAAAGCCAGATACTCGCCACTGTGTGGGTGGGCCTCGCCCAATCAGTCGAAGACGAGAAAGACTGAAGTCCCTGAGGAAAAGGGAATTTGGCCAGCAGACAGCCTTCAGACTCCAACTGCAACTCTTTCCTGGATCTCCTGCCCCTTGGCTTACCTTGTGGGTTTTGGACTTGCCAGCCTCTGCAATTGTATGAATGCACTCTTTAAAATCAATATTCCCCTTTACCTTCGACAAATCAGAAACAGACTCTTAATTATAGAGAACAAACTGATGGTCACCAGGGGTGGGTGGGGATGAGTGAAACAGGTGACAGTGATGAAGGAGGACACTTGTCATGATAAGCACAGGGTAATGTATGGAAGTGTTGAGTCCTTTATTGTACACCTAATATAACTAATATAACTAATATTAGTTATATTAGAAACTAATATAACACTGTATGTTAACTAACTGAAATTGAAACAAAAACTTCAAAAAATCAATATTTCTCTGTATGTGTGTATAAAAACATATATTATAAACAATTATTTATAATACATTTATTTATTTTTATATTTATTATATATATATACATATATACACATATATTTCTAATCTGTATTCACACTCATGCTATTGGTTCTGTTTATCTGGAGAATGCTGAGTACTACAGAAGGCACTAGAAAAGATGGGAACCAGGAGTCATTCCTAATCGAACCAATATATAAAAATAGTAGGAAATGCAAGGAGTTCTTAAGAAGAGAATGAAAACACATGGGTGGGGGTTGCCTGGGTAGCTCAGTGGGTTAAAGCCTCTGCCTTCAGCTCAGGTCGTGTTCCAGGATCCTGGGATCGAGCCCCGCATTGGGCTCTCTGCTCATCAGGGAGCCTGCTTCCCTTCCTCTCTCTCTGCCTGCCTCTCTGCCTAATTGTGATCTCTGTCTGTCAAATAAATAAATAAAATCTTAAAAAAAAAAAAGAAGAGAAAGAAAACACATGAAATTGACCAAAAGTGAACCCAAAACCACAACTGTGATTTGTCAGCCATTGCTGAACAAGAAAGCTGTCATTAATGTCATTGACTAAAAATGAGCCATCGGAAGCCCCGGCAGGCGAAAGGTCCCACCCAGCACGATGTTGCAGAAACTTCCCAAGCGGCTGGACTTGCAGGTTGACCTCTGTGTTTTGGTTTGCTGCCACTCATGAAATGATGAGAACACAATAAATTCCAGTGTATCCCAAGCATCTTTCTAATGGGCGCATTATTCAGTAACTAATAGAATATGGTTCCATCTAATGCTTGTGGTAAAGCCGCTCATGGGTTTCCCTGCTAATTCACCACCACATAAACTGTAATTATTTTAGGCTCGTTTCCATGTTAATTATGACTTGCAAGCACAGGGCTAGAAGTCTGCGGCGAGAAACACGGCCCCTGAGCTTGAATGGTAACTGTAAAAAGTCCACTTCTCTGGCAGGTCTAATTTGGGGTGTCTATTATACTAAAGGTGCATTTAAAAAAATAACAGCTTCCATTCTGTATAAAAGCTTAATGGCTTTCTCTGGTCTTTGGATTTGGTCTTCACAATGCAATTTAAAATGCAGTCATAACTTTAATAAGGTACATATTAGAAATTGATTGTTTTTTTTTTTTCTTTTCACTCCATATGCACACAAGTTCTCATACACCAAGATATATTTTCTCCCAAAACTTTCCCCAGCTTCATCACTTTGTCGGAAAGAGAGAATGAGGATTAGCAAACCTGCTTGGGTAAACTTTGCCTGGCATCTGGCTCTATGCCCGGGGCCAGGATGGGAGGATGAAGCTACCCCCTGGCCACTTAGGGTCCAGCAGGTGCCCTGCAGAAGTGGGTCACAAAAGGCACTAGGTGACAAGAAGCACCAAGAAGGAAGGGTCTTGGTTTTCTCAGCCTAAAGATGGCATTGGCATCTCTTTCGAATTAGCATTTCACCCGGTGGGGAGGTCCGGATCCAGATTGGCATTGTCACTTGACTCTGGCGAGTTAATGGCGGGTTCTGTGCCTCTGTCCCTCATCTGAAGCCTGGGGTCAATAATAGCACCGATGTTACACTGTATCTGTTGTGAGGCTCGGTGCTAGCTTACCCCGAGGAAAGAATCTAGAACACAGACGAGATGCCCCTTCGGTTTTAGCATCACTGCTACTCTGAACCCAACCAATGAGCACTCATTGACATTGCGGTAAGCAGTTCAGAACAAGCTAAGGGTAAAAAGTGAAAATGCCTGCCCCCCCCCGCCACCCTGAGATAGCCACCATTCCTATTCCGGTGGCCATACTTTCACTCATCTCTTACAGAAGAGAAAGATGCCCAGAAATTTTGTTTTATATAAATGGATATTATATGCTTAAAAAAAAATCCTTAGGGGCGCCTGGGTGGCTCAGTGGGTTAAAGCCTCTGCCTTCGGCTCGGGTCATGATCCCAGAGTCCTGGGATCGAGTCCCACATCGGGCTTTCTGCTCAGCGGGGAGCCTGCTTCCTCCTCTCTCTGCCTGCCTCTCTGCCTACTTGTGATCTCTGTCTGTCAAATAAATAAATAAAATATTTAAAAAAAAAATCCTTAAACCTTTATTTTTTATTCTTTTTTCCCAGCCTCCTGCTCTGGGACTGTTGATGCAAACATTTCTGTGCTAACTTTTACATCATTTTTTTCCCAAGATTTTATTTATTTATTTGACAGAGATCACAAGTAGGCAGAGAGACAAGCGGGGGTGGGGGGAGGCAGGCTCCCTGCTGAGCAGAGAGCCCAATGCAGAGCTCTTTTTACATCATTTTTGACGCTCCCTGTGATGGATGCAAACCTGTGGAGCCAGAACTGGGAGGCTCGTTTCTTTCCTAAAATGTAGTTGCAGTTTTGCATTTCTCTGTTTGTGAGTGTGTGGGCTTTATTTCCTCTTACTTAACACTGTAAACCAGAAATCTCTCTAAATCAACTTGTCATAGTGCTAAGTCACTCTTTTTAATGATTGTATACTATTCCATGGTTCTTCTATTCATTCAACTATTTTGCCATTGGTTGACACTCACTCTGTGTGTGCGTGTGTGTGTGTGTCTGTCTGTCTGTGTACACCAAGATCTCATAATAAGAGTACTGGAGTTTTGATTTCTAGTTTCACAGGAATGGGGATGCAAAGTGTTTGGGGTGCTGGATTGAGGGGCATTGGGAAATAAACAAAGATGGAGACACTATCCCAAAAAGAAGCCAAATCACTCAGTCCAGCTTTCTGAACCAAAAAGTACTGAAATGGGCCCAGATACCTCCAGGGAATGGCAGAGATGGACTCAAAGCAGGGCTTCTGGCTCACGATCCATTTTGCTCTTTTTCCTCTGCTACATGGACAGAAGAAGTGATATTAAACTTAGTCTTGAAGGATGACCAGAATGCAGAAGGTAGAAAAGAGGGCAAAGGCATTGCATGTCAGGCAAATAACATGGACAAAGGCAGGTTGGTGTAGATGTGCATAGTATTTGAAGGAACAGTACATTTTTCTTACTGCTTGAGCCCGCAGTTTTAGCAGCATGCTGAAGATGGGTGTTGTGAGCAGGTGAGACCAGATGAGTAGGCGGGACAGACCATGTTCAGGTGTTTTGACATTCCTGGGTAGACTATGGGGAAATATCAGACCTAAGCCAATTTCTATCCCATGAGTGTTTGCTGGGAGATCACTTGGATAACAGGTGACAGCTGAATAATTTATTTCACCAGAGCACTTGGAGCTGCAAGCCAAGGAGACAAGGTAGAAGGCTAGAGGTGGAGACATGGGGACATCCCAAGGGGAAAGGCCATAGCATTGATGACCAAATGCTCAAGACACTGACCGTCTTGAGCATGCAGTAGGATCTCAACAAATACTGAAAGAAGGGCACTCATAAGGGAAACTAGTAATGGATGGGCAGAAGTCAAGTGTGAATATTGATGCTGAGTCACTGCCAAGTTGCTATGCCCTTGCCTGTGGCAATCACCCAAGAAAGAGATACCATGGTGGCCCTTAGCCCCACTGCTTTGGAAATGTCTTCCCAAACTCTCAAGGATTACCCTGATCTCACATTTATGAAGTAGGATCTGTTACATGAGGGGCTATCTTTTATAGTCCTGTGCTCTTGGCAATGAACAAACATCTCAAATTCCTAAGAAGAAAGCAGTGGTTCTATTATGAAATTAATTTTCCACTGACCCAGGTTCACAAAGCTGTTTGAAAGATAAGTGTTGATTGATGTGCATATGAAGGCTTCCATCCAGCCTTGCAAAGTATGAAATCTGCAAATCTGCAAGTAGAAAGAGTCTTTCTGGAAAAAATATTAATACTGTACCTTGGTGTTACTGGGTGATTGCTTTTCAACACCTGGGAGGACTTTAAATGAACAATTCCTATTTATATCTTCCCCTAAATAGCACTGGAACTCCCAGGCATCTTATAAAAGTTTGGAACAGGCCTGCCTTGCTGGGGTCATAACTTGATTAATCATACAGAAAACACAAGCCCAGGCATATTACAATTATAGAGGGATCACGTCCCAGATGAGCCAAGCACCTGAAATCAGTGAATGTCTAAATCCCAGAAGTGATTCTGAAAATGAGAATGTAAGGGATGAATGCAGAGGACAGTATTGGAATCCACGGCATGAGGTGAGTTTAGGAAAGACTTGAGAAATGAAGGATGAGAATAGAAGGGTGGAGGGAGGACCTTGGGGATGAATTTCTATAGCAGCAGGCAACTTGGAGGGGGGTAGCAGAGAGAACAGAGCAGTGAGATGAGAACAGAAGCAGAAATGCACACGTCAGAACCTCTGGAGGAAGCGAAAACTGGGGAAGGCCTTGGAGGTACTGAGTAAACTCTTTCTACCTCCTACTCTTACAAACAAGGAAACTCAACCACCAATTCTGAAAGTCGCCCCAACGCTCACTTCCCTTTCTCCAGGGCGCCCTTCCTGGTTCTCTCTGGACCTGTGTGAGAGATTGTGTGGGGTGTTAGGTGTACATGGGTTCTGCCTCCATTTGCCACAAAAACTGAGATGAGACTAGAGGTTCTGTGGAACATGGAGGCACAAATACTGATTCAAAGGAAGAAGCACATCTTTTGAGTCAGATGCAGGGAACTTTTGTTTTTTTTTTTTAGTTTGGTTTTACACACTGGCTTAAGAAATTGTGAGAGTGTATAGAGCCTCACAGTCATGGGAGAAATGACAGCTACAGCCTCAACATGTCCCTGTCCTGTGAACATCTTCCCTCACACTGCAGAAGGGACTCTGCCAATGAGATTAAAAATTTAGGACTTTAGGGGAGGAGATCATCTTGGATTATCTAGCTGGGTCCAATCTAACCCTAAGTGTTCTTAAAAGCAGAGGATCTTTCTTGGTTACAGAGAGCCAAAGAGATGAAGCCTGAGCAGGAGTTGGCCCAACCTTGGTGATTTTGAGGATGGAGGAAGGGGCCACAGACCAAGGAAAGCAGGCAGCCTCTAGAAAGTGGAAAAGGCAAGGAAACAGATTCTCCCCAGAGCCTCCAAAAGGAACACAACCCTACTAATACCTTGGCTTTGTCCCAATGAGATCCTTGTAGGACTCTGAATTCCAGAACTGTAAGATGATAAACTCGTGTTGTTTAAGCCTCTACATTTGCGAGAATTGAATACAGGAGCCACAGAAGACTGCTACATTCACCAACTGATGGAGACAGAAATCCACCAGGATGAGAATATCCCGGAGGACAGAATGAATCAGAGTCCTACCAAAATGTCATCTTGGGATTTGTCTTGGCCAGCTCAGGTGGCTATAACAAAATACTGTAGACTGGGTGGCTTAAGGAGCAGACGTTGATTTCTCATAGACAGGCAATCTGGAGTCCAAGATCAAGGTGTTGGCAGATTGGTTCCTGTTGAGAGCCCTTTTCCTGGGCTTGCAAATGCTCACTCTCTTGCTGTTTTCACATGGTGGAGAGAGAACGCTGGTCTCTTCCTCTCCTTATCCCGTCATGGGGATACTGTCCCATGTGGGGGCCCACCCTCATGGCCTCATCCAAACCTAATCACATCCCAAAGGCCCCACCTCCAAATCCCATCACACTGGGGGTTAAGGCTTCAACATATAAATGAGGGAGTGAGGGTGTGGGGTGAGGCCACAAACATCCAGTCCATAGCAAGACATTTGAAACATTGATGGCAAAGATGAAAAGCAGCACAAAATAGAACCATTATTTAAATCGTAGGTCAGCTAATTTCCCTCAGAGGTAGGCATTAAATGTGATTACAACCGGTCTAATAAAATCTCTCTGAAACATGTGGTTTTCATAGGATGGGGATATGCTTTTAACTGACAGCCTGCTCTTGGGGAGATGTGTGTATCCTGGGAAGCTCGCAGTCTGTCATGGCCGAAGATATGTATGATGACACAAAGGGTGTATGGGCTGGTCATCAGGATGAGGGGAGGATCAAGAAATGAAACTTGATCCAACCCGATGAAGTTCCACCTAGATTGTCCTGTCGGTGGTTGTGTTCATTTAAATACACAATAGTGGCTGCCACTAACACAACCCTGGATTTCAGCTGCTTAACTCCACTGAAGTTGATTTCTTACTTACGCCATGATTCTGTCAATTAACCAACCGTCAGTTGGGCAGTTGACTTTCTGCATGATGATCCAGGAACCTAGACCCTTCCCATCTTGTGACTCTGTGCTTACCTCGGGCCTTGGAGTACTTCATGTTTCACCACAGTCAGTGGGAGAAGATGGTGGAGAAGACACCCAAGCTCCTAACTCTAACCGTCATGGCCCCAAGGGATATGTTACTTCCACTCACATTCCACTGGTAACAATCAGTCATTTTGCCTTACCTTGGTACAAGGGAGATTGGGTCATATCTCTGGATATGTCTCCAACTAAGTAAAGGGGAACAGAAATCTTTATGGCGACAGCTAGCCACTTCAGCCACTGTGTCCAACACATTGTGTGCTTTTAAGAGTCAGTCGTCTAGACTTGGGAAATGTACTGAGATTGGACAATTGTGTTCTTTTTTTTTTAATAGAGAAGATAATTTATTCATATTTAATGAATGAATAGCCTCATTGATAGCAAAAGACTCATTCTTGCTGTTTAACAGTTGAGGAAAAGTAAGGTAGATTTCCTCAGTGAAGAAAATTTTTGTGATAGTTTTATTCTACTAATTTTGTTGTAAATACTGGCTTATTTAGATTGATTCCAAACAGTTTATTTGAGCTCTCTATTCTATCTTTATGTTCCAAGCATTTTTCCCTCTTTTCTCACTTACCGTTGTAGAGAAAGCCGCTGTCAGTCAAAGACTGGCTTCCCTGCAAGTAATCTGCCTTTTCTTTCTGGCAGCTTTTAAGGCCTTTGGTGTTTTACAGTTTTGTTACAATGTATTTATGTAGGGATTTCTTTAAAAGGAATGCATCTTGCTTAGGACTATTTTTATAGCTGATCCTTGAATAACATGAGTTTGAACTGTGCAGGTCCACTTTAATGTGAATTTTTCTTTTCAATCAGTACAACACAGTACTATAAATGTATTTTGGACAATTGTGTTCTGATAAAACTGTCCCACTGGAAGTTGCAGGAAAAGATCACCATTTCCTGGGGCAGGGGAGGTGTGTGTGTGTTTTTCCCATTGGGTAATGGCTATTCACACTCTCAGTCACCCTGAAAGAGGCTGCTGCTTGCTGCTCCTCAGACCAAAGACACAGAGAAACATCCTTCTCCCTTTGGGCTTTCCCAGTTGGGTCTGGACTAAGATGCAGATGTGATTTTTATTTTAATGGTATAAAGAGAGTGATTTCTGTCAAGCGCAGAGAGGTCAGGAACAGCAAGCTAACGTCTTGCAAGTGGCCAAGAGATTTGATATAGACTCTGAGACTTGAGAGGTGCTTCTGTGCAGGAGTGGTTATGGCTGTTGCTTCCTTCCCTTTTCTCCAAACTATTAGCCACATCACAGTAAAAGTTGTGAAATGGGGGCGCCTGGGTGGCTCAGTGGGTTAAAGCCTCTGTCTTCAGCTTAGGTCATGATCCCAAGGTCCTGGGATGGAGCCCCGCATCGGGCTCTCTGCTCTGCAGGGAACCTGCTTCCCCCCACCCTCCTCTCTGCCTGCCTCTGTGCCTGCTTGTGATCTCTGTCTGCCAAATAAATAAATAAATAAATAAATCTTTAAAAAAAAAAAAAAAGTTGTGAAATGGGGCACCCGGGTGGCTCAGTCTTGATTTCGGCTCAGGTCATGATCTCAGGGTCGTGAGATCGAGCCCCATCATAGGCTCTGGCTCCGTGCCCAGAGGAGAGTCTGCTTCTCTCCTTCTCCCTCTGCCCCTCCCCTCACTTGTGCTTTCTTTCTCTCTCTCTCTCTCTCAAATAAATAAATCTTTTTTTAAAAGTTGCAAAATGGTACACCCCCATTGTGTAAATTAAAGGAAGGGCCTTTGTTATGGACCAAACTGTGCTCCTCCAGAATTCATCTTCTGGAGTCCTAACCCTCAATATCTCAGAATGTGACTTTATTTGGAAATAGGGTCTTTAAAGAGGCAGTGAAGCTATAATAAGTTCATAGGATAAACGCTACTCCACTCTAACTGGTGGAGATAAACCCTAACTCCACTCTAAGAACAGGAGATTAGGACACAGACACACACACAGAGAAGACCATGTGAACATACAGGAAGGAGACAAGGCATCTAAGTCAAGGAGAGAGGCCTCAGAAGAAACCAACTCTGGCAACACCTTGATCTCAGGCTTTTAACCTCCAGAACTGTGAGCCAGCGCATTTCTGTTGGTTCAGCCTCCCAGTCTTTGTTTCAGCAACACGCAGAAACTCATACTGCCTGGTTCACACTTGGAGCAGAACACAAGGGGAGGGCAGGACACAATCCCAAGGGCTGTAGTGCTGGTGTCAGGGTGATCATGGGAAGAGGCAAGGGACACCCAGTGAGCTGGGACAATGTCATGAGTAGCAGGAAGAGTGGGAGGATGCTGGATCGGGAGGCCAGGCAGGTGAGCAGGAATGATCTGCTTCTGAGAACACATAGAACTCATGGAACTTACTGTGAGACTGAGTTCTCCTATGGCCTCAGGCCCTCAAGTCTTCCTGATATGTCATATTGGTGGGCGTACAGAGGATTGCTTTTGGAAGTTCAAACTGGCGAAGCCAAGCCTCATGCAAGTTGTAAAAGAATGAGTGTTCTTGAGCGGCTTCAAGGGGACTGATAGTATAGTTTGAATCCTCAACTTCTCCTCTTCCTATGTGTGTGTCCTTTACTTAAGCTCCACGAACTTGACTTTCTCATGTGTAAAATGTTGACAATTTTTGCTTGAATGTAATAATATAACATAGTCCTCTCATTAGCCTTAAATGCAATGTTGTAAGACTCTCAGTACGGGCTTGGCATACAGTATGTGCTCAGTAAAAGATAGCTGCCGTGTTTATTACAGAAAAACACTCACGGGGTGCCTGGGTGGCTCAGTGGATTAGGCCTCTGCCTTCGGCTCAGGTCATGATCTCAGGATCCTGGGATCAAGTCCTACATCTGCAGAGCAGAGAGCCGGCTTCCCCTCTCTCTCTGCCAGCCTCTATGCCTGCCTCTCTGCCTACTTGTACTCTCTCTCTGTCAAATAAATAAATAAAATATTTTTAAAAAATAAATAAATAAATAAAATCTTAAAAAGGAAAAGAAAAACATTCACTCATGAGAAGAACACAGTCCCTGAAGCCTGGGCACATTTCTGAAGATCAGAAGAGATTTGTAGAAAGGACATTGGCCATTCGTGTTTTGGGGAGAAATCTGGTTAGCTCGAAATCTGGCCAGAAATCTGGCTAGCTAGAAATCTGGCCCTGATTGGACCCCTTTTGCAATGAAAATGACTTCGGAAAGGAAGGAAGAAAGTAGAGCTACACAAAGATCCATGGTTCCCTTCTTTTATTTTTAAAAATTATTTACTTATTTATTTATTTTAGGGAGAGAGAGGGTGTGGGGAGTGAGGGGCAAAGAAGGAGGAAGAGAGAAAAACTCAAGCAGACTCCCCACTGAGCACAGAACATGACACAGGGCTCAAAGCAAGACTCGATCTCATGACCCTGAGATCATGACCTGAGCTGAAATCAAGAGTCGGATATATAACTGACCAAGCCCCCCAGGCAGGCACCCCTCCTTTTCTATCTCAAATACCAATTTTATGACTACAGGTCCAAATTTGGGCACCATCATCCCACTAAAGTCATATGGCAGCATGTTCCTAGATTCTGTTTCTCATGGTTTTCATCTTTTCTAAAGAAGAGGCTATGCAGTGGAACATGAGTGTATTAGCCATTACCAGGAAGAGCATTCTTGAAGCTGGCTCCTAGAAGGAGAGTTGCCCAGCATGGCTAGCTGTCTATACTGTTTACTGTGTCTGGATGCATAGTGATACATGAGAATCAAAGGTGCATTCTGTGGGGAGGGGTTACTATTTAGTGTCTGAGCGTAGAACCGTTAATCAGTAAGTATTCAATTCTTTGTTGAATTCCCTGTCGTCTCCTCCCTCCATCTCAAAACTCAAGGCTTGCAGTGTTGGTGCCTTTTGCTCTTGAAACTGATGGCATTCAGGAAACTTTTAGAAAGTTTGGAACAGAATCCCTGACATGTACACTGAACTGGTCTGTGCCTGATTATACAGACAGCCATATCTCGCAGATGCCACTGGGATCACAACATTCTGTTATGAAATCAGACTTTCAAGGAGTTGGAGTCAAGTGGCAAAGTCAGTGGCTGTCAACAGCTCAAGTGCAGACCTGAGTGAGCACAGTTTAATGGGGCTGAGGGGGTTGGGGGAGGTGGTTCTGGGTAGTCTCTCATGGCCCCATCTGGGATGGGGGAGAAGGATGAGGGAGAAGGAGCCAGGAGGCCAGGACGGTGGGAAAGAAGCACCTGGGGCTGAGGCTCTAAGTCACCCACCTTATTTTCCG
This sequence comes from Enhydra lutris kenyoni, assembly GCF_002288905.1. Lineage (NCBI taxonomy): Eukaryota > Metazoa > Chordata > Mammalia > Carnivora > Mustelidae > Enhydra > Enhydra lutris. The sequence goes on along the minus strand of NW_019154096.1, from coordinate 68,094,652 downwards.
GGTTCTGACCCTGTGCTCAGTCTGATGTCTCAGCTTCCATCTTGTTCCCAGAGGCCTGGGACCTCCCTCCATCTTCTTCCCACTCTGCCCTTGGACTTTCACCCAGAGAGATGGCTGGGTGGGGTTGATAAAATGTGCAGAAGTATCCAATTGGCTACCAAGTTGAGGGCCACAAGTGACCACACAGTAGACACGTGACAAATGTTCTATTTCATCAACTTTGAGAGTGGGCATTGTTTTTATCCTCATTCTCTAAATAGGTAAACTAAGATTGAGAGAATCTAAATGACTTACCTAAAGTCACATAGCCCGTGCATGGCAGGAATTCCAATTCAGGACAGTTTGAGTCCAAAGCTTGTTTTATTTTTCATACTACAGTGATCCTCCATCCAGAAAGGGGAGAATGTGAGAATCTTCAGAGGAGATATTTTAGGAAACTGGTGTGTGTGTGTGTGTGTGTGTGTGTGTGTGTGTGTGTGTGTGTGTTCCTATGTGTGTGTGTGCAGATATGTGCACACACATGCCTCTGTGTTTTAGGGACAGAGGGGAGAAAATAGGAGATAGGAGATGAAGTTGGAGAGATAAATAAGGATGAAACTGAGGAGGATTTTGAATGGCAAGTGCAAGAGTTTGAATTTCATTCTGCACGACATGCCCGTATAGGAGGGAGTACCAAATCTCGTGAGGAGAGGAGGGCCCTGGTTTCTGGAGCACCTTGCTGTTCAGCTCTTCAGGGATGGAGGGACAGACACAGGAGAGGCTTGAGACACCATGGTGGGTATCTAACCCCTCAATCTCCCAGCCAGCACTCTCTCTCTCTAAGTGCTGGTCTCCGCTCTTCATCAGGACTGTTGATTCCTTGATGGCAGAAACTGCCTCATACTTTTTCACATCCCCCAGAAACCTTAGGATGATGCTGAGCACACACAGGGACCCAATGAACACTTGTCAAAATAATGCATGTGATAATTCTTCTTCCCTTATGAGCACATCATAAGCTGTTGTCATACATACACACGTTACATATGAATCCTGAGAGAAGGAAGGTGATAAATCTTTTATAAGGAAAAATTTCCTTCTGTGCACTGACAGTTGTTAATCCTTTAGCAAATGTGTCCTAAGTAAGCTTGGAGATTTCCCAGTCCTCAAAATAAGAAATATCAGGGAAGTTTTGCTGTAAAGTCTTGTTTTGCTTTTTTGTTTTGCTTTTATTTCATTGTTTTATTTTTTCTGTTTCATACTAAATGAAGATCTTTGATAAATGCTGTAAAAACCCAGTGAAATCTTGGCTCCTTACCCCAACTCTGTTGCCTTCAAGTAGAATTTTATAACAAACACACTGCTGAATTCATGCATAAGTGCCAAATTCCAGAATCTGCTTACTATCTCTAAATTTTCACCACTGAGATTCAACTTACTGGGAACCTGGTTATCTCAAACACACTTAGAAAGAAAATCTTGAGTTTATTTTATTTATTCATATAATTCAACTTTATTTCTATCCCAATTCATCCCGTCAAGGATTTGAGGGTTTATGGCAAAAACACAATGAACTGGTAACCTAAAAGTCAAATTTAAAAATCGGACCAAGGATAAGTAGAAACTGAAACAGGCAATCATACCCAGGAGAAAAATTGAATGCAAATATCCAGGCTCCAAGAGACTGCGTTGGAGATTGCAAAATAGCAGCTTTTGTGAAAACTCAGCTGACATTGCATTAAATTAGGTCCACATAGTGTTCAAAATCAGTGGGAGGAGGACTATCACAGTACAAAAGGATTTAGGAACTCTACCTAACAAACACAATGTATGGATTTTATTCTGTCCAGCTACAAAACCAATTTGGCTTTGGGTTTGGAAATTCTGAATATAAGTTAAGAATTTGAGGACATAAAGGGCTTCACTGTTAATCTTACGAGGTCACGACAATGGCATCCATACAGGTAAAACTCAGAGATAGCTAAGATTTACTTTCAATTATACAAGCAAAAATAAAAAAAAATACAGTAGGATAGGTAAATACGATCACCAAAATGCTGACAATTTTCGAACCTAAATGACGGCCGTATGAGGGTTCATTATCCCTCTATTTTTTTGTGTTAGAGATTTTCCATAATTAATATTAAAAAAATTAAACTATGACTCCCTTGAGATAGGTTGTGGACTTTCTAACCTAACATGGTCTCCATCCCTCACCCTCTTTACCAGCTTACCCCAGTTACCACAGACTCAGCCTCTTTCTTCATAATCACCTGCCCAGCCCACCTTGTTAACGCTGATTATGATTCCCATAGGCAGATGGAAAAGGGAGACATGATCCATTGTTGAAGAGGAAGAAATATATTTCCCAACTGGGAAGGACCTAACTATCACTTCACAGTAGAAGAAATTTCTTCCCCAGAGCTTCCTGGGGGCCAGAGTGATGTTGACAGTGTCCTGGATAGCAACATATCTCCACCAGCATCCCAGAGGACCCAGTCCCGCACCCCCACTTTGGGGACCAGTGAGTACACAGATCCAGGACTGGCCATGCCTTGATGCTGGCACCGCTGAGCAAGGGTCAATTAGAAGGGATCAAATCACCTCTCAGGAGAGCATTTCTGCATGGACCCAAAGTGACAGGATCTGGGTCTGTAGCTCCTTGATGGGCTGGCTGGGTCTAAGGAAAGAATGTGGCATACTGAGGACTTGAGAAGAGTGGACAGGGGGAGGGGCACATTCATCAAACAACCCTCTGTAAGAGCCACTCATTGTTGTGGGATGATTAGTGGTCCCCAAAAGATGTGTTCAAGTCCTAAGCCCTATCTCTGAAGGTGACATCATCTGGAAACCAGGTCTTTGTAGATGCCCTCAGGTTAGGACGAGGTCATACTGGAGTAGGGGGGGGCCCTAACCAATCACTGGTGGCCTCATAGTTGAGGGTAATTTGGACACAGGGATGTGCACACAGGAGGAAAGCCGTGTGACGACAGAGGCAGAGATTGGAAGGATGTGTCTACAGGCCAGGGAATGTCCACAGCCACCAGGAGCTAGGAGAGACGTCAGAGTGCCTGGAAATAACCTGGAAATGCATTGAAAAAATTCAGATTCCTGTGGCTCTCTCTGCAGACTGATTCCGAGGTCTGGGGTGGGGCGCACGAACCCGTGACATTCCAGAGGCTCTAGGTGATGTCCATGCATGTGGCTGGGCAATAGCGCTTTTGGAAAAAGGGACCAGGGTGAATTGTTTTAGTGGGAAACGTTTGTTCCTGGATGGATGGCTGTTGTCACTTGCTAAAGAGACAGCTCTCTATTTGGGCTTCCTTTTCTCACGGCCAGACTGATAGTAATAAAATGTGTAGGATGAAAATGGCGCTCATTTCCTTCTCTGAGCAAATGTGGGGTGTATGCAGTTTTAGTTTTTCAAGTAAAAATCTCCTAAACCCCTCAAAAATGTTGACTGGCATGTGGCAAGGATAGAGGCAGACTCTGCGGGGTTGAGGGTTTTTTTTCCTACTTTTTTTTTTTAATCTGTCACTTAGCAACGACATATGTATGGCTGACAGTTGGAGTAATCTTTGAGTTGGCAATGTGGAATTGTTAGAAAGTTTAAATTTGTGTTTTATCATTGTTAGCGGTGTTGTAGCAAATCGTGTAAGGTACAATATGTGCATTCTGCTGTTTTGGATGGGAGACATTTTAAGTCAGAAATATTTGACTGTAAACATATTTTGCACTGAACCCTATTTTCCTTCTACATGGAAGAAAAACCAAAGCTTACCTAAGCACTGTAAGAAACCTAGTTAATCAGCACTATAGGATTAAGGAGAAAATGTTCTTCAAAAATAGTTTATGAAAGTTTTAATTACACACACAATCATAAAATGCTCAGTAATTGCTGCATATTGATTCCTCTTTTTTTTTCTGGAAATGCTAAAACTATTTCAATATACACAGAATCAATAAACATAATTAAAATATGAGCTCATCAAAACAGTAATTAAATGTACTTAACAGCTTTTGTGGCTTTTCCCCATATGGTTACTGTGGGAGTGTGAATCTGGCGCGCTAGATAAATGTAACAAAATAAAGTGAAAGCCTCGGAAAAGATTACTGTCGTATCATAATACAATAAAACCCAGCTCAGCAGCAAGTTGCGTTAAATCAAAAAGTTGACAAAAGGAGTGATGTATGCAATTATTATACATTTTGGGGCTGTTTTCTATTTATATGAGATTAACACTATCATGGTCTGCATTCAGAAGGAACAGTGAAATCCTCCAACATGAAAGGAACGGGGGAGAGCACCCTGAATTCCTAATATGTCAGTTTCCCTTTTCAGATATGGCTGGAAGGGAGTTTGATTCCCGTGTCCACACCGCCCCCACCCCCTGCCACCTCCAATCGGCCGGGGGTGCTGAGCCACGAGACTCCAGAGCCCTAGACGGCTGGGTCTCCGAGTTACATCTGTGAAGATGGTTTTGCCCTGCCAGCAATTCATCTCAGAGGGCCCAGCAGAGGGAAGGTAAAGGAAATCTGACTCTGGCCTTCGAGGGGTGCACAGCCCATGCCCCCTGGAAGTGGTATTGCATCATCATGGAGAACATGAGCTCTGTCTTCAGTCCCTCTCCTCTAGAGGGGACCCTCACTTGACTGCAGAAATTTATATGGGAGCCCATCCTAGGAAGCATGGCCCAAGGAGGGGAAGTGAGACAGGGAGGGAGGGATACAGTGGGAGGCGCATTATCCCAGATGGCAACTTGTGCTCAATCTCACTGAGAAAGATGAGAATTACAGCATCTCTGAGTTGTCTTATCTGAGGAGTGAGGAAGTTGGGGAATTTAACTGCAGCCTTCATCTGGATTTGCCTGTTGGCATTGACCCCCCTGGTCCTTCTAGCCTGGCCCTAGCGCTGGCTGAGGGAGAGCACCCAGAGGCAGAGTCTTGAACACATGCAGGCAAATACCACTGGCAGATACTAGAATGGCAAGTCCTGAGGTTATAGGGGCACCCAGGGCTGCCACCATATGGTCTGTGGGAGGCTGAACAATGTCTCCCCCAAAATGCTCCCGTTCTAATCTCTGGAATCTGCGAACGTGAACTTATATGTCAAAAACTTTGCAGATGTGATTAAATTCAGACTCTTGAAGTGGGGATATTTTCCGGGATTATCTGAGTGAGACCCAAACGCAGTTCCAAGTGTCTTTATGGGGAGGAGGGCCAAGGGAGAGCTCCAACAGAAGAGGAGGAGGCACTGGGAACCGGAGTGATGTGGACACAAAGAATACTGGCAACCACCGGAAGCTGCAAGAAACAGGAAAGGAACCTGTCCCAGGGCCTTTGAAGAGAGTGCAGCCCCTTGGATACCTGGATTTTACCCCAGTGATGCTGCTTTCAGACTTCCAGTCTCCAGAATGGGGAGAGAAGAAACTCCTGTTGTTTTAAGCCACCAAAGAGGGGTCGTTCCTTACACCAGGAGCAGGAAACCACAAGAGGGTCCTGGGAAGAAAAGGTTCTTTCTGAGAGGCAGGACGATGGTGAGAAGAAACAGAGCCAGGAGCATGTGGAGTCATCTCATGGAAACTGAGATCCATGTCACCACCACCGTGACTTCCTATTTCCTTCCTCTCCCCTTTCCTTACTTTCTGCAAAATCTCTTGCAGAACGTTTTCTCAGCAGGTTCATCTGCCCTTGATGACAGGATCCAGTTCCTTCCTCAGTGGAAATTTCTAAAATGCCACCAGTCTTCCACTGCTTCTCCCTGTACCTTAACTGTGGACGGTGATATGTGAGAGCAGTTTTCTTCCGGATTCTCTTGAGGCTTTCTGTAGGCACACTCGGGACGTGCCATGTCCTGTCTTTCATCCCTGGACACACCTGTTGGAGAATTGGAACCCATCTATTTCTCTATACTGTATGGAGGAAATATACTGGGTTGCCTCCAAAGAGCCAATGATGAGATTTGACTCTTAACAGTCCAAGAACTACCTTATCTCTGAAAACTGAACACAACAACTAAGAAAGGAAAATGAATGAAAAAAAAAAAAACATAAACTCTGAAACTTCTTGATGATTTTGGACTTGGGATACAAATGGGAGTTTCTCTTGTGCCAAAAAATCCATTGAACAGCACCAGCTGTGTGGTAAAGAAAATTGGAAGGAATCACACATTGCCGTTCATGGGAGGAGTTGTATTAAGGAAGGAGGGAAAAGTTTTGCAGATCGGTTGATTTCTCAGTGAATCAGGCGGCCAGATGAAAAGCCCAAGACTACATCTGCAGGCGTATTGTACTAGTATTAATATTCATGCAGAAATGATCTAGAAAGCTGTTTCCTCTGAATTTTTAGCAGTGTAGTAGGTCCGGGGCGGAGTGGGGGGGACGTTTCTTTTGTGTTAAGGAGTTTGTGCTGCATTACTTTCGAGCTTTATGAGGATTAATTTTAAAAGAGCACAGGGAGTGAAAAACATTAGGCCTTATGCAAGGGTAATGTTCCAAATATTATACAATCAGTAAGGCCAGAGCTGGCCAGTGAGAACAGATGCTGTCCTAGAGACCCCACTGTGCCAGGTGTTAACCTTTTTCTTGCAGGATCATGGAGAGCGCTGGGGATTTCTGGAGGACACTGGGGTGGCTGGAGGTGCTGGGGGCCTCAGGGAGTGTCACAGCCATCACTATATGATACATTAAAAAATGCCAAGCCTTCCTCTGGTCTTTTCCCAGCGAGGGCAGTAGAACAACACTATAGAGCTTCCTTATTCGATGCCTGCTCGTTGAGCCTACTATGTGCCAGGCTTCATGGTAACCGAGCGCCAGACGCACGGAGAGGTTGCCAACCAAAGAGCTGGTGGGAAGTGTCGTTGTAATTATTTGTGTGAGATGTCCAAGTGCTTGTCTTTTTTGGGGACTTCTGTAGCGGCAAGTGGTGAAAAGCTAATGCCAACTGCCTTAAGTGAAACAGCAAAAGGGAAGGGGTTGTGTTGGCTCACAGGACAGAAATGCCTCCTAGGGATAGATGCTGCTGGGTCTAGGGGACGCTGTGCGTGCGTGCGTGTGTGTGTGTGTGTGTGTGTGTGTGTGCATGCGTGCGTGTTTTCCCACTTGCCCTCTTTTGGCTGATACCCTATTTGGGCAGAGCCTGAGACCAGGACTGAAGTACAAGTAGTTTATTTGGTGGGAGGGAGCCCAGAAAGTAGAAGTGGCAGAGAGGGAAAGGAGAAAGGGAGAAAAGCCAGTATGTGTTTCAATAATGAGCTGGTGCTGTTGTGGGCCACTAGGAAGTCCTGCAGGGGTTGCTTGGAGGAACCATGTAGAACTGAGCATTTCTGCAGAATTTCCCAAAATGGTGGATGGGAGAAGCTGGGAGATTTATCTGTAGATCCCCCATGTCCCAGCGCTAGAGCGTTGCTCCTAGGGACCTTAGGATCCCCGTACTTCTGGATCGTGCCTCCTTGTGTCTGAGTGGCCTTCCAGGATGCATGGGACATGAAACACGGCAGCAGGCCCGCAACCCTCCACTACAGTTGCCCCAGAAACATGTGGGCCAGGGAGACAAGGCACAATGCATGACACACGCCTGCTAAACTGGGCTTGCCTGGCGTTGGCTCCAGTCTCAGGGTCCACACACGGCAGGACAGGGGCTCCTGTGGAACAGTATCCTCTGGAAACGGTGGATTTCTAGATCAGTGGGGGGCCTGCTGAACCAGGTCCCCTCTCGTTCATTAGCATAGAGTCGAAATTCTGAGCTGCTGGGTCATCATTCCAGAATGTCATCCAGATTTTAAATTTAGAGTCAGTCACCCTCTAAACCAGGCTCTGGATTTGTTTTTAGTCTCTTTTAAACGTGGGCAACATTTCGTAAGCCCTTCCTGATTGTCCACGGTGCATGTGGAGAGCTCCGGTGAGTTCCCTCGGACTTGAACAGAAACCAGTTTGGGGCTGGAGGAATCATGATTGGGGTTTCTTTCTGTTATTAGGTAACTATAAGCCAACGTGTTCTAAAACTCCAAAGTCTACCTCTCAGGAACCCCCAGTGGAAATCCTTGCTGGGCTGCACTCGAGTTCCCAAATGATCGCATTGTGAGGCTTAAATGTCACATCAGGCCGGAACATTTGTTATATATTGGAAAAGAATGAGGTGAAAATTGCTGGGCTTTGCCTCTCACGGAATCTTCATTTGTTAGTTGGGGTTACCTGCCTGGCTCCAAGGTAAAACGAGACTCTTCCGGCCTGGTTCGACTTGAATGTCAACCTTTACTCACAGCGAAGGGACCTGTGGGGCCTCAGCCACCCCCACCGGGCTTCATTCCAGCCACTCAGAGCTGCGAGTCCGGTAACCTTTAGGCCCTTGACAAGGCATCCCTGAAGCTGTTCTTTCCTGGAGTTTCTAGCGAAGTCGACCAGCATACATGGTGTTAATTAGGCTGGTCAAGATATTTTCTTTTCCTCATAACTTTTTGGGTTTCCGAAGGGGGAGGGCGTGGGTGTTAGTCAGTATTCTGGAGGACTATTGCCTTTGGCTGGAACTATCTTGGTAACTGTCTCAACCCTTCATTGCCTTTGGTCTCCATGAACAAAATCTGCTAATATTCTTCAGGCCTCTAAGGTCCAAATAGTTGCCTTGTGCCCCTTGCCTCTGTGTGCCCGACTGTGTTTGCAAAATAGATTTTCCAGATGGACCGCAGGCTGCAGAGCCTCGCTGGGGGTGTGAGGGACACTGAAGCCGTGTTTTACCTGCTGCCAACAGCCAGTAACAGAGTGCTGCTCCCCCCACAGCCCCCCATGGGAGAAGTGGGGGAGCTCAGAGGGCCGGGCTCTTATTCTGCATCCGGGCATTCCCAAAGACCAGATGTGCAGGGACACTCCTCTTTCATTCCCAAATCATTCAAGGTGGAGGATACTTTCTCAAAAACAAAACAAAACAAAAACCCAAAAAACACAAACAACAACAACAACCAAAAAACCACCAACCTTGAATTAATCTCTTGGTACCAATACCTTTTCAAATTTGTTTCTGGACTTTTATTAACTTTTCCTTCAAACATAATAGTCTAAGGGCTAGGAAAGCCTGCGGAGAAACTTGAGTGAACACCTACTATATCTTGGAGTGGTTATAATTTATATCCTGTGAGGAATGGCTTGTTGAAAGTGCATATTCATTTCCATTTCTGCATTGGCTTTTTGGCTGATCTAATTCTTTATCACCATTTAGCTTATGAAACACCTAATGGTACAGTCTGAGGTGACCTTTTGCATTCCTACTGACAGTTGATAGATAGATATGCATAAATTGGGATACAGACATTTTCTTTTTGAAAATCAGTGGCTTTTAACCCTTCTGAGGGTCAAGTAAGCAACTAAAATGTATAATCCTTATTTAATTTTTTTTTCTCAAGTCATAGCATGGTATATATTGATGTTTGAGGTAGTACTTTAATACAGTATAACATCGATGAGTGGTTTTTCCTCCTGTGATCTATTGCTATCTACTAATAAATAGAGCAGACAACAACGATCTTATTCTCATGCACTGATGGGCATGAGGATGATATCACAAGGAGAGACGTTATTGACTTGTCTAAGTTGTTCGGGTATTTAAATGGTTAATAGCAAACACTCTGAATTAGCCCATCTGGTTGTGAATTCTAATGGCTCCACTTACTGTATATATAACTTAGAGCAACTTACCTAGCCTCTCTGTACTTTTCTTTCCGAATCTGTGACTAGGGATAATAGGAGTACCTACCCTATAGAGTTGTCGTGAGGTCTAAGTAGTAGCATATATCTACAGCTGAGGGCGGTGTCCATCACATGGCAAGTGTTAGGTCAATTTTAGCAAAACTTAGTATTTTAAAATTAATGTTACTACTGTGTGACTGTGTGCCACCTGCTGTTTGAGGCTCTAGGAGTATAAAGGTAAGCAAGATACACACTTATTAACTAAACAAACATATTTCAAGCTCCTGGTTGAGGTCCTAGACTCTGGGAACACAGTAGTGAGCCAGAGGGAGCTCTTATTCCTACCCTGCAAAGGTAAATGGAGAATAAACAAAGAGGCAAAAAAATACTGTGATAAAGTCAAGAAGGATAGAGACAGGGAGTGAAGAGTGTAGGAACCATAGGCTTCTCTGATGTGCTAATGTTTGAGCAGAAGCACGCGGAAGCCACTATGTAGGTATTTGGGGAAAGAGCTTTTTGGGGGGTGGGGGGGCTTTTCCAGGTAGGGGAACAGGATGAGCAAAGTATCTAGCCGCAGGCAGCAAGCAGACCAGGGTGCTGGGAACACAATGATAGGGGGAAGATGGCAGGGGATGAGGTCAGAAAAGGCATGGGAGCCAGCTGGAGTGGAACTTGTACATAGTTAGAAAGACTCAGGTATTGACTCTGAACAAGCTGGAAGCCATAAGGGAGCGGGAAAGGGGCTGTTGGATAGAGAAGCAACATGAGATAATTCAGACTTTAACAGGGTCTCTCTGCCTACTCTGAACAGCGGACAAGGGTAGAAACAGGGAGAGCAATGAGGATGTGAGTCAATCATCCAGGTGAGAGGTGGGGTGCCTTGGGCTCAGATGAAGGCTGGAATGCTGGAAAGGAGCACCGACCCACAGGATACATTCAGAGCGGATCTGATGGATTTGCTGATGTTGGGTGTGAAGCTTGCATTCTAGTGGAATGTGCCTGTCACCAAACATGAACTAACTCACTAAATAAGACAATCCCTACAGTGACAAGAGATGTGTAGAAAATGGGAAAGAATAATGGGACAGAGGGGGTTGAAAAGAGACCTCTAAGAAAACATCTGAACTGAGATGGCAGTGACGACCAGGTATTTTAATCACCTCTTTTTTGCACCATTTGTGAGTCCTACCCTAGAGCTACCAGGAAAGCCAGACACACAGGACACTGAACACTGGACAGGTGGGAGAGAAGTTTATGAGCCACATGTACTCACAGCCTGGGGAGGGGGGGAGGACACCAAGGGCCATGCAGGGCCTCACAAGGCTGTGGTAGGCAGGCTTTGTGGTACCAAGAGGGTGTGGTTCCTTTAGTTCCTATAGGGGTGTGATTGGAATAATTAGAATAATTCTGTGGACTGGAGGGACCAGTCCAGGATAAGCAGGAAATGCTTGGTCCCCTTAATAAAGAGAGTTGTTTGGGTAGATCTTGTCCATGGGAGCAGAGCTGAGAGGGGAACCTGTGGTCATGTCATTTGAGGCCCTTCCAGTTTCATCAAATGTCAAGGCATCCCATAATTCTGGGCCGGGCCTTTAGGCTTTAATAACACCAAGCCAAGGGAGAAGATATCGACCTGAACATGAACATAGTTCTGGCTATGGGGAAAGGGAGGGATTCGTTTGACATTTTGGGGATGGAACTAAAAGAATTTGCTGATGAGTTAATATTTGAGGGTGAAGCAAAGAGAGAAATCAAGGATATCATCCAGATATTTTACTTGAGCAACTGGTGAATTGAGGTGTCTTTTATCCACAGGGCAAGACATGGAGTAGTAAATAGATTCTGACTGGGAGTAATCAAGGGCTCATTTTGTATAGTTACTTTTAAAATGCCTGTTACACATTCAAGTGGAGATATTCAGCATCCATCTAGAGCTCAGGGGACAGGAAGGGACAGGAAAAATGAATGCAGGAGCCATCAGTATAGACACAGTTTTTCAAGCCAGTGGACTTGGAGCATAGAACAACTTAGAGCATAGAACAGAGCCTTGAGTCTTTCAGCATGTAGAGACTGAGCAGAAGAAAAGTCAGGGAAGGAGACCAAGGGGGCTCAGCGAAGTGTAGGGAAAAAAGCCTGGAAAATACAATGCCATGGATTTCTGGAGAAGGAAGAATTTCAAGAAGGAAGGAGTGGTCAATGTTGTCAACTGTTTTCTCCTGAGAGATCAAAAAAGAGGAGAGTAGAAGAGCACTAGATTTGGAAAAATGGTGGTCATTAATGGTCTTCAATACTGGAGATGAGAGAAGACAAGTGAAGGAATGAAGATCAAATTTAGGCAACTCCTTGTAGGAACATAGCTCTAAAAAAGGAGGAAATATTATGGAGGATAGTATTTAGAGTGAAATCTTTGAAAAATCAATAAAAGCTGGTAAGAGGGTAAAGAGATAAGATCTGGGATGCAGAAGCAATCAGAGATGCAAATGTAGGAAAATTCTTGAGTAGGTGCTATGGTGTTTAACAAAGAGGCAGGTACTCTTGCTACACATCTTCAGGCTCATCATGTAAGTTGGAACCATAGACAGTGCCTGGGAAATTAAGAACATCCAGGATGTGGATAGTTCTAAAGAGAAAAGGATTCCTGTGGGTCCCAAATGGGAGGATGGTGTTGAGTTATTCTAAATATATAGGTTGGAGGTATATGGCATAGCACTCACAGTATTTCACATAAGGAGATGTTGTCAGGTATTACAGGAACAAAGCTGGTCTACATTGACAATGTAAACGACATTTAAAAAAAAAGATTTTATGGGGCGCCTGGGTGGCTCAGTGGGTTAAAGCCTCTGCCTTCAGCTCAGGTCATGATCCCAGGATCCTGGGATCGAGCCCCACATCCGGCTCTCTGCTCGGCAGGGAGCCTGCTTCCCCTTCTCTCTCTCTGCCTACTTGTGATCTCTCTTTAAAAAAAAAAAAAAATAAGAAAAAAAAAAAAAGATTTTATTTATTTATTTTACAGAGAGATACAGAGACTGGGGATGGGGAGGGGGCAGAGGGAGAGGGAGAGAGAATCCTCAGGCAGACTCCCTGCTGAGCATGGACCTGACAGGGGCTCAGTCCCAGGACCCCAAGATCATGACCTGAGCTGAAACCAAGAGTTGGCTGCTTTTTTAAAAAATTAACATATAATGTATTATTTGTTTCAGGGGTACAGGTCTGTGATTCATCAGTCTTACACAACTCAGGAGTTGGCTGCTTAACTGACTGAGTCACCCAGATGTCCCTGTAAATGACAGTACTTTGCATTTGCCCATCCTTATTTAGTCCGTAACCCTATTACAGAAGGCCACTGTGGTAGAGGGTCACAGCAATGCACTTGCAGTCAGAACATTGATGTGGGTGTGAATCCTGGATCCGTCAGTCAGCAACCAGAGGCCTTGAGCACTCCTTAGTGCTTCAGCTTTCTCACCGGTGCAATGGAAGTACCATTACTAGCTTACAGAGTGGGGCCAACTGGTAAAGGCCCAAATGACCTATTTGTCATTCACCTGTACCTTACGTTGAGGGAACTGTCAGAGGGCATCACTGCTACCCTGTGTAAGATATGGAGAGAATAGAAGATCAGGAAGAATCCTGATCGTAGACTCCTCCTGCTATATTGAAGGCAACAAGACTTGTATTAGAGTCCACTATTTTATCTATGGAAGCTCTCATAGAGTTCATCAACTTCATCAACTCTTTGGGTGAGGTAAGGGTCTCAGTTTCCTTCGTCACATCTTCTTTTTGATACCCACAGTACATCTACTGCCTGTGGCTAAGGCTGCTTTCTGTTAAGTCCCCACAACACTATTCCCACCAGTTGTGACAACCAAGAGTCAGCCATGTGTGTTCCCACATTAGTGACGCTAGCAACTATTTATACAAATATTCTCTGCTTACTATTTACATAATTTATATAATCTGATGAAAGACTTGGTGATGACAAGTTGTTATAATAACTTGCTATCAAATAAGTATATGTAAAACACACATAGAAGACTGGGGGAAGAGTAAAAATGTAGAAAAATTGCTTTACACGTGTCTTTAATGTTTCATTCTGCCTTAAAGAAACCAAAAACTAGAACTTCTGGATGAAGCATTATGGGTGGTTTTGAAGAAAGACCGCTTGGAACTCAGATCAGCAGACCCCGACACAAAGAAAGGGCCTTGGCTCAACATCAAAAGAGTGGCAAGTGAATGAACATCCATATGTTTTAAGTTAAAATTAAATCTTTAAGGTATGTATGTATCACATTTTATGATTCACTGCTTTAATTAACTTTTCCAGTTGACTTGCCAACTGCCAGTTCCAACTTCATTGAATAACAGTGAAACTGTAATGTTTATTTCTCAATTATTATAAATGGATACTCATTTTTTAAACCATTATAAAAACTGAAAACTGTAAATAAAAGCTACTAATTCAGAATCAAACACCAGCAATAATTTAAGGTAGTTCCTTCTAGTCATCTTTTCAAAAATACACTTTTAAAAATAAAATTGTGAGTTTTATGTTTATTTTTTATCTTTTTTTCATGAAATATTATATCACAAGTGATATAAGTGATATTCACATTTTAACGTTAAACAATACAGAAAGTATACATAACAAAAACAGCAAGCCACCCTGCAGGACTTACAAATAGCCCATGTTAAATCTTGATAAACACTATCCTCACTTTCATTCTTCATGAAGATATAGATAAAAGGACATATGGATATAACGCATATTTTAAAGAAATATTTTATATTAGAATTGGACTTATTTTAGATTAGGTATCAAAAATAGCACAGGGAGTTCCCACATGCCCCTCACCCAAACTCCTCTAATATTGACACTTTATGTTACCCGGTGCATTTGTCACATCTAAAAAAATCAACATTGGGACAGTACTATTACCTAACATTCAGATTTTACCAGTTTTTCCACTATTATCTTTTTTTTGACATTCTGTCATCCAATCTAGGATAGCATATGAGATTTAGCATATGGCAGATAAATTTTACTTATTTTTAACAAAAAAAAGAAGAATCAACATAAGTATTAAATCACAGATTAACATTTCTCTATCCTAAGAGTTATTGTTTCCTTTAAAATGAGTATTATGAGTATTATGAAGGATATTAAGTGGTTGGAGTCATTAGGTCTTCTAATCAACATTTTATTCATCTATGGTATAAATTAGTTCTTTTATATTTCTTCCCATCCCTCTCCTCAACCCTCCTGATATCATTGGTTATATTGCTTTGTAGAATTTTTCCAGGTGAATAAGGTGTACATTGTGTCATGCAATTAAATTCTCACCCTGGATTTTGACCTCCATGTAGGTAGATTCATTATTTGTATCCAGTCTTTTTAACCATGGCTTCTCTGCACCTCAATTCTGTAACTGATTAATCTCTTGGTTGTCTGTTTCCCTCTGTTGGAAATTCTTTTCAGAAACAGGGTATGGATGCTATATTTCACTGACTTTTTTTTTTCATGTTTGAGAATATCTACCTGTGACCTTTATAGTCAAACAATAAATTGTCTTATTTTAACATTTTAGAAAATTATTTTCTTTTCCTTAGACTCTCGTAAAAATTCTCCATCACCTTCTGACATTAATAATTTATAAAACTATATAATTTATTATAAATTATAATTTATACTTTATAACCTCACAGTTCCCTTTTGCTGGTGGCATATAATTTATTATAAATTATAATTTATACTTTATAACCTTACAGTTCCCTTTTGCTGGTGGCTTGTTTTCCTTCCTTGACCACTGGGGGACTTCTTTATCTCCATGTGAATTCACCCATTAACTTTTTTTTCCCTAGACTCTAGTATGCCCTTTTAATAAGCAGATCTCATTTTTTTCTTTCAAAGACTTTTGTTTTTCACTATTACATCTTGAAAGAACTTCTTCTGTTCTTTTGGAGTATCAGTTTAGGGGTACCAATTATCCTTATGTTGGATTATCTTCCATCTTCTTTCTAATTGCTTTACTGTCTTTGTTTTTTTCTCCAAGTTCACAGTAATGATCTCCAGATTTCTCCATCCTAGCAATTTAATTTTTATTTACATATATTCCTTTCCTTGCTACTCTAATTTATCCTGATGTTGCTGTTTTAGTTCTCAATTTTTTTAAGATTTTATTTATTTATTTGACAGAGAGAGAGACAACGAGAGAGGGAACACAAGCAGGGGGAATGGGAAAGGGAGAAGCAGACTTCCTGCTAAGCAGGGAGCCTGATGTGGGGCTCAATCCGAGAAACCTGAGATCATGATCTGAGCCAAAGGCAGATGCTTAACAACTGAGCCACCCAGGCACTCCCAGTTCTCAATTTTTAATTATTACTCCAATCTTTCTATTCTATGTGTTTTCTTATTCTCATTTTGCTGTTGTGTTCTATCTACTTTCTATTAAGTTCTATAGCATGAAACCTGTAGTCACTTAGAATACAATGTTTTCTTCCAGCCTGGATTTCTCACCAATGTTCTCTTCTTTCATTCACTCTCTCTCTTTTTTCTTTTTCTTTCCTTTTTCTCCTCCTTCTTCCTTTTCCTCTTCCTCCTCCTCCCTTTGGTGAGAACATTTAAGTTCTACTCTTAGCAAATTTTGATTATATAATACAGAGCCATCAACAATATTCATTATGTTTTATATTAGATCCTCAGAATATATTCATGTTATAGCTGAGAATTTGTATCCTCTTTTCTAGCCTGCATTTGTGTGGTTGCCCAGACCTTGTCTTTGCCATGGTATGATGTGGGCGATTTCCCCTTTATAACCTTCTCAGCTTTTGGGGGGCCCTTTGTGTTCTCCTCTAAGCTTGTGAGCACTCTTTTTTTGTGTGTGTTTATGTGTTTGTGTTTTTGTGGGTTTTTGTTTTTTTTTTTTTGTTGTTGTTGTTATTGTTTTTTGTTTGGTTTTGTTTTTTTTCTCAGCCTAACAGTGTTGAGGAGTAGAATAAGGAGGTGCAAGAAGTACTTGCTAGAAGAAACTTAGCTCTGCCCTTTCTTCTACAGTCCTGTATAATATCTTATACTTTAGCTTACTTCCCCAACTGACATAGTGGGAATGGTAGGCCTTGCCAATTCCCCTTCCCTCCCCTGCTGATACATAGTGGTTGTAAGGGATTAAATTTGAAATAAGTTGTCTCCAGGTCACCTATCTACTCGTTCCTGCAGGTTTCTCTTCAAATTGGAAGTTATTAATGAGATATCTCAGTATTTACCTAGCACAACCTCTTTCTTTTTTTTTTTTTTAAGATTTTATTTATTTATTTATTGACAGAGATCACAAGCAGGCAGAGAGACAGGCAGAGAGAGAGAGGGGAAACAGGCTCTCTGCTGAGCAGAGAGTGCAATGTGGGGCTTGATCCCAGGACCCTGAAATTATGACCTGAGCCAAAGACAGAGGCTTAACCCACTGAGCTACCCAGGCGCCCCCACACCCTCTTTCTTAAGGACTGGGTGGGAGCATGGTTGGTCCTGGCACACCAGATTTATATGTTTCCTTCTCTAGCTCCCACCTTTAGTAGTTTATGACATGAATTTATACCCCTTTCCTTGTTTAGTTGCTGCTGATGAATTTTTAGCCAGTTATAAAATCTAATTATGTACATTTTGCTGGGTATGAAGGTTGAATGCTTTAGCAATTCAGCTTTGATTTTTTTATCATTATTATCCTGTGGCCTGATTTGTAATGGATCTTCAACATTTATTTAACCATCTTTCATTTTATAGGCATTTACATTTTTGAATTTTTTTGTTATAATAAATAATACTATTATGAACATCCTTGATAATTACTTTTTTTCACATACAAATTACTTCCTTATGGTGGATTTTTAAAAAGGGAATTATTAGGTCAAAAAGCATAGACTTTTTTTTGAAGATTCTTGCTTCAAGTTGCCAATTTGCTTTCCATATTTGTTATATTTCAAAATATACTTCAAATAGCTCATGTCAGAATTCTCAAAATGAATTTATTGCAATGGCTTTCAGAGGAAATGGAAATGAATAGTCCAAGAAACAAAGATAATTGTTCGTCTGAAAATATAAGCTACCAAGGACAAGAATATTTCTGGAGCCAAAATGGTATGAAAGCAGTGATCAGCCAGGACTGTGGGAAGTGAGAAAGATGTTTCCTCAGCCATCCAGGTGGAATGCAGGGCCAGAGTCACCAAGAAGAAAACGTGGCATGTCAAAAAACACTCCAAGTTTACAACATGCTAATTGGATCTATAAAAAATGCTTGGAGATAGCACTCTTTTTTTAATTCCCACAAACTATCTGCTATGCTTTCAGCGTCTGCTGCAACAAAATAGTTTATTTTTACTCGCTTTTTTTCTCTCCCATAAAGAAAAATCAACAGAGTATTATTATGTTTCTTAAATACAACTGAACTCATCTTATTAGGGGAAAGCAAAGAAGGATGTGTCATCTTATTAAAAATGACATGATGTATATACAGCCATATGTTTTCAAAGGGTTTCCTGTCAGTGTTAATCAAAACTCCTCCAAATTTATGAACCTACAGAGCAGCATGTCAACCATATGGGAAATATCTCCCCTTCAATATTGAGAATTTGAATTAATAATAAACATTACTTAGTGAACCTAAATGAGAAAAACACATCAATGTTGAATCTCAGGAAAGGAGAAACTTATAAAAAAAATTCTTCCAGGTGTTAATTTTTTTAGCATTCTGTCTCATATCTCAATCACACTGCTCTATCTTTATTCTCACTCTGCCTGCT
Source organism: Enhydra lutris kenyoni (assembly GCF_002288905.1). Classification (NCBI taxonomy): domain Eukaryota; kingdom Metazoa; phylum Chordata; class Mammalia; order Carnivora; family Mustelidae; genus Enhydra; species Enhydra lutris. The sequence continues at coordinate 68,076,215 of NW_019154096.1, read as the reverse complement.
CATTTAGTGGACACAGAAGTGGCTGTAATCTATTTCATGATTGCTACTAAAGTGTCAAATTAATAACCAGTATCCCATATTTCCCCCCTTTGCTTTGTAATTTATTGGAAAACTTGGACTGAAAAGAAACCAGGAAGAATATCCTTCCTACGGTTTAGTGCCTGAAACCCGCCACTGAGATCTTTCCTAATCTTCCATAGTCTTCCCAGGGCCAATTTCTACCAGTTTCTATGCCTACTAGTTACCACTGTTCTGTTATTTTGGGAGATAATATAATTTTAGGATCTGTGTTAACTTAGAGTAGTGTCTAACATCAACCGGAGTTGTGGGAGTCTGTTGGGGTCTCGTCAGGCAAGCAAGTTCTTCTTAGTTGGAGGAAACAACTTTGATTCTTGCACATGGACCTTCAGTGTGAACTTGCAGAAGACTGGGGAGTGGCGGTCATAATTGGGAACAGGCTGAAAATAAGCCAGAAACGTACCAGCTGCTGACCATAAACCAAGGCAATAGGTAGGGACTAGGAATAAGACCAGGGACAGGAAGGAGAAGCTAATCTGTCTTTATAGTACTTTATAGTTCTCCATCATTCAGAGGATTATTTGGACAGAGATGAAGAAGATGATGATGATGATGGTGGTGGTGGTGGCAGGGACTAGATTGAACCATCACAATATTAAGAAAATGTGCTAAAATTATAGTGATTTCCAAAAGTAATGTGGCATACACATGCTAAGATGACCCACAATGAGCCAGCCCATCTGTAATCCCTTCCTACCAAGTGTGAGCTGGACCCGTGATTTGCATCTAGTCTCTGGACTCTAACAGAGGCAAAGGGAATTACCAGATGTAATTAAAATTCCTCGTCACTTGATTTTGAATTAATGAAAAGCAAGAATATCCTGGGTGGGCCTGACTTAATCAGATGAATGCCTTAAAAGAGATATTCTCCTCTTGGCCATGAAGAAATCACCTACCATGTTGCAGGAAGGTCTGGGAGGGGGACAAATGTCAAGGCACTGTGGTAGACTGTAGGGGCTAAGAGCAACTGCTGGAGGAGAGCTGGCAAGAAATGAGGACCTCAACCCTACAGTGGCAAGAAACTGAATTCTCCCATTCATACATGGGCTTGAAGGAAGACTCTGAGCTCCACAAAGGAAAACAACTCAACTAATGCCTTGACTGCATTGTTTTGGGATCCTGAACCCAGGACCTAGATACCTGACCCATAGAAATTGTGAAGTAATAAGTGTATGTTGTTTGAGCCACTAAGTTTGTGATAATTTATTGTGCAGAACTACTTAATACCAGGGACAACCCAAATAAAATAAAGGTGGGAGATTTAATCCAGGAATTTGGTGATGAATTTGGGATGACTTATTCGAGAGAAACTGAAGCAGAATTCTTTCTACCACTTCAATTATAAATATTATAAATATGGGACATATATAGGCACAGAGTTAATGTCAATTATTTTCCAAGATTACAGACAACTAAAAAAATTGATTTCACTATTTTTTTTTTTCCGGAAAATTGTGCCCCTAGAGAATGTGGTCTAATTGATTTCAGGTGGAACGTAAGCATTGATGTTTTCCAAAGTTGCCTGGGAGATTCTACTGTGTGGTGCTGGGTGGACAGCCATTGCGCTTCTTTGTGGGAAGAAACATGCCCCTCCCCAGTCTGTTGTGAATAGTATTAGAAGTGTCTTAAGTAAAAGTGGGCCTTAGAAATGCTAATGTCATTACTAAGTGAATGGGGAGAAAATGCCAGGCCTGCCAGGATAGATCTGGAGGTTTTAACCAAGTGGAAAATGGGAGTAAAGGGTGAAAGGGAACAGCCTGGAGAAATTCTGAGAAGCCCGGAGGCCATTGAACTTGAAGGGCTGGTGTTACTCATATCCTTCCTCATAAAACTTGATTGCAGAGCAAGCTACTCTCCTCCACCTTGCCTGAGTCCCATCTCAGCTGTCAGAGCATTCTCTTCTTCCCTCTGGCCTCCATATTCTGTCTAGCAGGTTTTATTATTGTTGTGAATTATTTCTTCCCCATGTCCTTTCTGTCCACTGGAAAAATGTCCTTAAGATGCCAGCTGAAAAACGCTTCTGGCTCAGGTGGAAGGTTTCTAAGGAAAAAAAAAAGTTCCTGAACCATATGTAGGAGATGGTAGATCAGGGTCTGGAAATACATTTGGGGATCTTCTGTGAGCCCATAGAAGGTTACCAGGAAGATCTCAAGCTAACTGGGCAAGACATATGACTTTGCAATCAGTGGTTGAGATATTGGATTAGAGGAGCAATCCATAAAGAACAAATAACTAACCATCATAAAGGAACACAAGCCAGGGTCAACCGGGGTATGCTGCGGTAACAAACAGTTTTAGCATCTCAGTGACTTAAAATAAACCAACAAACAGGTGTATTTCTACCTAAATCTCCATAATTATGTTAGTTTTGCCACCATGGCTGGAGGCTTTCCTCCATGTCCTCTGTCAAAGCCTGGTTGATGGAACCTCTACCATCCACAGCCTTGCTAGTAAGTGTCAGAAGAAGTAGCGGGGTGGGGGGGGGCGGAGCATGGGGGCAGCATACTGGCTCTTAAAGTCTTTGGCCAGGAAGCTGCACATGTCTCCTCCCATTCACATCTGATCTGCCAAGGCAAGTCGTAGGGCTCTAGGTAACTCAAAGGGTCAGTCCTACCCTCTACCCAGGAGAGAAGTAGATATTTTGGAGATGTAGCACTAATAACTAACACAAGGATTCAGCTGCCCAGAGTTTATCCGAGGCCGCAGCCTTTTGCAGGGCCACAGGAATACCACAAGGGGTCCACGAATCCACACTGGCTAAGAGCACTGTCTATAGACCCCCACATCACTATGTATTGGACAAATGCAATTCTCTTTGAAATAGCTAAAGATGTGCTTGTACTGAATTTCAAATTATTACCAAACTCAGAGTAGCTTTTACTCTTGTTGTATTCCTTTTCAAAGGACTTGTAGGAAAATTACAACTATACAATATTATACAGAAGAAAGTTTTTGGAGTTTAAAAAACAGCACCCTTGTGTTTGAGAAAGTTGGGAACAACCACTGAACTATTTAGCTGAATTGGTTACAACTGGCAATGATGTGACAAATGTTGCATGAGAAGCGAAGGGTTGATGGAAACAGACACTGTTTAGTACCTGTGCACCTGTAGTACCTGTTGTTACATATGAAGTACACTTGACGGTTTTGTCGATCAAGTTCTGCCACATCTTCCAGGATCTACCTACATGTAAAGTTGCCTTTGAAACTGCAAGGCAGTGCGGGCACACCAACTCTTTATTAGGAAGAAGTATGAAACCTTTCTTTGTACCTTTTAGCTGCAATCAGTTGTAGTTCAATACCGAATACCCCGAGATTATCATGGCCAACTTGGTAAAAATTAATTTGAATTAAGAAGTGATTACTTTCTGAATGTCCACCTATAATTGATGGTTCCTGCTTGGGAGGAGCGAGAAGGGAGGACCTTTGTTCTGAAATCTTTTGAGAAATACTCTATCATGTTATTTTCTTCCTGCTTTTGAATTCGCCCTGCATCCAGTTCCTTTCATTGGTGCTGGGTGAAAAGATGTTGAATACAACCAGCATATTCTGAGGGGCCACTCCCCCTGCACCTGTTCTTTTCTTCTGATAAAGACTGGCCACAATGGAGCCAAGTATGAGGAGGAGAATTCTCAGTTCTTTCCTCTCCTTACCATTTCTTCAGTCTCTGGAATTTTCTTACACTATTGGTTATGCCATATGATATCCTGCAGAACTCCTTCACCCACGAGAATTTTCCCTAGGCTTGGAACTCAGCATCCACCTGCATGCCGCCTGATGATTCAAAAGCGGGGTTCATCTTTTGGTGAGCTGTTTACAGTTTTGAAAAATTCTGCCTGAGTATAGAAAGAGAAAGCAGTCCCATGAAATTGGCATCTTTTAGTAATTTCTGCATCAGAAGAAAGGGAAGAATTTTCCAAATACAACTGGGCATGCCACAAAGAGAAAAATAAACTGGAAAACAACTTAAGCCCTCCAGTGCAGGTGTGTTGGCAGAAATTTCCATATGACTTTCACATGAGTCATGTTGTTGAAAGAAGTTGGTGCTGAGGGCTCTTTAAGGGAGAGGAGGGATATTAAGGAATGTCCTCTAACTGCTGAAACCTAGTTTTTATTTCTGATCATAAAAGTGACCTAAACATTGTAAAAAAGACTTGACAGATAAGGAAAATTAAAAAAAAAAAAGAAAGAAAATGCTTCCTCCAGTAATCACATCACTCAGAGATCATGCCTATTAACATCTTGTTGCATATTTTCCCAGCATACCTTCTATGCATAAAAGCGTGTATTTTAAATTAAATTTTATTGTTCTGTTTCTGTGTTGAAGGTACCAGATTTACGGCTGTAGATTCAACTTTAATTTATTATTTAAATACTCTTTTATTAGTTTTTAATGTGTTTTTTCAGACAAGGACCAAGAGTGGTATATCAAGTACTCACTTGGGCAGCTCCTATACTAAAACTGGAACTATACAGGGAAGATTTTTTTTTTTTTTTTTTAGGTTCCTATTCAACTCTTTAAACAGACGAAATACCATCTATGCCTTTTACTTCATCTAGCTTCTTTACCCCAAGTTTTCCTTTATCTGGGGAAAAAAAGTGGCACATTAAAAATATCTAATTCAAGAATTAGTATATTGACTTATTTTATTTTTAATGTTATGTTCTCCATATTTTAATTTTTAACATTTAAAGGTACACAACTGGTATAGCTTTACTGTGTGTTGTAGTTTTAAACAAATCATGAAGGTATTTTGCAAAATACAAAGACTTTAAATATTATTTTTCTTATTTACCTAAAAAAGAATGCCTATTTTGAGGGGGAAAGAAATGGAATTCAAAAGATGTATGAGGATTGTGACATGGAATAATCCTTGTTTAACTTCTTTTGTTTGAACTGTACTTTGATACTAAAATTTTTTCCTTGCTTTTTTACAGTTTATATTTGCTCACTACATTTTTGCTTCTATTTTTGTTTTTATTTATTTATTTATAAAAGATTTTATTTATTTATTTCACAGAGAGAGAGAGAGAGATCACAAGCAGGCGGGGGGGGGGGGGAAGCAAGCTCCCCGGGAAGAGCCCAATGCGGGGCTCGATCCCAGGACCCTGAGATCATGACATGAGCCTAAGGCAGAGACTTAACCTACTGAGCCACCCAGGCGCCCCTCTATTTTTGTTTTTAAACAAACAGGTTTTCGGGGGGAGGAGAAATGATGGTATATGTGTCATAAAAAGAGAGTATTTTTTTAACCTGATCAGAGACTTTACCTTTCATACACTTTCATTTTTACCGATTTGAGTTGCATGGTACAATTCCTGCATCATAAGTTTATCTTGGTTTGTTTGTTTCCCCGTGAAACTTCTTTTTGCTCTTTCACAACGGGAACTATCTTGGCTGGTCTTTTTTTCCTCCAGGACAGAGATATGTAATCTCGGTTCTCAGACACCGCCCGAGGGTGGTGGGGGATTGGGAGGACTTCCGGAAATAGTGAAAAATTCAGCGTGTGCGCCTGCGTTTGTGTGCGTGTGCGCATGTGCACGCATGTGCAAAGCTACACGTCGGCTGAGCGTTTTGAGACGGTCTACACCTCTCATTACATTCTCCTCTCCTCAAATCTCTCACACGTCCTTCCTTTCTCACTTTCAGCTGCTGAGAACATAGAGGCAATCAGTAGAGAATTTACCCCACCCTCCCCACCCCTTCTATTAACCCACCTGCTCAAGGGCCACAGGTCTGAAGGCTGTGCAAGGAGCCTCTATTTGAGAAGACAGGAGATTTCCGTCCTCGGGCTGAATGGTGAGTCAGAGCGAGAACGTCAAAACACATCTGACGGGGGACACATCAAGCATGCCGAGGGGTGCTGAGAATGGCCGACTGTGAGTCCCAAGGCACACACAGAAGAGGGGGCTGCTGAGGAGGGGCAGGAGGGATGACGTCACACAGGGCAGGTCCAGGACTCCCAGGATAAGGTTCTGGGAGGCAAAGGGAAGCCTGGGAGTCTGGGCTCCTGTAACAAATGAGTAAGCAGGTGAAAAGGGCCCAGGTAGACTAGTCCTGAAGGTTCTAGGGCAAACAATGGTGGTCAGTCTGAGTTGCTGGTGAGGGGGGCGGGGCAGCACCTGCCAATGCAGGTGTGAAGGCTAAAGGGGGGAGGGGTGGTCTTTAAATAAGTGTTGTTGTTGTTGTTGTTGTTGTTTTTAATTAAAAATACAGTTTCCACAGGTCTACCAGCTCAGGAGAGCTAATTTATCATTTTGGAAAAAAACCTTACATAGATACACGTTTTGTATGTTATAAGATAGTGCACCGATTGTTCTAGTAAATTTAACATTGCTGTCATCGAGGCACATTTTCTATACTTCTACACAGCTCTCAAAATTAAACAGCTGCTTAAGACCCCATGATATTGATGGACCACAGTGGACTGAGACGTTCCCAGACACAGGACACTCATTTCAATTTGTTTGGCATTAGGAGCCAGAGCTCTGAAGCCCCCTGAGCATGCAGCTCCTCAGGCATCAGGAACCCACCTGCAGGGGGACCAGGGCTACTATGCCTGCCGCCTCTCTAGTGCCAGCTTTGCCCCTGGACTTGACCCAGACCACTGCCATGCTCTCACCAGCAACAAGGATGTGTAGGCATCCTGCCTCAGTGCTCAGCTTTGGGCGCTGGAGGAGGCCAGACCCAGGCTCGACTATCTGCAGGGGGAATCAAAGTAAGATGGTGGTGAAGTGTCTGGTGTCTGCTTAGGAAACAGGTCCCGCAAGCTGAGAATTTCCCAAACGCACAAGAATGTACCCAGAGTGCCAAGCAGGCAGGAAGACGGTGGGTATGGGGTAGAGGCTCTGCTGGTATGTGACGCAGCTGGTGATGAATGGGCACACAGGTCAGGTAGAGCTGGGAGCGTTAGGGTAATGCCATTTGGAAAATTAAAAAAAAAAAAAACAACTATCTGAATAGTTAGAAAATGGCATCTCAAGATAAATTTGCTAGGCTCTAATCACTAGAGAGAAACTACTTTCTTCTTTAGTTTTTCTGGATTTCCTTTGGGCTTTGGGGACTTCATTCCTTATTCATCTTGGAACCCCCATGCCTAGCAGACTGCCCGGCACATACTGGATGCCAGACAAATATTTGATGAATGGGTGGAATGGAGGTCAAGGAGACCCTGGTGAAGCTGGCAAAGCCTGTGCCTGCTGAGTCCCAGAGCTGTGTGTCCCTGCTTGCTGGGCATGGCGTCCTGAGTCCCCTCAGGCAGGCGAACTTCATCTTGTCCCAGGTTCAAACCCATCATGTCTCCATCTCTACCCCAGTCTTTACCCATGTACTTCCCAAACACCTGGAGGACTGAGTGGGATCCCTCATTCCCAGACTCTCCCTAATCAACCCTGCGATCATGACCTGAGCCCAAATCAAGAGTTAGATCTTTAACCAACTGAGCCACTCAGGCGCCCCTGGAGTCATCTTTCTAACACACTGTCCTGATCCTATTATATTTCTGTTCTGAAGTCTCTCCTGGTTACCCGTCTCCATGCGGGAAAGAGCTGGAAATCCATAGTTTTTCATAAAGAGCCCTTCACAACCCATCATTTCCCCTCTCTGGTTCTTTTTTTTTTTTTTTTAAGATTTTTATTTATTTGACAGATTGAGATCACAAGTAGGCAGAGAGGCAGGCAGAGAGAGAGGAGGAAGCAGGCTCCCCGCTGAGCAGAGAGCCCGATGTGGGGCTCGATCCCGGGACCCTGAGATCATGACCTGAGCCGAAGGCAGAGGCGTAACCCACTGAGCCACCCAGGTGCCCCTCCCCTCTATGGTTCTTTATCAAGTCACCCCCCAGCCCCTCAACTAGTCTTATCCTACGCACCCCACATTCCAGCCACACAGCCCAGTGACACCTGAGAACACCATGCACTTCCATGCCTTTTTGCCTTGCTTGTGTGGTTCCCTCTGTGTGGAATGTTTCCACTTGCATGACCTAAGAAACTGACTTCATAAAACCTGAAGTTTGCTTTGTTTTCTCCCTCAGCTCTTTTCTGGCCTCAACCCCACAGAATCAATGGCTCTTCCTTCAAATCCCCTCAGCCCTTAAAAGTATCGCATACTGTGCACACATCCTGTGTGTGTGTGTGTTTGTGTCTGTCTCAGAGCTCCCTTTGGGCTAAACAGGTAAACAATTTATCTTTGCATCACTAGAGCCTAGTTCACTGCCTGGAGCATGGTCAGCACTGAGGTTTGTGTGATATTGTAGAATTAAGTGTAATCTCTCTGGGACACTTTTCACCTGTTGCAATACTTACCAGTTGTTTTTTTTTTTTTTTTTTTACCAGCTCAACTCCACGTTGAGCTAAAAGGAAATGCAAAGTCAAATTTTTCTCACATATCAGGCCCTAAATTTTACTTTCACAAGGAAGAAAATTTCTCATGATTCTGTCTTTGAATGCAGATGACCTCTCAGGAAAAAAAATGATGCCATTGTGTGACAGAAGTCAGGAAGGCTGAACGCTATGTGAATGCCAACCAGGCTATCCGTGTTCACAATCAGACCTACCATCCCCACGCACAGGACGATGTTGGTTTGACCTCAGCAGAAATCAGATCTGCTCTACATGGTGATGATGATAGCAAACATATGGAATTGATTAAATGAATAAATAACCCTACTTAGTTTTGCATAAGAATATGTGGTACCCAGGTCAAAGATAATCCCTAATTTTTCTATGCATAATAGATTCCAAAGTGTAAACATCAGCAGTAGCCTGAACCAAACTAGATGCTTTAAGTCAACAGTCAAAGGTGTGATTGTAAACTCGGAAATATTGACAATGTTTGTGAATATCACTTCTCTAAATTAGGTGAGAGGTCCAAAGCTGATGTGGGTGCCTAATTTTTCTGACATCTCCGTCTCGAGTCTTGGTCAGCCTCAGAAATTTGATCACAGCCCTCTTCCTACTTCTCACCTGTGGATAATTCTCTAGATTCGGTCTGTTCTTTTTTAACTTATAAATGTAGTGCGGTGTCAAATAATCCATCAGAAACTAGTCATTCACTGCTAAAATGTCTTGAGTCATTTCTCTCTGAAGCCACAGCATTTCACATTGGTTAACAGCTCAAAGTGATTTCTGCCGATGGAAATTTTATTTCACTCACTCATTTTGCAAAGTTTTAAGAGGCATTCTTTCAGTGACTGCTGGTGTTGGGTCACTGGGGTCTCTCCCTTCTGTCTGAACCTGGCCAGACTGGGGCATCAGGACCCAGAGCCAGGGTGACTGGTGTGTGTGAGGTCCAGAAAGTCTGAGCATCAGGCCAAGGGAGGAAGAAGGCCAGGAAAGACATCATGTCAGAAAACAGGCATAGGACCATTGGACAAAGGATCAACATTGGGGGATGTGTGGTAACCTTCAGCATGATTCATTGAAAAGACTTGAATTTTGTCCCTCCAAAAGATATGTCCAAATCTTAACCCAGGTCTCTGCGAATGTGACCTTCTTTGAAAATAGGGTCTTTGCAGATGTAATTCAGTGAATGATCTTGCAATGAAACCTTCCTGGATTTGGGGTGGGCCTTTAATCCAATGACTGGTGTCATGAAGGAAAGGGGAGGGAGATCAGAGACACAGAGACTCGGAAGGGAAGGCCATGTGAAGACAGAGGCCAAGATTAGAATGATATGCCGAGCAGCCAAGGACCATCGACAGTTGCTGGTGGCCACAAGAGACTAGAAGAGAGTGTGGGACAGATCCTGCTTCAGAGGTTCCCAAGGGAATAACCCTGCTGATGCCTTGATTTCAGACATCTGGCCTCCAGGACGGTGAAGAGATTAAGTCACAAAGTTTTTGGTCCTTGGTTACCACTGTCCTATGAAACTAACACTGCCCACCACCATGTACTGACACTCTTCTCATGCACAGGGTGCTCCAAATTGTAAGCTTATGACAACGGAGCCTTGGTCATGTTCCCTCTATCTCCAGTCCTAGAGCCGTGGCTGGCATTTACTAAGGACCTACACAAGTTTGGTGCAAAGAACAGAATAAAATCTGTTCTTCCTGCTCCCTCTAAAATAGATTTTTTTAAAACCCTAGAGATAGAGAATTATAGGCCTTTCCTACAGACTAATAATATAAATGTTTGGGACTGACCATCTTGAATATAAGAATCAGCACTTAGAGAAGGTTAAATAAGCTTTTATTATCTTTATGTCAATAATGAAAGAAAAACAATTCTGTTGGACTTCCGCTCAGATGTGTGTTGCGGCTAAGGATGATAGGTTCATGATTTAGCTAAAATAAGACATTCATTCATTCATTTTTCTTTCAATCAACAAATATTCCCAATATTTCTGAAGCGCTGTAACGGAGGTAAGCCATTTGCTCCAAGGAAGCATACAAGACTACACAAATAGGGACTTATGAACAGCCTAGCAGAAGAAGACATCCCAGTGAATCAAATAAAGCACTCGCGTATCACTGTGAGCTTAGGAAGAGTGGGGAAAGGGAAGCACAGCATGCAGGTCACAGGTAACGTGATTGGTGTGTTTTCCTGCAATCCACCTCCAAGGTCCAAGGGTCAGGGGCCACCTCTCTCTTGGCTCACCTCTATTTCCCTAACACCTGTTTCTTTTCCTGGTCCAAATATATTTTATTAAAGAAGAAATAAATGGTATTGTTCTATCATTTAGAATCCCAGGTAAAGTACTTCCTCCACTGCACCCCGGCCCTTCCTAACCGGTTTTCATGATAGGAGGAGAAGCACATCCTTCTCCCCAAATCAGAGATCATGATCTCTGCCAGCATCACCGGCAATCGAAAGGCAATTGGAAGCTAGACAAAGTCCATTATCAGAGACACAGAAAGTTCATGTAGTAAAATGAGACTTCATCCGGGGAACAGCCAGCATCCTGCCAGGCCATCTGCTTTGGCACCTGTTAAAACATGTGGCGACTAAACAGAGCCCATGTCTACAGTCACAACCTCTGTGGGCTGGATGGCCTCTGGCAGCCCAATGGAAAAGGTCATTAAGGCAAAGGTTTGAACAGCTATGGTTTAAGAAATGTTTATTATTTCTGACTTTGGTGATATTACTCAAAAAAGTGTATGTGAGTAGTTATCAATCACTTGGTGCTCTCATGAGGCCCCTCTTAAATGTACCATATGGGGCTCAGCCCTGGGGAAGGCGCAGAGTAGGAGCTGAGATTTCTGTCCTCAAGGTAACTTCTGACTGACTAGGGAGACAAGCCTTTAGTGCACATTTGGGTCTCTGCTAACAGTATCCATTCTCCCTTCTTCTGTGAAGTCACTCCTCCCCTGCCCTTCAGTCCTAGTGCTCCTGGGAGTTCTGACTCCACCCCTACTCAAAGTCTGAACAGAAGTCATTCTGCTTCCCACACTGCCCTGTTCATGGGCTATGAGATTTGACTGGAAGTGGGGTACCAAGGTCTTCCTATCTCCCACTGCACTGGAAGCTGGAAGGACAGAGTCCTGGGAGATGCTGGCAGTTGCCTTATGCCCAGCTGAGGCCACAGAATGAAATTGACACTGAAGATACGGAACAGAAATGGAGAGAGGAAAACTGGATCTTGGGTACAGCATTTGAACCCTGGATCAAGACTTGCCTGAAATGAACCCAGAGTCCCTCCTGGAATCTGTTCAGTTACAAGAACAAACAATTTTTTATTTTTTTATTTTTTGGCCTAAGTCAGTTTGGTTTGCATTTCTGGTCACTTGCAAGCCAAAGAATCTTAACATAGAGACGCTACCTACAAAATAGTGTGAACAATGAAAAAGATTTATCATCATTAGCCATCAGGGAAATTCAAATCAAAACCACATTGAGATACCACTTTACACCAGTTAGAATGGCAAAAATTGACAAGGCAAGAAACAACAAATATTGAAGAGGATGTGGAGAAAGGGGAAACCTCTTACACTGTTGGTGGGAATGCAAGTTGGTGCAGCCACTTTGGAAACAGGGTGGAGGTTCCTCAAAAAATTAAAAATAAAGCTACCCTATGACCTAGCAATTGCACTACTAGGTATTTACCCTAAAGATACAGATGTAGTGAAAAGAAGGGCCATATGAACCCCCAGCATTCATAGCAGCAATGTCCACAATAGTCAAACTGTGGAAAGAGCAAGATGCCCTTCAATAGATGAATGGATAAAGAAAATATGGTCCATATATACAATGGAGTATTTTGCCTCCATTAGAAAGGATGATACCCAGCTTTTGCATCCGCATGGATGGAACTGGAGGAGGTTATGCTGAGTGAAATAAGCAGAGAAAGACAATTACCACATGGTTTCACTTACTTATGGAACATAAGGAATAACATGGAGGACATTAGGAGAAGGAAAGGAAAAGTGAAGGGGGCGGGGAATCAGAGGGGGAGATGAACCATGAGAGACCCTGGACTCTGAGAAACAAACTGAGGGTTTTAGAGGGGAGGAGGTCAGGGGATGGGTGAACCTGGTAGTGGGTTATTGAGGAGGGCACGTATTGCAAGAAACACAGGGTAATATATGTAAACAATGAATCTTGGAACACTACATCAGAAACCATGGTGACTAACATAACACAATAAAAAAGGTGTGAACAATAAATGCCAAAAGTAAAGAGAGCCGCCATTAGGGGCTGTGCGGGGAGTATCAGCGGAGGCAGGAAGAGGATGTCTGGGCTCCTGCCCAGGACATTGTGTCTGAGGGGCATCCTGAAGGGCACAGGTGGGAACAGTATGAGGTGGGCTCATTGGATAGCTGAACAATTAGTTTGGAATTTAACCTGTGGCCCTTGAATCTTTGTGCTGAATAATGACCTGATGAGGAGGAAATTGATCCTTAAGGATCATCCATTTGATCCATTGATCCTTAAGGATCAATCAGCTCTCCACACCATTAGCAGAGAGGGCCAGGTCAGCTTCAAAGGCAACTTAATCTTTGTTTCCATCCTTTGCACAGGCTTTTAGCACATTACAGGATACTTTCGTTGTACTGTTCTCTTTGGTGACAGGACAGCAAACACAGCAAGGGGCCCTCACCTTGCCCATGAGGACAAAGAGCCAGGAGAACGAACCATGAGCTCCCAAGAAAGATGGCCGTAGCCTATCAATAACCATCTAGGTGGTTTTGGGGGATGTCAGGACTGACGGCCAACCACTATGCTGATTTTGGATATATCTTGTTCTTGAATGTGCATCTAACACCAGATGGTCTATTTTTTTCTGGGGGACTACTGAGGCCAGAGTCTCAAGTCTAATAATTAAAGTATTCTTAAATAAGAGCTTCTCAGTTTCACTCATTCAGAAGAACACAGAGTGTTTTAAACATTTGACTGTGGCTCAAACACATTCGATTGAAACCAGGCCTGCAACTGGTCTCTAGAATATTCCTAAGTGAATCTCCTATCATTACAGAGTCTTGCTTATAAATTGGGGGCAGAAGTGGGAAAATCAAAAGGAATGTTTATGTTCTCTCTCAGTAGATGTGCAGACTCTCTGACTCCAGCATTGGGGTAATTATCTTTCAACAGCAATTAATTCCAAAGTTATAAAACATATGAGCCAACATTTCCTTTTCTATGTAGCTCTCATTTTAATACACCATTATGAAGAGTGAGAAAAAGGCCTCCTTGAAGATAAAATTCCGAAGAAGGAGGAAATTATTTCAGAGGGACTGACAGAAATTGTGTAGGGTTTTAAGGATCACATGAGACTCAAGGTGGTATTATGTGAAAAAATGCCAGAACATCTGTTACATTAACAACAGCAAAACCCAAATCAATCTCTAGTGAAGAAAAACAAACAAACAAACTCTTAATAGCTGATCGTGAGGCTTCTGCCCTCTCTGAACGGAAACTGGCAGAAGCCCTGGGGTGGGAACACAATGGGGCACAAGTAATAATATATGAAGGAAGTGATGCCAACTTCCAGGTCACCTAGCTCAGCCCTCTCATCCCTGGCATATTTGTGTATCCAGTTCTGAATCAGGACAACCAGCTCCCAAGGCAAGCAGCTGTCAGTCACATGCAACTTTGTTCTCTCTTGTTTTCCTCATTGTTTTCAATATAAGCATTTTCTATTAATAAGAAAAGTGTGATCTGATTGGTGACAAAAAAAAAAAAGCCACACACACATTGTCAAGTCAGTCTCCTTCCATTCATTTTAATGCGTAGCCATGCCATTACAGATGAAGAGACTTTAGTCTAATTGGGCTAGCTATTAAGAAATAAACAGATGAAATGCTAAAATCGTAGCAAATGTTCAAAATCTAGATTGGCTCAATCTGACTTACAAAGTTTTTGAATAATTTTCTAAATAGAGCTAATACAGGCAGACTCCCATCTCCCCAGGAAATGAAAGGCTCCTGTCCTGATTGAATCCGAGAAATCTCAGCAGCCTGTAATACATATAGAATGTTTGTGGAAATTTACCAGATTGGAGGTTTAAATTGGGCTGAACAGTAACAACTTGATGGATTCTTTATATCTTATAGCTTCTTAAATAGTTGGTTAAAGAGCATCAAACATCTCCAAGTCAAATGTAATGATGTGATGTTTTGCCACTTCTAAGGTAAAGAGTCTTTCCCTTTTGGAACAGAGTAGTTGGAATCTCAGAAATTTAGTAAATCAAAACAAGAGGAGACTGCTAAAAGATCTCCAAAGAAATTTGTCACACAGTATGTAAAAGTAGAGTCATAATGGGTTCTGTGCCCTTGGCCTAGAATGTTCCAATGATTTAACCCCTGCTGACTTCTCCAAACTCATTTCAAGTCTCTGCTGCCCTGCATCATCATCCTTTAGATACAATGACCTTCTATTAGTTTCTTTCAAGTGTCAATTTTTCCTGCAGCTGCTATTATCTGGAATGTTCCCACTCAACTTTTCATGTGGCTAGTTTTTTCTCATTAGGTTTCAGATTGTCATCTCCTGCAGTGGACCTCTGTTGTGTATGTTTTCTGGGCATTTGTCCCCACTTTTTTTTATAGCAAAATCCAAATTTTCCTTTGGAGGGATCAACCTGACCTACCCCTAGTCAGTGAGGTTTTGGAGGAAGAAGCTTAACCCTTTTCAAGAAGTTCCAACACTTATAATCTAGCTCTGGCCACAGTGATTGGTTCAGTGGCTCGCATGTGACTTATGACTAACTAGTGTGGGTCAGCCTCTGTAGTCTTTCTGGAACCAGTGAGAAAGAGGTATTCTCTTTCCACTGGGTCAGCTAAATTGGTAGGATGTGAGCTTGGAGTTGCAAGGGCTATTTTTGGCATCAGAGGAAGGGAATTGTTGGCCTTGGGGTTGGTAGTAGTAGAAAGGAAGGGGGAAGCAAGAGACTGAGAATGAAACAAGAGAAGCAGATTCCTACCAATGACATTGATTAAGATCTCAGGTGCAACCATACCTTTTCCCTTCCCTTTGCCTGCTTGCCTGCCTTCCTTCCTTCCTTTTTTCCTTCTTTCCTTCCTTCCATCCTTTAACTGTTTCGAGTTAGTTTTTGTCACTTGCAAGCCAAAAAACATGGACTGATGGGCTTCCTCAAAGAGGTCACCTCTGCCCACAGTATCTAAAGCAACTGCTTGCCTCTTCTCATTATTCTCATGGCATGCTGGGTTTTTTAAATAGCTCAAATCACAATTTGCAATTGTTTTGTGGTTTATGTGTTTATTGTCTGTGTCCTTCCATAAGGTATCCGCTGCACGAGATCTGAGATGCCAGACTAAGGAGGAGACTATTGTCTAGGCACGAGGGTAGTGTTGAAAGAATGCGAGCAGGGTAATGATCAAATCTGAGCTTTTTGCTTAAAATAAAATAAAATAAAATAAAATAAAAAAACAAGTACAAAAGCAATGAGGAATAAAAGTCAGACATGGTTGAATAATAAGAGAACCACTGGGTGTCTTACAAGTCTGTGCTTGCTGCTTCTATAAAGGAAGACCCTTACTTGTTTGTAACTGATATGGTTATCACAGGGGGTCTCTTCATGGATGTGGAGCCTTGAATTCCAAACTTTGCGCAGCACTGAGCCTAGGATGGATGGTGAGTGGTTTCAGTGGTGGCAGCCAGACCCAGTAGTCCACCACATGTGCCTTGGGGACTGGTGTGTGATTAGTGGTCCTCAGAACGACAAGCTTTATTTATGCTGGTATTTGGTGAGATCACTGAGTGAGTCAGGAAGCAGGGAGGAGCTCATGGAAATGGCTATGAGTTTTCCATGTCACCAACTTGGGGATATTTAGGGGAGAGGTGAGATTTCTGAGACTGTGTAAGTGGGTGTGGAGTTCTTACAGGGTGCTGGGTAGGGCTGGGGACTTCAGGCCTATAGCACTGTGTCTGAGGGGGTAGGGAATTGGCTCAACACTTCCCTCTCCCCTCCCTAACACCACGACTTGGGATGGATGGAAGAACTGAGCAATCGCCCCTCTGTCTTTCTGGCTGAGGTTTTAGTTCAGGATTCTAACACTTCACTACACATCAAAATAACCTCTGGGAAGGGAACAGCTCCCTCTTAGAAGGACCTTCTGCTTGGTGTAATGATCTGCGGTTACGGTCTTCAAATTCTTAATAATGTTTTAACATTATTTAACGTTAGCAAGGGGATCCAAATTCTCATCTTGCCCTGGGCCTCATAAATTATGTGGTTGGTCCTGCTTGGGGGAATTTGTAAACTTAGAGCACCAGGCCTCGGCCCAGGCATCTGGTTCCAAAGGTATTTATGGGTCTCAGAAAGTCCTTTCTAGCCCCTAGACTGTGTGATTCCTTTACCGTGCATCTTTGGAGTGATATTTGTGTTAATGCTAGGTATAGGTTCACTTAGTACACACAGGGAGTTTAAAGGAGTTTTCCTAAGAATAGCTGAGGCCTGACAGCATAGAAAGGGCAGGCCCTACCATTTCCACTAAACAGAAGAGAACTTTGTTCCCAGTTGCCCTGAATACAACTTCTTTCTCTCTTGGTTCTGCCATTTCTCTAATGATCACAGCAGTGCTTAAAATCTTCAGATTCCTCACTTGTCAAGAGGTCCCTTCCAGAGAAATTCAGAAAGGACAGGATCACTGTCATCCATTGACCAAAAAGCGGAAGGGCTCAAGGATGCCAAAATTCGTGAGCTAAAAGAATCTCATGGTCACAAACAGTGATGGCTAATATAAAGGATCCCTTCTTCACCCATCACGGCCCCAGGCATCACTGAGCAATCACAGCACTGTTTCCTCTGAGCCTCAGGTTGGCCCCAGATTCCCTCTCAATCGTGGCAGCCCCTATTCATGAACCGAACTTGACAATGCAGGTGAAAACTCTTTCCCAGTCTGTCAGCTGGAATGGGGAATGGGAAGCTGAGGCTGAGGGGAAAGGAGTTACTTTTTTCCCAGGCAAAATAGAACCATTTAAAGGATCACTCCTTCCGAGGATAAATTTACTTACCAGCTGCCTGTGTTGAAAATAAACAGAAACCCAACACTTTCAGGGGAATGATATTATCACTGAACCTCCTTCCCTTGGGGATTTTGAAACTCTGGGGCCCTCGAAGGAACTTGACCACCTTTGATAGGAAAAGTACTGGGTAATTATTATACTTAGTTTAACCAATGGTGTGGGGTCCTCTTTGAGTTTGGACAGTTGGGGGACGGGGATCTTCTCCATTTAACTACATTTACTAACGACTATGCTTCCAAAGGAAATGGAGGAATTCATCTCCTTAAGTGGAGTGATAGCTACTGCGTTACTTCTTAAATCAGGATCTCATCAAGACACCACAGCACATCTTGAGAACTGTCTCATCAAACTGACATTCCTCTGAACTTCGCGTTTAGTTAAAAAATGTCACACATACTAAAACTCACTTGAAAGTATATTAAATTCCAAGACCCTGCTGTTGGTTAGAGAGGCCAGCCGATTCTGGGTTTCAGAGCTCTGGTTCCAACCACGGCATTATTGAGCACCTCATCAGGGCACAAGCCATTTCTCTCGAATGAGCTTATTTGGCCACTTCTCACAATATGTTGCGGGGGAGGCTGTGGCAAGGCCGCAATCTGGCCTTCACGGAGGTACTCTTGGAGCTTTATGGCTTGGGCCGTGATGGCATTTGCATTGGAAAAACCAACCCTCCAAACAAGCAAACAACAAACCTCGTTTTGTCATTTTCTATAATGTTCTATGTATTTCTCCAATGTTCTGAACATCATAAGACCTTCTGCCAGGATGTGTGTTGTATTAGCAGCAAAGCCAGAGGGAAGGTCACAGGGGACACAGACACGTGAGCAACAGTTTAGCAAATTTCTGGCAGGAAGTTGCTCAAGCCATGAATTCCATCACCTCAACAGTGTTTAAATTGAGTAGAAAGAGGAAACACTTTTCCCCATCAGCTGCACCAAAAATCTGTGTGTTAGATGTACATGTGCAAATGGCTAGAGGAAGGTGGGAAGGAAACTCAGCTCCCAACCCCACCACGCATACAGCTATGCAAGTGGTAACCTTGGCAGGGAGACCTGGATCAGGAATGATGCTTAAAGAGAGCTTTGGTCTTTCTTTTTATGTTTGCATCTTTCTCAAGGAAAATAGACTCAGGTAGAAGTTGCGACATTAAACATTACTTTCATAAAATATTTTCTATGATCTTCAGATGGACATTTCATGTCCAAACCTGCCCCTTACCCAGCATCATGCTGGCTTTTATGGAAAATACAAAAAGCTATATTTATAACCTACAAATTAGAACACATCATGACAAAGAGATGAGACAGCTGGCTGGATGTCATGAAGGCAGGTTGAAAACCAGACACTTAAGCTGGGTGGGTTCCTGGTGGAGGTGGTATGTGAAATTAGGGGATCAAAAAGCCACCGCAGGCAACAGCTGGGATCAGAGGACCCCCGCCCCCACTGCTGGGGATTGTTGGCAAGACTTGATGAGAGTCTGTGTTAGGGCAGCAAGATGGAGGTGAAGGAAAGAAGGAAGGTAGGAGACCTATGTCCAAGGAGCTGTCTGTGTATGACTCAAAGATGATACTCTGGTTTTAACTCTAGAAGACCAGGAAACCTGGTACCACCAGCTGCACTACCATGTCGGAAAGAAAAGCATTTGGGAGTTGAAGGGAAAGGTAAGCCAGTGAGAAAACCAGAAGGGGCCCCTAGGAAGCCAGGAGAAGAGTTATGAGTTTCACAGACAGGAGGTATGGAAGGGGGGATTTTTCAAGGGCATTCATCAATGAGTTCTTCTGAGAGACAGTAGAGAAGAGACAGAAGGATTTTTCGTCTTCAAATACTAGGGTTAAACTCATGGTGCCATAGCTCAGAATTAGGAATGCTGGTGTTGATTTCATTTGTCTATTTGTCAATTTCCCACAGTTCAATGGGGGCAATTCCTTAAAACTAAGATGGCACTAGCCTTCTCCAAAGTTAAAAAAGTAAAAAAAGTTGACTGTGTATATATATGGGCCTATATACATATAGTATATATGTATGTACATATATACATATACATATGTATACTACATACATATATATATATATGCATATATATTTTTTAATACAGTGTAAGTTAACCATATATAGCCATAAAAATTCATCTGTTTTCCTCTCCGTGAAGTAATATTATGGTACATATTTAGCAGAAGCTTCAGAACTTCTCAAATTTCTTCATTAGATACCATTTCTAGTTAGGAAGCAGAAGTAAGGGAAATAAGGCAAAAACCAGATACAGGAAATTTCTCCTCATTCCACGAACAATTGAGATATCTGATATTTTGCTCTCATGAAATCGGTTGAGCCCATTGCTCAAACTGCCATCTCTGCAGGTTAAGTCTGTGCTTTACAGTGCTTTACAGTACTGTGCTTTACCAGTGTTCTTATTGAGTCATTTGAAAAATAGGTTTCTGCAGTTGTATGCCATGTGGAGGAAAGTCCTGGGTAAAGCTGCCCCACCAATGGAACTGGAAATAACTAGGTGATAATATAGATTAGCACCTATCCCATTTAGCTACCACTGCATTTAATGCAAAGATCATGGGGAATTTGTAGATCAACATTTTTATGTGAGAGCATATATGTGCACTTAAGGCTAAAATATTAATAAAGCAATAAGGATAATAGCAAATAATAGCAAAGTAACATGACATGATTAAAAAAAAAAAAAAAGCTGACATCTCGTCAGTGTCTACTATGTGCCAGGCGCTGGATGAGATATTTTATACCCATTATCTCATTTTATCTCACAGCTATTTAAAGGTAGATCACTCTCTCTCTCTCTCTCTCTCTCTCTTTCTCCACAGATGAGTCAATCAAGACTCAGAGCCCAAGGTCACCCAGATGGTGAGTGTCACAGTGGTGACTTAATTCTAAATCTGGGTGCCAAAGGTGATGTACCTTCTAGTCCCTCTTCCTGGCTCCCTCCATTGTAGAGGAATTTCCTAAGCACCAATGGCCTTTTTACTCTCTGCATTTGTTTGTCTAACATTTCCAGATATTTCCAGTGGGACCATCCCAAGAACATACATATCTCTTGATCAGTGGTTTTGGACCACACTCCCCAGAGTTTGTTCAGCAAGGTGACTTTCCCATCAAAATGTTCTTAATTTGGGGCTGTTGGGAGAGCCTAAATCATCACCAGGTAAGGAAGGCTTACAGAGACCTCATTCTCACAGCTGTTCATAGCTGCTCTTTGCTCTTCAGCCACTTCCGTAAGCCTGTAGCGGTCACCTTCATCAGTGGTGACCATTCCATTCTTTCTGCTTACCCCAGAAGAAATCAAACATATCCATTTCCAATTGGTGTTAATTTTTCCTAGGCTTGAGCATATTTGTAAATGCACATAGCACCATACAAATGATCCCCAAATAAGAAAAATCTTTGTCCTCTCTTACATTTGCTTGGTGATCAAAGATTCCTAACTAGACCTTTCTTCCAGCATTGATTGATTGCCTGAAATATGCAAATCTTCTCTTTTGCCAGGCCAGTCTTGAATATATTTACAAGAGTATTGATGTCCATTACTTCAGTTAAATATAGATTATGAATAATGACAAATACTTTCATTCAAAGATTTTGATCATTTTCAGATTATACTTCATACTAGGATTTAACCTTAGTCGACTTCCAACAACTTTTGAGTATATATTCTCACACACTCTAAGTTTCATAAAAATGTACTAAATAACCTTAAAGCCCTTTATGAATAATTATGAGTTTTTAAGTTTTTGTGAATCTGCATATTAATTCTGTCCCATAAATAAAACATGAAGTGAAAATCCAGTGTGTTGAGTGTCTGGGGGATAGAAGAAGAGAAGGAAAGATAATTATCAGTTTAATGTGGGAACATACTTAACCTAAAAGATTACCTCCAAAATTAGTGACATCGTAAGTATATATAATACACAAGCATGTTTTCATTTCAATAAAAAGGGAAAAAGATTCATATTGAGTCTCTGCCATTTTCACAACTCTCTTGGCAGCCCATGGTTGAAAAAGCAATTGTCAGAATTTTTATTTGCTAGAGATCAGTCCTTACATATTTAGTTCCCTTTCCCTCGAGCACTGTGTGCTTCAAGGCCATATAATTCACATTTCCATATTTGGTGTGTATTATTTGGTGATCCATTCACTTTGGAAGTTCCTGGGGTGGCAATGGCAACCATGGTGGGGATCCATGAATATCTCTTCTAGAGTAAGTTGGTCCTGGTCCGTGCCTTTAACCAGTTTGCCATTAAAAGAGTCAATGAATGACTAACACAAGTCTCTATGGGCATGGTGAGCTTCTCTGATCATTAAAACTGCTCCATTCAGGGGCACCTGGGTGGCTCAGTGGGTTAAGCCACTGCCTTTGGCTCAGGTCATGATCTCAGTGTCCTGAGATCAAGCCCCACATCGGGCTCTCTGCTCAGCAGGGAGCCTGCTTCCCCCTGCCTCTCTGACTACTTGTGATCTCTCTCTCTGTCAAATAAATAAAATCTTAAAAAAACAAAACAAAACAAACAAACAAACAAATGAAAAACCACACAAAAAAACTGCTCTATTCAAATGGACTCAAATGTGGTTTCCCAGGGTGCCAGGGTGGCTCAGTCGGGTAAGCGTCTGACTCTTGATTTTGGTTCGGGTTATGATGTCAGGGTCCTGAGATGGAGCCCTGCACTGGGAGTCTTTTAGAGATAGTCTGTCTTTCCTTCTCCTTCTGCCCCTCCCTACCCAAGTAAATAAATATTTTTTTTAAAAATGTGGTTTCCCAAGCCTCCAAGGCCACCATGTTTATGGATATCTCCTGCAAAGAGCTCAAAGTCTTCTACAGTTTTACTCACCACAGCTGTCTCCATCATTCTTCATCCTGGCTTACCTGCCAGACTTGGACCGTCGCCTGAGGTGGCTTCTTCCTCAGGACTCTAAGCTGTCTTCCCCAGGATGTGAGATTACTAGAGTTATGTGCAGTAGAAATGGATTTTGCACGGGGAATTCTGCTACTTAGTTGCTTGAAAACAGTGTCAAAGTCTTTTTGAAAACTTTCGAAAGGTCTACCTATGTAACCATAATGGTACTACGGATCCCCACTTAAAATGTTCTTTTCTAAATCATTTTCTACTTAAAATGTCATTCCCCCCCCCCCCAACTTCTTGATTCCCGTGGAGCTGTGTGGGGCAGGCACCAGAAGGACCTCATTATAGATGGGGACAATGAGGCAGACTTCCCCAAAGCCATAGAATTCAATCGAGTGTCAAGGACCTCCAAAGATCTCATGCAATTATTGACATTGTACCACTAGGTAACTTTTCTCTTTCATTTTTCTCTCTTTTCCTCTCCTGTATTTTTTTTCTGTCCTACTAGCCCATTTATAATGAGTTGGGGTGCATATAAGTTTGTGTAAATAATATTTGAAAATAATACTCACACCAATGACTTTATTTCACCAACTCTGCCCACTCATAGCAGTAAAACATGGTCTCTGTTGCATTGCACAACCAGTGCAGAATCAATACAGAAAATACCCTCAGGGAATTTCCCTCAAGAAGCCAACAAAAGAGTGATTTAGTGTTAAAGCTCAACAAAACATACTTAGGTTTGACAAAAGGAACCTCCTGTTTGGCTTCATTTCAAAATGGATTTTAATCCCACCGTTGTTCCATATTCCCAGACTACTGTGGGTATATTACTTAATCTCCTGGAGCCTCAGTTTCCTTATCTGTAAAATGGGGATGCCTGGAGGAGTGTTGCAGGGATTAACGATGTATTATGCCATGACCTCTGAGTGGCTACATCTCCAAAAGGGTTCTCTGTTATGATTACCTAGACTACAGTTTTCAGATGAAAGATAAGGCCTTCTCCTCAAAATAGAAGGATACTTTCATTGTTCAGTCCATTTCTTTTTGAAGCCCTTCATAGTTCCTAGCACTGCGCTTGGCGTGAGAGGTTCAACGTAGAATTAGGTAAGATTTCCAACCTTCATGAGCTCACAGGGCAGCCAAAGACACAGAAAGACATGTAACCCATCACAAGTCAGTGAACTAGAGGTCCCAACCCAGGGAGGATGGAGATCTGAATTCTAACTCTTGGAGACTGTGGAAGGCTATGAAAAAGAGAGCATCTTATGCTGAGTCTTGAACCATTAGTAGGGCTTCCCTAGGGGAGGAAAAGGGGAGAGGACAACAGGGCAGAGAATACAGAGAAGCAGGGTCATAGAGGAAATTCTTGTGTTCTGGAGGACACATCTGATGTTCCTCTGATCCCACTTTCATTCTGTAGACACACACTGAGCACCTACTATGACTAGGCACCGTTCCATCTTCTGGAAACACAGCAACAGGCAAGGTCCCTGCTCTCTAGGAGCTTAAAGTCCAGTGGGGATACCAGAAAAGAACAACAGATAGAAAAGAGAAGAAGGCAGGTAATGAACCAATGCTGGCTGATGGTGCTGCGGGAGTGATGGGGCGGGGGGTGGCGGGAAGGTGCTTATTCCGGTCACCATGCGACCTGTGAGGGTGACGTTTAAGCTGAGACCTGCTTCAGTGGGAATCAGGAGCCATAAGAAGATCCAGAAGAGAGGGTTCCAGGAGGAAGGAGCAGCTACCATAAAGGCCTTCAGGCATAACTAAAGAATGGGAAGAAGGATATAGACATTCACCCCTTTCAAGACTGGGTTCAATAGAAACCACATATAAAAGGAGAATAAAGGATCTCTTTAACTGATTCTGAGACTCAAAAGGGGTTAGAAGTTTTCAATTTTGGAGAAATCACCTTTCCAGAAACTCCTTACAAATGTCAAGCAACAGTTAATAATTTTGACTACCATGATTTCTTCTCTCCCTCTGGTTCTCCCTATTAGAAAGTGAATCACTGCTTGCCATTAAACTTGAATGTTCATAGAATATATAAATTCAACTACTCAAGTGCACCAATAGGTTCTCGTTCTGAGAAAAAAAAAAATGCATGAGTGGGGTGGCCCTGGATAACAGTCCAAATTCAGAGAATCCATTTACTAGAAAGAGAGCTCTTTTGAATATCACAATAACCATTCTGTACTATGTGTTTGTAGGCCAGACTTGAGTGTGGACTGACACTAGCATTGCTAGGTCTCTTCAATGAGTGAGTTGCTAATTCAATTAAGTAGAAAAAGGAAGATTTTTAAAGATCTGAGTTGAGAAGAGACCTTGGAATTTTAACGGAGGAGAGCCCTCCCCGCCTAGCTTAAGCTGCATCTTAATAAAAACCTTCTTTGAATTTATGCTCTTGTTTATAAGTCTGTCACTTAATTATCACTAATAGATATATAATAGACAATAAAATTCCTTCTTTGAGCTACATTATTGACCTCGCTACTGAAACCCCCGTAATTGAATCAATGTTTTACTGGCAGCACACAAATCCTATTTGGGCTCGTTTTCTACTTGTATTCCAAGCTCAATCTTAGATGCTGAACATTTGGTTTCTGCAGCCAACACTTTGAAACTATACTAGACTGCAAAGGCCACGGTCAGGATCAAGCACAAAAAAGCAACATTTTGATCATACACTTTCCACTGTCACGGGAAAACAAGATCCAAAATGCATCACGGAACTTAATGTAATCAACAAATACTGTGCTTCATTTGGAAGGGCCTGGAGCTATATTTCTCCCCCTCTAAATTATGGTATTTTCAACTAACCCTTGTAGTTAACAGCTTAAGTTAATTCTGCCATGTGTAGGACTTACATAAATGCACGGACTTTATATTACAAACTCAGCTGCAGTTTAAATTATTAGGCAAGCTCTTTTCATGGCGCTCCAACACTTTAAAATCCACAGCTGCCCGCACTACACGGAGAGACCCTCATTAGATGTCATTTGCATTCCATTAACCACCAAGCAGTGGGTCAGTCGTTGCCTGTCAGGCGTTCAGCTCCCTCTTTTTGTGTTAATTAGCAGAGAAATAAGGAGTTAATGAAGATCTTCTGATCTGTGATGACTCATCTGGTTGTTTCAGGTTTGCCACTGGACCACTTGAGTGCGCCCTGCCCCACGCTCGGAGCGGGGCTGGAGGGGCGTTCTCAGGGGCCTGTGGCATGGCGGGCTTTGTTAGCTCAAGATTAGAAGGAGTTAATTGCTTCAAGATTGCTGGGAGATTAGGTTACTGGGTGGGATGTATCTATGTAAGCATATGTCAGCGGTAGTTAGAAGATAGGAGACGCTTATTTTAATAAACTTATGAAAAGAAGAATTAATTTGTCATTACATTGGAAATCTTATTTTATTAACTTAATTTGAAAATGTAAAGCTGTCTGAAACGCTGGTTTTTCACTCACTTTCCCTCTGAATATGTATGAATCACAGATTAGTCGATGTGCAACACTGTTCATTCAGGGCGCTTTTTCCTGGAGGGTTTTTTTCCCCCCCTTAACTCGTTTTGCCGATGGTGTCTGGCTCTAGGGGAGCGGGCTGCTCACGGTGACCTCTGGGTTCTCCTCTTGTCCTGGATGGAACGTGGCTACTCAGGCACCCATCGGCAGTCCTGTCAAGAAAAGAGAATCCGCTTCTGCCCGAGCGCCAGCTGTATACAAATGCTGCTTGTGTTTGGTACGCGGGGAATAATAGAATGAGAAAGAGTTCAGGGCCAGTCTCTAAACGAAAGCCAGCAAAGATGTTTTCTAAATGCTTGCTTGACATTTTATGGCTGCTTGAGGACAAGGTCCAAGTTGCCCTTCTGTTCTGTCTTCCTCGATGCAGGCATGCTTATTGAGCATTTATTATGTGCCAGGATTTGCTCTAAGCGCTTTCTTCTTACCACCTCTCTTTAATCTTACAAGAGTCTGATAGCAACGTGGGTAACGAGGACTAGATTAGCCTTGTTTTTGGATGAAGAAACTGAGACACAGGGAGAGTCAGTAACTTGTCCAAGGGGACCCAGTGAGGAGTCAGCCCTCCACCCCGGTGTCTTCCCTCCCCAACACTGCCCCACGCATTTCTGTGACATAATTGAGGGAACTTGGCTGGGTCGCAATTGGGAGGGGTGAGGTCGTGGTGTCTCATTCCATGGCTGCTCCAGTGGCCTATGGGTGGGGTAAGTGTGGGTTCAGTGTCATTAGAGCTTCTGAAGTCTTGGGTTTCTTTTTCCCCCCCAAAAGAGGTTGGAAATCTTGAGTTTAAAATAAAATCTGATTTTTAAATATTTAAGTTGTGTGTGTGTGTGTGTGTGTGTGTGTGTGTGTGTGTGTGTTTAAATACTCTGCAGGTCAAGCAAGCAAACAAATCTGTGGACAGCAGTTGGCGACCCCTGCAAAAGGTGGGAAATAGTTCAAGGTCATTTTCCCCCCAACGTGCCTTGCCCACAGCAGGTACTCAGTGACTAGCTGAAGGGATCAATGCGCAGTTGCATGAATCCAGAAGTGAGTCCCTGGTCTCATCGGGACAGTGAAACACTGACTTCTAGAGAGTGGTCATTCCAAGACTCCAGCCCCTGCACCAAGGGTCCTTAGATCAGATCAGCCATCCCTATTGTGACTTTTCTAAGGGAGGAAGCTTGTTGGAATCAGAGCGATTATAATTTCAGCAGAATCCATTGGAAGCGTCTTCCTGGGAAATGTACTGGGTCCCCTTTCCTGTCAGGGTTGATATGAATTTGGCCAAAAATAACCTTCAAAATATTTCGCAACCATCTAGCTATATAAGGGTAATGCCACTGAGACCAGCCACAGGGACTGCAGGCTTTGGGGTCAGCTGGTGGCCTGTTATTTGGCTGGTGACTAGTTTAATGTCACCTCTGTAAAAAAGTCTAAATGTAAAGAAAATAGAACACCTCCTCCTCCTCCCTTCTTCCCTTCCTTCGTTCCTTCGTTCCTTCGTTCCTTCCTTCCTTTTGAACAGCTAACTCCTAGCTAGAAGCCACCCACTTCTGCATCAAGTCTTAGTCAAGTCCAAGGCAGGTCGGCCTTTGAAGGCAACGGCACCTTGCAGAGGGGATTAAGTCAAGAGCAAACCTGTGCTTGGACTAGAACTTGTATCGCCCTCTCCTGGGGTTAATGCAGCTCCGGGTAAGCTCCCAGGGTGTTCAAGGATCCCTGCCCAGTGTTTCATAACTCAGACAAAACCCAGGCATTTACTAATGTCAAATTGCCTTTTCTTATTACTTCGCATTGGTAATATATTAAAAACTTCCAATTATCTCTTTAGCTTGCAGTTACAAGGTTAGCAGAAGAAGGATGCAAGCTCTCTGAATTAAAAAAAAAAAAAAAAGAAAGAAAGCCTGTAGGGAAAGGGAGGGAGTGAGACAGCTGCCCATCACCTGAGCCCAGCTCACTGCAGGCTGAGACAAGGAAACTTCAGGTTTCTCATTCGCAAATGAACTACTGTGAAGAGCAAATGGGGAAATTCTGAATTAGCCCCCCCACCTTTTTTTTTTTTTTTTTTTTTTTTTTTGTGTTAGGGAATAGGTCTCCTTGGAATTAAACATGTTCTGGTCACATTTAATCGCTTGTGTATACAATAACAGGGCCTAGAGCTGGATCATGGCATTGGCTTATTTGTAAGGAGCCCTAAAATAATCATGGTGAGGGTAGCAGCCAGAGGCCGAAGACAGAGGAGACCTTACTCACCACCCAAGCTTTAAAGACAGGTCCTAGGGAAGAGAATGGGCTTTCCAGAATACCATTTGTTCCCTGATTTCTTGATCTTTGTGGAAGAGGAGGGCCCAAAGGAGGTTATAATAAGGCTGAAAGTAAATGCTGCATGAATTTATTGATGACCCACGGTCACCGCTAGAGTGAGGGACCGGTCCTGCAGAGTTGCTCTTCTCCCAAAGTCCACCTGCTCTGGTGTACTGTTCTGCTGAAGTCCAGGGTCCCAATTTTCTCAGGAAAAAAATTTCTGTGTTTCCCACCTCCCTTCCTTAAAAATAAACCTTTTTATCCAAAATATACTGTAGATGAACATTCTCCGGGATTCCGGCTGCTTTCTTAAGAGAACCCACTCTGTTACTCAGAGACATGTTTTCTGCCCCAAACACTTGCAGGGTTCTAGGGACACAGAGTTGGCAACGCCCATCTATGTTGTTGAGGAAAGCATGGCCCAGTCCGATTGTGGGGAGACGAAGAAACATGAATCCCTTCATTCAGTAAGTGCTTGTTAGATGTCTCCTAAGTGCCAAGCATCAGACAGACAATTATAAAACAGTGTGGTCAGGACTGTGCCCTGAGAGTTCTGCTCACTGTCTACTTACTACAGGGAGCCCAGGGAAGGAAAGGAAGGAAGGGAGGGAGAGAAGAAGGGCGGGAGGACAGGAGCGAAGGAGGAAGGGAGGAAGGGAGGGAAAGAGAGAGACGGGGAGGGAGGGAGAGAGGAAGGAAGGGAGAGAGGGAGGGAGAGAGGGAGGGGAGGAAGGAGAAAGGGGGGGAGGGGAGGAAGGGAGAAAGAGAGGGAGGGAGGAAGGGAGGGAGGGAGAAAGGAGAAAGGGAGGGAAGGAGGAAGGGAGAAAGGGAAGAAGGGACAGAGGGAGGGAGGAAGAAGGGAAGAGAGGGGAGAGGGGGAGTTGGGGAGGGAAGGAGGGAGGAGTGGACTCCACAAGGGTGGCATTTGGCAGAGGTCAGTGATAAGTGGGAGCTAAGCTGGTAAGAGTGGAGAAGGGAATTCCAGGCAGCAGGAATGGTAGTAGAAACAAAAGCAAAAAAGGAAGGGAGGGCTGAGATTCAAGGCCCTTTTTCTCAGACTGAGAGTGCAAGTTCTCAAATGCTCCACAGTCGGTTTGTCGACAGTAGCCCTTCTTATCAGCAGGGACACCTTCCAAGAGCCCCAGGATTGCCTGAAATGGCAAGCAGTACCCAAACTTCTATAAGCTACGTTCATCCCCAAGACGCACATGCCGGTGATAAAGGTTTCTTGATAAATCGGGCACAGTAAGAGATGAACAACAACTAATAATAAAATAGAACAATTGTAACAGTATGCATAATATCATAATAAAAGTTAGGTGAATGTGGTCTCTCTCCCTCTCTCAAAGTATGCATTGTCCTGTCCTCAACCTCCTTCTTCCAGTTGATGCTGGGAGATGCTGAAACGCCCATGGAATGAGGGATGAGGGATAAGTGCTGGGACTAGCCAGGCTGCCCTGATTGTCTCAGAAGGCAGGTCATCTTCCTGAGAGCGGGTGGCTGAGGGTAAAGCTGTGGAAAGTGAAACCACAGTTAGGGAGGACTGCTGTATGGTCCTCAGGCCACGATGGTATGATCCAGAACATTCCTTTTATCACCATTAAGTGATGCACATGCTGGATGCCTGCTTTCTGGCTTCTTGGTGTGAAGAGCCGTCCCTCGTTGCAACCCTGACCCGTTGGCCTAGGAGCCACTGGGATAAATGGGCCACTTTGAGATTCTCTTAGGATCTGAGCTAAACGTAAGTGTTCTCTCCTTTTGGAAAAGTGTAAATACTTTTGTATTTGTATTGTTTTTTGTATTTGTGTTGTTTTCTGTGAAGAACCAGGAAATGTGCCCTGAGCTGTCCACCCTCCACCCCAGAGCAGGAACTCCAGGGTGGGTGGGAAATTATTCGGTGAACAGCTTAAATGATGGTGAAGAGATGCTTTTTTCAAAGTCTATTAAATGCTTGCTTTAAGAGAGATAAAAATCTAATTTGGGATTGTTTCTGTCCATAATGTAATTTTACACAAAACCTGCTGGACAGACTGTTTCCAAAGTTGGAGGCTCTGTCAGGAAAGGACTGGCTAAAATACAGGCCACATGGTCTACAAGAAGAAGTTTTCTGAGTCCCAGGGGCACCTCAAAATCAGAGTAATCTTCCAGAATCCCTGACACTAACATCTAAGCCTGGGCACCGGGGTGACCCACAGCCATGTATCATACACGTGAAGATTCCACGGACAGAGAACCAACGGGGGTCTCAAGTACGAGCTGCAAAAGGAAGGTCACAGGCCACATGCCCAGAGGTCCTGTTGTGCTTCCCTCATGGGCAATACCATTCGGCAGACTCCAGCCCCGGTAGAAACAGGGATTTAGTTACCTGTTTGTGACGGCCAATGGTTCTTCTGAGCAACATGGGTGGGATGTGGGAGAAGACAGCTGGTTACGATGATACGTTCTCACTTTACATGAAGACGACACTGTCGGCTTTCATTATAAAAAGAGGGTTGGCTCTTCTGGGCTCCATGACTGGCGTGCCTACACAGCTGAATGTTCTAGGTCCTGAGGTGTGATCACCGGAAGACCATGTTAGGTCCTCCCCACGAGACCCATTTCTTTGCCTTATGAACATGGGCACAGACATCAATCCTTAAAACCCTTTACCACCTTATATGCTTTTTTAAAATATAGAACTTTTTCAAAGGATTTTACTTATTTTTTTAACAGAGAGAGAGAGCACAAGCAGGCAGAGCAGCAGGCAGAGGGAGAGGGAGAAGCAGGCTCTCTGCTGAGCGGAAAGCTCAATGTGGGACTTGATCCTGGGATTCCGGGATCACGACCAGAGCCAAAGGCAAACGCTCCAGTGACTGAGCCCCCCAGGTGTCCCACCACCTTATATCCTTAAGGCCCACAGCGTGAAATGCATTTTCTAGAGTCCCAGAACTGGATCTAAAGTTATATACAGAGTTTCTTCCCTGGAATGAGATAGAAATCTCACCTCCCATTGAAGCAACATGCCAGAAACTCCAAACGGATGGTCCAGATTTAGGGAGAAGCTTATTATTCATGGCGACTGCCTGGCAGCATCATGAATCGGTAATGAGAACACCACTATCATGGTGGGATCAAGCCCAAAGCCCTGGGATAGCTATGAAATACAGTATTGTGTTTGCACACTGTAACCTCATCCCTCAGAAGGCAACAAAAAAGCAGAGCCTCAAATGTGCCTGCTGCTGGGATTTCGTCCCTCCCGGCGGTACCCTGGCCTGAGCTGGCCATCCCCGAAGCGGGGAAGTGGGACAGAGTGAAGGAAAGCCCGATGTAACCAAAACACTTCGAAGCCAAGCTTTAGTAAAACCAGACTGTTGACATTTTATGAACTTAATGGCAAAAAGAACGTGCACTAAAAATAATTTGCATTCTCTGATTATATATGTCAGATCCCTAAATATCTTGATCATGCTATTTTGCTAAAGATATCCTGATGGTGAATCTGTGTATGATTTACATAAATGAGGCATTTGCATAAATTAAATTAACAAATATAAATACGTACTTATAAAATGCTGATACCACTTACTACTCTCATAAAAATAAATTATGAGGGGTGACATATGATAGGCCATGTGGTTTCTGGGCAATCACTGAGCGCCCCTGATGCATACTTGGCATATTGTTGCGGGAGAAGGAAAAAAACCTACATCTCCGGCATTTCTGAAGGCTCAGTTCTCCCAGGGAAGCCGTAGAACAGACTCATGGAAGATGATGTGTAAAGTGAACAAAAACCCAGATTAGTGCAGGGCTAAGCACATGGGCACTAGAGTCTGATTGCCTGCGTTCAGCCCCGGCCACTGCGAACTCCGTGTAGTTTAGACAAGTCACTTCATCTGTGCCTCGACTTCCTCATCTGTAAAGTGGGGATGGTAACGGTGCCACCTCAAAGTTGCTGTAAGGATTAAATGAGTTAATGCCCTTGGGAGGACTGAGAAGGGTGCCTGGCATGCAGGAAATGCACAAAAACCCTTGGCTCTATTACCGGGATTCATCATGCTATAGGAATGTTGGAAGAATATTTTCCCAAGGCTACATAGACCTTTGCTTCTGACCTATCCTTCTCTCTCTCTCTCTCTCCTCTCTCTCTCTCTCTCTCGACTGGTGATGCTTACAGTTTTCTGGTCCTTGGAGCCCTGGAGCCCAAGAAGGAAAATGATCCCAAGGATCATCCCTTACCAGTATGCAAATCACAGTCTGAATTGAGCGGCTGGGGTGACGTTCCCAGGTGGGTTCCCACAAGGCAATTGCAGATGTGTCCCAGACCTAAGACGTGGTCCCCAAATGACTGGCCACACATCCAGAGGCCTCCATGAACCGGCAGGG
This sequence comes from Enhydra lutris kenyoni, assembly GCF_002288905.1. Taxonomy (NCBI): domain Eukaryota; kingdom Metazoa; phylum Chordata; class Mammalia; order Carnivora; family Mustelidae; genus Enhydra; species Enhydra lutris. Next base: position 68,043,698 of record NW_019154096.1, on the reverse strand, counting down.
CTGGCCAGTTATCCAGAAAAATCTGCTGCTAGTAGGCAGGGTGTTCCCCCCACCCCCAGTTCTGATCCGGCCAGCGAGAGAGCTGAATTCCTTACCCCCATCTCTTGTGCTCCGTCCAGCTCAGTGTTGGTCACCACAGCAATCACAACGTTTTCGGCCAGTGGCTGCCGCATCTACCTCTGAAGCGGAGCCTCGATCCCACAGGCTTCTCTCCAAAGGGCAGCAGATGCGTCCTGAGTTACCTCTTCTCCCCTTGCTCATATCCACAGGAACCATATAATGCTTACTTCTTGGGAGAGAATTACTTTCTTTTTTCTTTTCTAAATGAAGCTATATTTTATTTAAAAATGTTTAAACTGATTCTCAGAGATCAGATGACTCTGTTTCTTTTATTGTTTTTTGGGGTCCATGGAGGAAACTGTCTGTTTTCTAGTGAAATCCAGATCTTTCCTATGAAGTCTGGATCGATCCAATTACATACTCCCATTCATCAGCTGCTCTCCAAACCATAAAACACCTTCAGAGGTTTCTAAACCACCCTCCAATGTTTCTCTCGGATTTTCCCTCCCATTTGAGAAGGCGTCGTGCCCACAGCACCCTGGCTGGCCATTAGAGCAGAGCTCCATGTGGCCTTGCTGGGACCTCAATCCCAGCTGTGGGGTCTGAGGGCACCAAAGGCCTTCTGTCCTAGAAGATCACACCTGCTTTGTAATTTTGCCCCTCACTGGGCTGGTGACCCCCAAAACCCATTTTTGGGGTCAGACCAGTAATTACTGTAAGAGCAGCTCTCAGTAAACCAGCCATATTTTTACATATGGTGTCCCAACCACTGTGCTTTGTAAGTTTTGCCCTAGTGGAGATAGGACCTTAGTGCTGGGATGTGAGACTGAGGTTCCATCCCAGGTAAGTCCCCATTAGCGTAGATGGATTAAGTCCAACTTGGCAGGCCCAGTGATGTCCACCCACACTGGGCCAAGTGTCTGGGAAGGGAGCCCCAGTGTCTCTTTGTCCCCAACGATACCCTGTAGTCCTACTTACCCTGTAATAGTCATCAGACTCTCTCACAGCTCTCTTACCTAAGATCTCTGATTTAGCTTCTTATCCAGCTGCTGTGGGCCTCAGCTCTCACGCCTGCTTGGACAGGAAAAATGGAGTTCTACACAATCTCATCATAGGGTTATTGCAAAGATCAAATGAGATCACGCATGTGAGAAGCACCGACACCTACATTGGTTACTGAGATTACCTTTTTGCTGAGAAAGATACCCTATCAGCCTTGTATGTGAGCAACTCTCTATTGGAAACTTCTACACTGGAAAAGATAGCAGCTGATTGAGACTGTTGCTTGAATTCTAATTCTGGATTTCTGGCCCTCGTTTTGCTCTGAAGCTCCAGACTCAAGCATCCAACTACAGGCTGGAAGGGTCCTTGGAGGAAGCCAATGACATTGGCAGTGAAGACTCATGTTGAAGGAGCAGTGACTGAAGAGGCCACTGGGGGAGCAAGTGTGGGTCACCATAGCTCTGGCCTTCCCCTCCTCCAGATCCAAACCAGGACTGGACCGAGGTTACTTCTCTGAAGATGGTAACTTCTTGCTACTATCACTTGGAGGTCCTAGTCAAATGAGAAGTTCTAGGTGAT